>NC_069785.1:66849134-67164134 GCF_027406575.1 Nycticebus coucang
AGTTGTGATGCCACGGCACTCTCCCCAGGGCAATAGCTTGAGGCTCTGTCTCAAAAAAAAAGAAAAAATCTGCAAAAAATGTTCAATTATTGTTTAATGGATAAATTTTACTTTTAAATTCAGTTTCAGTGGAAACAAAGAGGTCTGTACTTCCATTATGCTTTTTTTAAAGCTTTGAAAAGGAAACAGATTACATACACATAGAACCTTTGCCTAATAAAAGTGAGACATCATCAAATACTGTATGCTTGCAAAGACTATAGGTCCTTTAAGATTAAAATATTTTCCAGACAATTACATATTAAGCTTAGACCTAATTGGGCACACCACCAGAAAGTTTCTCTATCAGTGAAAAACAACAAATTAGGTTGTTGTTTTTCTCATTAAAACTTGATTTTAATAAACTTAGTTTAAACTACTCCTTAAAAAGAAGCCTAACTGGCTCGGCGCCTATAACACAGGCCACATGCACAGAGGCTGGTGGGTTCGAACCCGGCCCGGGCCAGTTAAACAACTGCAACAAAAAAATAGCCAGATACTTTGGCAGGTGCCTGTAGTCTCAGCTACTTGGGAGGCTAAGGCAAGAGAATTGCTTAAGCCCAAGAGTTTGAGGTTGCTGTGAGCTGTGATGTCACAGCAATCTACCGAGAACAACATAGTGAGACCCTGTCTCAAAAAATAAAATTGTGGGCGGTGCCTGTGGCTTAGTGGGTAGGACACTGGCCCGGGTGGTGGACTTGAGGCCAGCTCCGGCCAAACTGCAAGAAAAAAATAGCTGGGTATTGTGGCAGGCACCTCTGGGCACCCGTAGTCCCAGCTACTCAGGAGGCTGAGGCAAGAGAATGGCCTAAATCCAAGAGTTGGAGGTTGCTGTGAGCTGGGATGGTACAGCACTCTAAAAAAAATTTTTTTTTATTGCTCCCAATCGGCAACATTCTGTTAAAAACAAAGCCAGGTTGGGGTGGCGCCTGTGGCTCAGTTGGTAAGGCACAGGCCCCATATACCGAGGGTGGCGGGTTCAAACCCGGCCCCGGCTGAACTGCAACCAAAAAATAGCTGGGCATTGTGGCGGGCGCCTGTAGTCCCAGCTACTCGGGAGGCTGAGGCAAGAGAATCGCTTAAGCCCAGGAGTTGGAGGTTGCTGTGAGCTGCGTGATGCCATGGCACTCTACCGAGGGCCATAAAGTGAGACTCTGTCTCTACGAAAAAAAAAAAAAAAAAAACAAAGCCAGGCCAAGCATGGTGGCTCATGCCTATAATCCTAGTACTCTGGGAGGCTAAGACAGGAGGTCACAAGTTTGAGACCAGCCTGAGACAGAGACCCTGTCTCTACTGAAAATAGAAATTAGTTAGACAGGGTGGTACACAACCTATCGTCCTGGCTATTCAAACGGTTGAGGCAGGAGGACAACTTGAGCCCAGGAGATCAGATACTAGACGATAGCCAGGGCAACAGAATGAACTCTGTCTAAATAAAAAAGTAAAGTAATATAAAATACAGTCATCAGTACTCAAAAAGTTCCAAAAGTTGATGAATCAGGTCAATGCACTAATGTGGGTTTGGAAGGAATAAGGTAGAATTATCCGGTAGAACACAATCTTAGGAAGCATACAGATAGTATATTGTAAAAATAAGTATTCATTTATTACAAACAAATTGCAGAAAAACATGCTGGTTAAAACATGGCTAATTTTTGACAATTGAGCTTTCAGCAAAAAAGTGTCAGTAAGAAGCAAGAAGATTAGTTACCAAGTAATAATTATACCCACTTCATTAATCAGACTGCTGGTTATCTTGGAAGATGTAATGGTAGCTTTGAGGACTTTAGATATAGCTCTAGGTTGATGGCATGATTTGCCTTTCATGTTTTATTGATTTCCAATTTTAAAAGTATAAGCACAGAGGACAAGATTTTTATGATTTTGAAAAACATGCACATTCTAGGAAAATTCTTTTTTAATAGTCTGTGGAATCTTCCTTTCTGATTTTATGCAAATATTTTATCTTTATATTACTGTCATAAAAGTTTGTATTATTAACTGTTTAAACCAGTGATTTTCAACTGGTGTGCCAGGAGAGATCTTAGGCGTGCCGCAAAAATGTTTTATAGATCATTAATTAAATTATTTTTGAAAGATGTTCAAAACATAGTAAGTATATTCTTTTCTTTGCTCTTTTTTTTTGATCAACATGATTTAAGTGTGCCATGGAAGTTTAACTATAGGTTCAAGTGTGCCGTGAGATAAAAAAGGTTGAAAAGCACTGGTTTAAACCCTTAAGACCCAATTATCGTCAAATGTTTCTAAAGAAAAGATATCCACCCAGTTTTTTCAACATTGGATCTTGGGCCACTTTTCTAAAAAAGGGTAGAGTTTAAGTTTATTTAATACTGAATTTTTTTATGTGCAAAATCTAATTCTGCTTTTTAAAGCAAATAAAAAGAATAAAAATATGGCACCATTCCAATAATCAAATGCCAATAAAAATGGCAGCAGTAAAAAAACTAAACAAATCTTAAATACAGAAAATCTATAATTAGAACATAACATAATGATTTGATTTTAGCAAGAAGAATAAGCTTAATTTGGTAAAAGAAACCAAATACTGCATTATATTGGATACTAAGCTAAGTAACCATAATTAATATTACAAATTCTCCAAATTCATAAAGACTTTTTGAACAGCTAAATTTAAGCCGCATTTTTTAAATTAAATGCTTATCAACAAAGCTAATTGGAACAAACACATTTATGTAAATTTACATTGTAGAAGGCCAGAGTAAAGAGGAGTTCTATTCTTTTTCTTCATCTGTGTGATCAGGTTGCAAAGGACATGCTCTGTGGAAAGAATTGATAACTTTAATAGTTAGTAAAGTATGAACTGTTTTTTTTTATGAACTGTTTTTTTAAAAATCCACAGAAAGTTACAAACCTATATAAATCGGGAACATTAAATAACAGTACAGTGACTAGAAATTGGAGAAAATTAAGTTCTATTAATTGAGAAATACCTACAAATTTCAAGTACTAGTACAAGAAAAAAATTTTTTTTTAATTTGCAGTTTTTGGCCGGGGTCAGGTTTGAACATGCCACCTCCAGTATATGGGGCCAGCACCCTACTCCTTTGAGCCAAAGGTGCCGCCAGTGCAAGAAAATTTTTAACAATTCACCTGGCCTAGTAATTTGAAGAATGAGAGTTTCTCTTTTTCAACATGTTGGCTTTTTTTTTTTTTTTGAGATAAGACTCTTGAGCTGTCACCCTGGGTAAAGTGATATGGCATCATGGCTCACAGCAACCTCTAATTCTTGGGCTCAAGTTATTCTCTGGCCTGAGCCTCCCAAGTACTAGACTATAGGCACCTGCCATAATGTCTGGCTGTTTTTAGAGATGGGGGTCTCTCGCTAGCTCAGGTTGCTCTCGAACTCAGGTGATCCACCCACCTAGACCTGTTGGCATTTTTATTAAAAAGGGAGGCTCTATACTATCTTCTTTCAACATGTTAAATGGATTGATAATAGTTTAGTCCTTCAATAAGAGCTAAGCAAACAAACCAATTCACTTCAGCAGAGAAAGCATAGCAAGTTGTTGTATTTCACTGTATACCCTTTTGAACCATAAGAATGTATTACCTGGACTTGGCACCTGTAGCTCAAGCAGCTAAGGCGCTAGCCACATACACCAAAGCTGGAGGGTTCAAATCCAGCCTGGGTCTGCCAACCAACAATGACAACTACAACCAAAAAATAGCCGGGTGTTGTGACAGGTGCCTGTAGTCCCAGCTACTTGGGAGGCTGAGGCAAGAGAATCTCTTAAGCCCAGGAGTTGGAGGTTGCTGTGAGCTGTGATGTCACAGCACTCTACCCAGGGCGACAGGCTTGTGGCTCTGTCTCAAAAAAAAAAAAAAAAGAAAAAAGAATGTCTTACCTGGCAGGGCGTGGTGGCTCATGCCTATAATCGTAGCATTCTGGGAGGCTGATGTGGGTAGATTGCTTAACCTCGGGAGTTGGAGACCAGCCTGAGCCAGAGCCAAGACCTGTCTTTAAAAATAGCCAGGCATTGTGTCCAGTACCTGTAGTCCCAGCTACTTGGGAGGCTGAGACAAGAGGATTGCTTACACCTAACAGTTTGAGGTTGCTGTGAGCTACAATGCCCTAGCACTCTACTGAGAGGGACACAATAAGACTGTCTCCAAAAAAAAAAACTATTACCTAATAAGAAAAACCCCAAAATTGTTTTAGTATACGGTAGTTGTAGCTTTTGAAAAATAATTTACACTATCCCAAAGCCATTTTGTATTCATTACACTTTTTTTTTTTTTTTTGAGATGGAGTCTCAAGCTGTCGCCCTGGGTAGAGTGCCATGGCGTCATAGCTCACAACAACCTCCAATTCTTGGGCTCAAGCAATCCTCTTGCCTCAGTTTTTCTATTTTAAGTAGAGACAGGGTCTCACTTTTTTTGCTCAGGCTGGCCTCGAATCCACGAGCTCAAGCTGTCCAGCCACCTTGGCCTCATAGTGCCAGGATTATAGGCATGAGCCACCACGCCCAGCCTACACTTCTACTTTATTTATTTTTTTTTTTTTTTTGAGACAGAGTCTCACTCTACCCTCAGTAGAGTGTCATGGCGTCACAGCTCACAGCAACCTCTAACTCTTTGGCTTAAGTGATTTTCTTGCCTCAGCCTCCCAAGTAGCTGGGACTAGAGGTGCCCACCAAAACACCCGGCTAATGTTTTTTTTTTGTACTTGTCGCTGTTTGGCAGGCAGTGATCAGGTTTGAACCCACCAGTCGCAGCGCATGTGGCCAGCGATCTAGCCACTGAGCTATAGGCACCTAGCCCTTTTTTTTTTTTTTTGAGACAGAGCCTCGCTTTGTCACCCTCCACAGAGTGCTATGGTGTCATAGCAACCTCAAACTCTTGGGCTCAAGCAATTCTCTTGCCTCAGCCTCTGGAGTAGCTGGGATGATAAGTCACCCACAATGCCTGGCTATTTTTAGAGATGGGGACTCCCTCAAGCTCAAGCTGGTCTTGAACTCATGAGCTTGGGTGATCTGCCCACCTTGGCCTCCCACAGTGCTGTGATTACAGGAGTGAGCCACCGCATCCTGCCCTCATTACACTTCTTAAAGAGAAAAAAATCAATTAGAAATTTAATCATAAATCACATTTTTTCTAAAATTCATGAAGATTTGTGAGATCTACTCTAAAATCTTTAGTTTCCAAATTAGATCCAGTAGGCCTGAATAGTCAAGACCTAGGTAGTGAAGAAAAAAATCTAAAATGAAAGTAATCACACTTGGGATAAGATTTTCATTGATTGGGTGGCGCCTGTGGCTCAGTCTGTAAGGCGCCAGCCCCATATACCAAGGGTGGCAGGTTCAAAACGCCGCCCCGGCTGAACTGCAAACCAAAAAATAGCTGGGTATTGTGGCGGGCACCTGTAGTCCCAGCTACTCGGGAGGCTGAGGCAAGAGAATTGCTTCAGCCCAGGAGTTGGAGGTTGCTGTGAGCTGTGTGATGCCATGGCACTCTACCGAGGGTGATAAAGTGAGACTCTGTCTCTACAAAAAAAAAAAAAAAAATAGATTCATCAACTTAAAAAAAAAAAAAAAAAGATTTTCCAATGAAAATCTTTACTTACTATTAGATTACAGAGAGGTCTTCATTATATTTTTCTTTTCTTTTTGAGACAGAGCCTCACTATTTCACCCTTGGTAGAATGCTGTGGTGTCACAGCTCACAACCACCTCAAACTCTTGGGCTTAAGCGATTCTCTTGCCTCAGCCTCCCAAGTAGCTGGGACTACAGGTGCCCACGACAATGCCCGGCAATTTTTTGTTATTTTATTGTTGTTTAGCTGGCCCAGGCCGGGTTCAAACCCGCCAGCCTCACTTGGTGTATATGGCTGGCACCATAACCAATGTGCTGTGGGCTCCAAGCCATTCTTTTTTTTTTTTTTTGACACAGAGTCTCACTTTGTCACCCTGGTAGAGTACCGTGGCATCACAACTCACAGCAACCTCAAATTCCTGGGCTCAAGTGCTTCCCTTGCCTCAGCCTCCCAAGTAGCTAGGACTACAGGCGCCCGCCACAATGCTCGGCCATTTTTTTGGTTGTAGCTATCATTGTTGTTTGGCAGGCCTGGGCTGGATTTGAACCTGCCACCTCTGGTCTATGTGGCCAGCGCCTTAGCTGCTTGAGCTACAGGCATGGAGCCTGTTTTGTTTTTTTTTTTGAGATAAGAGTCTTACTTTGTTGCTGTTAATAGAGTACCATGGCGTCATAGCTCAAACTCCTGGGCTCAAGCGATTCACTTGCCTCAGCCTCCTGAGTAGCTGGGACTATAGGTGCCAGCCATAACGCCCACCTATTTTTTTGTAGAGACGGGGTCTCACTCTGGCTCAGGCTGGTCTCGAACCTGTGAGCTCAGGCAATCCATCTGCCTCAGCCTCCTAAGTGCTGGGATTACAGACATGAGCCACTGAGCCTGGCCCCAAAACATCAATTTTTAAGTTGTAAAATTTGTTCAACACACGCTGAGATAAAAGGTGTTGCTTTAAGATAATTTTAAATTAATGCACTTCTAGTTGACTCATATATGGTAGCTAAATGAATCTGGCACTCCTCTTGAATAGGAATGTGTGATGGAAAAGCCTATCACTTTACTTTTAAGTATATATGCAAGTATCACTCATTCTTGGATTTGGAGTAGATTTCCAATCCATCAATGCCCTGTCACATGTCAATTACTACTTAGAAAGTCAAATGCAATGTCAAATCCAAAGCCCCAGAGGCAGAAGTGCCTAAGAGTCAAAGTTTAACAATGTAAAACTATAGTATATCAGCATTAAATTAGAACTGCTGAAACAATACACAGAGCATTTATAGTAACACTTATAAATTCCTTCCAATGTACATATAAATAGAATCAAGGAAGCTTTTTATATTACCTAATCATTTTACAGCCTTCTGGATTTAATGAACCAAAAGGAAAACTGAATCTCCATCCCGCAGCTCATCCTTTATCTCTAGATCAAGGTGAAATTATTATTTTTAAGCCACATTTAATGAAATCATTAACTGATTTTCCATGTTGTCTTTTTTCTTAATTTTGCACATGACGCTCCAGCAGGTTTAATATTGGCATTTGTCATCTAGTCAGATCCTTCAGATGCTCTTTAAACCAGTCTAATTTGGGACTTGCAAGATTTTCTGTGTTACCAGAATAAGGAATGGAATCAGTAGACTTGATGAAGACCTGGGTTTTTTCCTTGCCACACTAGACTTCTAGATACCGTTTGGATAGAGTTAAAGAACTGTAGCTTTTTCTTGGCCTTAGTCTCTTAATGGTAGAAATGTAGAAGGGCCAGGAAGACCACGAGGAGACTGGCTGTAGCCTGTAGAGCACTGTTGGAGGGTTTTGTAGTCTCAGAACTTATAGTTGTAGGTTCTGGCGTGCTGGTTAAAGGTACCAATGAATAAACTTGCATGGGTAGCACCAGCACCACAAGTAGCAGCCCCAGACTGAGCCTGGCTACCATGCCCTTACCCATGTGGATCAATGTGGCGAGGATCCAGCTTGATGCTTGGTGTGCTGGAGACTCTTGGGCTTCTGGCTGATGAGGGGAAGACAGCAAGCAGTACCTTATATTCAAAGAGCATCACAATGGCAGTGACATGGCACTACCCTCTCCTCTCACACATCCAGTCAAATACTTCATTTTTCAAGTAAAACATTTAGAAGTTGTTTAGAGAACCTGGACCTCATTACTTAAAAATCTATAAAAAAGCATGTCTTAAATCTTTTTTTCCCCAAGCAGCATTATTTTTTTCCTAATTCTTAAAAGTGATTAAATGTTTTTTGTTAAAAGTTGGTAGCAGAGTATAAGAAGAGGTTTTTACCCAGATACACACAGATAAGCATTATTGATATTTAGTATATTTTCATATGGTACACATACATGTTGGGGGGGGTTGTTGTTTTTTGAGATACAGTCTCACTTCACCTGGGCTAGAGGGCAGTGAAGTCATCATACGTCACTGCAACCTCAAACTCCTGAGCTCAAGTGATACTCCTGCCTCAGCTTCCCAAGTAATGGGGACTATAGGTGCACAACAGCACACCTGGCTAATTTTTCCATTTTTTTATAGAGATGGAGTCTCACTCTTGCTCAGGCTGGTCTCAAACTTTTGGCCTCAAGCAATAACTCCTGCCTTGGCCTCCCAAAGTGTTAGGATTTCAGGCATGAACCACTGCTCAGCAGATGTGTTTTATACTATAAAGATTATACTTTTGTATTTAGAATTGTTGCTTAACATTTATTATGAGCATGTTCTCGACATTAAAAGCTTTAAAAGCATAATTTAATTTGCTTTTGACAAAGTTTGCCCACTGAACTCTTTGTGTATAGTTTTATCCCAACTTCGTTTTGTTATTAAGTATTCTTATATATTTATAGAGACACTGTAAAGAAAACACACCATGTTGTTAGCCTTGGTTTTTAGTTAATGGGACTTTCTGTATTTTCCATCTTTTCTCTATGTGTTATATATTTCTTATGGCAGCTGAACTAGAAGGTTTTTGAGCGACAGGATTAATTGAATTCAGGCTAGATAAATGAACATGGAAATTGCCTTTTAAGAAAAGACTAAAGAAAAAGGACAATAGGGCGGCGCCTGTGGCTCAACGGAGTAGGGCACCGGCCCCATATGCCAGAGGTGGCAGGTTCAAACCCAGCCCCAGCAAAAAAAACTGCAAAAAAACTGCAAAAAAAAAAGAAAAGAAAAAGGACAATAAAAAATTAAAGAACAGGGGCGGCACCTGTGGCTCAGTGAGTAGGGCGCCGGTCCCATATACCAAAGGTGGAGGGTTCGAACCCAGCCCCAGCCAACCTGCAACAAAAAAATAGCCAGGCGTTGTAGCGGGCACTTGTAGTCCCAGCTACTCGGGAGGCTGAGGCAAGAGAATCACCTAAACCAAGGAGTTGGAGGTTGCTGCCAGCTGTGACACCACAGCACTCTATCGAGGGCAATAGAGTGAAACTCTGTCTCTAAAAAGAAAAAATTTAAGAATAGGCTCAGTGTCCATAGCTCAGTAGTTACTGTGCTGGCCACATGCACCAGGGCTAGCAGGTTCAAACCCAGACAGGGCCTGCTAAGCAACAATGCAACAACAACAAAAAAAATAGCCGGGCACTGTGGCAGACACCTGTAGTCCCAGCTACTTGGGAGGCTGAGGAAAGAGAATTGCTTGAGTCCAAGAGTTTGAGGTTGCTATGAGCTGTGACACTACGGCACTCTACTGAGGGCGACATAATGAGACTCTGTGTCAAAAGAAAAAATTAAATAATTAACACAGTAAGTTCAGAGTTAATAGCATAGCACTTAGTTTTATATGAATTGGAACTGATCCTCTTTTAGTGAATGGAAATGAGTGAAAATAATACCTTTTACTAATAATACTTGAAATCTGGGTGACTTATAAGAAGAAATTAGTACAAATTGTAAAACGTTTCAGCTTGTATTTTGTTATCAATTGTGATAGATAAATTATAAAGTTATTCACTATCCTATTTGTACTTTATTTTCAAGAAGACAAAATCTTCTTTTTATTCCAGCATATAAAAACTTACTTTCTCTTTGCTTTTCCTAAACCACTGCTTCCTGCCTCTTCAGGAATCCGATTCTCTTTTCCAGAATCTTTAGAGGACAGCCTGAAGAATTCTCCAATTCCTTTTTGCCACTTGGGAGTTGGACGCACACAAACTGGATTCCCGCCTGCGTACTTATTTTCAGCTATAAACATAAGCAGATGAAACTAAGAATACAATCACCATTCCTTAAACAACTTAATTCAAACATCAAATTCTCAAAGGTATTACCTGTGGGTCGTGACCCGTTTTAATACAATGAAAATACATTGTGGCATTAGGAAGGTTGAGAACCACTGCTTTAAGACATCTTAAAGAATTAGAAAATGTATCAAAGGCTGGACGATGTGGATGTGGCTCACGCCTATAATCTTTGTACTCTGGGAGGCCAACATGGGTAGATTGCCTGAGTTCAGGAGTTCAGGACCAGCCTGAGGCAAGAGCAACACTCCACCTTTAAAAATAGCCAGATGTTATGGCAGCCCCTTGTAGTCCCAGCTACTCAGGAGGCTGAGGCAAGAGAATTGCTTGAACCCAAGAGTTTGAGGTTGCTGTAAGCTAATGACGCCATAGCACTCTACCCAGGGTGATAGAGTGAGACTCTGGCTAAAAAAAAAAAAAAAAATGTCTGAATATAAAGCTGTAGTCCATCAATAAACTTCAGTTTGATAGTTTTTCTAGAAAAACAGCAATAACAGACCTTTATAATCAGAAAATATCTTTCATATTTTGTCTCCAAATAAAGCTATTTAAATAGCTTAATATGTGCTGTCATACTAAAGTTTGACAGTTTTTCCTAACATGAGATAGCCCCAAGTAGTAAAAACTGCCAAAATTTTACTTAATAAGGTCATTTAGTTAAAACACACGTAAGAGGCAATGTAGGCTAGTTGTACTTTGGGAACCCGAAGCCCAGAAGGTTAAGATCAGCTTTAGCAAGAGTAAGGCCTCATTTCTACAAAATCAAAAAAGGAAGAAAGAAAGAAAAATGACCAAGGCATAATGGTGAGGGGCTATATTCCCACCGACTTGGAAGGCTGAGGCAGAGGGTCACTTGAGCCCAAGAGTTTGAGGTTGCAGTGAGCTATGTTTATGCCACTGTACTCTGTGACAGAGCAAGACCCAGACTGGGGGGAAAAAAAAGGTAATATAAAAGTTCTTACTTCTCAAAGCACTTACCTCCTTTTCAGTTCATAAGGGAAACCTAATTACTGACTATTTTAAAAAAGTAATATAAAAGAGAAATTGAAGAACAATTCTTGCCTCTATATGAAATAATGAACAGAAGACCGGCAATAGCAAATTATTCAGATACTACATATAACTTTAGTTTTAAGCTAAAACGCTAGGGTTTTTTTTTTGTTTTTTGAGACAGACTCTTACTCTGTCACTTTGGGTAGAGTCCCTTAGAGTCATCATAGCTCACAGCAACCTCAATCGCTTGGGCTCAAGTGATTCTTTTGCCTCAGCCTCCCAAGGAGCTGGGACTACAGGTGTGTACCACCAGGCCCAGCTAGTTATTTTCTCTTTTTAGTAGAGACAGGGTCTCACTCTTGCTCAGGCTGGTCTTTGACTCCTGAGCTTAAGCAATCCACCAGCCTCAGCCTCCCAGAGAGCTAGGATTACAGGCTTGAGCCACCGCCCCAGCCTAAAACTATAGCTATTAAAGAAAGTTTACAAAAGTTGTTTTCGTATAAACTGTCTAAAGTTATATTCTTTTGCACTTTTTTTTTTTTGAGACTCAAGCTGCTGCCCTGGGTAGAGTACTGTGACATCATAGCTCACAGCGACCTCTGACCTCCAACTCTTTTTTTTTTTTTATTAAATCATAGCTGTGTACATTAATGAGATCATGGGGCACCATACGCTGGTTTTATATACCATTTGACATATTTGTGACCTCCAATTCTTGAGCTCAAGCAATCCTCTTGCCTCGTTTTTCGATTTTTATTTTTTTTTTTCGTTTTTCTATTTTTAATAGAGTTGGGGGTCTCGCTTTATTGCTCAGGCTGGTCTCAAACTAATGAGCTCAAGCAATCTACCTAGGATTACAGGCGTAAGCCACCGTTACTTTTCATGAGGTACAAATAGCCTTTAAAAAATAGTGATCCTGGCTCAGCGCCTATAGCTCAGCAGCTAGACCTGCAGACACATACACCAGAGCTGACAGTGTGAACCCAGCCCGGGCCTGCCAAACAACGACAACTACAACCAAAAAATAGCCCAGTGTTGTGGCAGGCAAGAGAATTGCTTAAGCCCAAGAGTTTGAGATTGCTGTGATGGCACAACACTCTACTGGGGGCGCCATAGTGAGACTCTGTCTCAAAGAAACAAACAACAAAGAAAACCTGGTAGCTGGGAGGTTGGCATATCCATCAAGAACAGTAACTATCATGGTTTCCAGTGCTTTGGCCAAACCTCAGATGCGTGGCCTCTTGGCCAGGTGCCTGTAAATTCATATTGTTGGAGCATTTGTTGTACCCCTGGGGGTTGCAGCTTTCTATAAGTTTGCTATGGCTGAACCAAGAAAGAAGGCATATGTAGATTTCTACAGAAATTATGATTCTATGAAAGATTTTGAGGAGATGAGGAAGGCGGGTATCTTTCCGAGTGTAAAGTGATTTTGGAATATAAAGAATTTCTTTGGGCTGATTTACATAGACCTTTGTCTCTGACCTGTGTTCCTGAGCTATGAATATGAGTGATAAACTATAAATAAATTAAAAGGAAAAAAAAAAGAAAACCTGGTAAACGGCAGCACCTGTGACTCAAGGAGTAGGGCGCCGGTCCCATATGCCAGAGGTCGTGGGTTCAAACCCAGCCCCGGCCAAAAAAAGAAAAACGAGGGGGGCGGCTATGGCTCAGTGAGCAGGGCGCCGGCCCCATATACTGAGGGTGGCGGGTTCAAACCCAGCCCTGGCCAAACTGCAACAAAAAAATAGCCGGGCATTGTGGCGGGCGCCTGTAGTCCCAGCTACTCGGGAGGCTGAGGCAGGAGAATCGCCTAAGCCCAGGAGTTGGAGGTTGCTATGAGCTGTGTGACACCACGGCACTCTACCGAGGGCAATAAAGTGAAACTCTGTCTCTACAAAAAAAAAAAAGAAAACCTGGTAATAGCCCTATTTTAAACATGAAGAAATTTAAACTTGGGTTTCATAACTTGCTAATGGTCACAACTAAATCAGTGGATCTGGGTTTGAATTTGTTACTGCTACATATTTTCTAGTAGTGAAAGCACTCCCATAAGTTTTCTTAGAAAAAATTAATCAAAGGATCATCATTTTTTTTTGAGACCGAGTCTCACTATATCCCCCTCCATAGAGTGCCGTGAAGTTACAGCTCACAGCAACCTCAAACTCTTGGGCTTAAGCAATTCTCTTGCCTCAGGGTCCCAAGTAGCTGGGACTACAGGTGCTAGCCACAACCAGCTATTTTTTGTTGCAGTTGTCATTGTTGATTACCTGGCCCGGCCCAGGTTCAAACCGCCAGCTTTGGTGTATGTGGCTGGTACCATAACCACTGTGCTACAGGCACTGAGCCCATATTACCAGTTTTATACACTGATTATTGGGATTAAAAATAGAGATCTGGGGCCTGGCATGGAGGCTTACACCTGTTATCCCAGCGCTCTGAGAGGCTAAGGCAGGTGAATCACCTGAGCTGAGGAGTTCAAGACCGGTCTGAGCCAGATCGACATCCTGTCTCTAAAAATAGTTGGGCATTGTGGCGGGTACCTATAGGCCCAGTTACCTGAGAGGCTGAGGCCAGAGGATCACCTGAGCCCAAGAATTTGAGGTTGATGTGAGCTATGATGCCATATCACTCTATCCAGAGTGACAAAGTGAGACTCTGTCTAAAAAAATTTTTCTTTATTGTTAAATCATAGCTATGTACATTAGTGCAACAAGGAGTACAATGCGCTGGTTTCATATACAATCTGAAATATTCTCATCAAACTGTTCAATGTAGCCTTCATAGCATTTACTTAGTTATTGTATAAAAAATTTAATAAAAGAAAAAGAAAATAAGGGCAGTGCCTGTAGCTCAGTGGGTAGGGTGCACTGGGGCTGGCACATTCGAAACTGGCCTGGGCCAGAAAAAAAACAATGACCACTGCAACAACAACAACAAAAATAGCCGAACATTGTGGCAGGCACTGATAGTCCCACGTATAGTCCCAGTTACTTGGGAGGCGGAGGCAAGAGAATGGCTTAAGCCCAAGAGTTGGAGGTTGCTGTGAGGTGTGACGCTTGGCACTCTACCCAGGGTAACACAGTGAGACTCTGTTTCCAAAAAAAAAGCCACACGCATTAGCTCTCACCTGTAATCCTAGTGTTCTGGGAGGCTGAGGCGAGGCGAGTGGATTCCCTGAGCTCACAGGTTCAAGCCCAGCCTGAAAAAGAGTGAGACCCCTATCTCTAAAAGTAGCCAGGCATTGTAGTGGGTGCCTATAGTTCCAGGTACTCAGGAGGCTGAGGCAAGAGAATCACTTGAGCCCAGAAGTTTGAGGTTGCTGTGAGTTATGACTCTATAGCACTCTAGCAAGGGTGACAAAAGGAGACTCTGTCTCAAAAAAAAAAAAAAAAGAAGAGAAGGAGAAAAGAAAAACTAGCTGGGGGCTGGGTGCTTCACGCCTATAATCCTAGCACTCTGGGAGGTTAGGAGAGTTGATTGCTTGAACTCAGGAGTTAGAGACCAGCTTGAGCAAAGTGGAATCCCATCTCTATAAAAAATAGAAAAATTAGCCGGGTGTTGTGATAAGTGCCTGTAGTCCCAGCTACTTGGGAGGCTGAGGCAAGAGGTCCTGCTTGAGCCCAAGAGTTTGAGGTTGCTGTGAGCTAGGACACTCCAGCACTCTACCCAGGGCGAAAAAGGCTGAGACTCTGTCTCAAAAATAAATAAATAAATAAAAATCAACATAAATTCCAGGTGTTAAAAAAGAGTAAGAAATGAAAACAGAAAGAAAAAAACATGCAATAACAAAAACAGGAAAACGTTTACACCGTTTAGAAGACAGTGTGATTAGCACTGTCTGCCATCATCCTATTTCTGTTTATTTCGTTCTTTCTGATACAGAGCCTCGCTCAATAGCCTTGGGTAGAGTGCCCTAGCATTATCTTGGCTCACGGCAACCTTAAACTCTTGGGCTCAAGCAATCCTCTTGCTTTCACCTCCTAAGTAACTGGGACTATTATAGGCACCTGCCATTACACCCAGTTAGTTTTTTCTATTTTTAGTAAAGACATGGGTCTCACTCTTGCTCAGGCTGGTCTTGAACTCATGAGCTCAAGTAATCTACCTGCCTCCACCTTCCAGAGTGCTAGGATTATAAGCCTGAGCCACTGCACCTGGCCCCGTCCTAATTCTTGATCTAGTCAGAATGCTCTTACATAGTGTCCAACAAGAAAAAGCCAACTGTCGATAGTAAGAAAAAAAAAAACACTAACCCGAAAAAAAACCCTACATTTAAAAATAAACTGTGTCTGTGTCTAATCATAACACCAAGACTTGATTTCTCTTTCTTAAGACCCCACCTCTTCCCCAGCCCGCCAAAAGGCTAAGGTCTCCCTCGTTATATCACGGGCAAGGAAGGAGTTAGGGCATGAAAATCTCAAGAAAAATAAATTTCATGGCAGGTTAGAGGCTCCAGATGCCAGGCCTTATCTATAGGAAGGTGTCTCTTATTCCAGAAACTTGCAGGGGCTTTTCTTACCTTTCCTTGACGAAGGCGACGCAGAATTAGTGGCAGAAGTGGAGGAACCAAGCACCTTCCTGGGAGCTCGAGAAGCCACCACTGCGGAGAGGCAAAGGAGGGCGTTTAGAGGAGGGAAGTTTCGAGCACAGAGTCTAGTCCCAAGCCCATCGGTTTCAGAACAGGATAACCTTCCCCTGCCCTCGCCGCTTCCTCCAGAAGGTAAAGGGCCGGGCGGCTGCTTCCTGTCCAGGCGCAGCTGGGCTCACAGGGCCCAGGGGAACCCCGGGCATCTCCTACTCGTGGACAGTCTGCCAGGAAGAAACCCCTGACCTCCACTCCCTCACTCAATCGCCTCACCTTTTCTGTAGGTGCCTGGGACGCTGTCTGCTTTAGTCCGCACCATGTTCAAAAGGGAGAAGCCGAGAATAACCAACCGTTCTTAGCCGAGAGCGATTCACTGGACAAGGACTTGAAAACTGAACTCCCGCCACAGTTTATATTGTCCTTTTTCCCGCGCGCTCCACGGGCTCTCCCGTGCCGCCGCTCCCATTGGTTCCGCGCCGTTCCCACTCGAACCAATCCCCTGTGTCCAGAGCTGACAGCCGCAAGGCCTGAGGTAGCACAGATCCGTCCATCAACCCGCAGACTCATGCGATTCGTACCCGCCCCAGCTGGGCAGTGCCAGGACGCTTTCCACGGGTAACCGTGCGTAGGAACTAAGACTCTGAATTAGAGAAATAGGTCGACTTAGAAAAGAAAACCCGGAAAACATACCAAATTACAACTCTTCAAAAGTATCTTTAGGGTTACATCCATAAAGATTGACTTCTTGAAGTGAAACCTGAAATTAACCGAACTTTCTGATGCGAATCAAAATAAAATGAACTTGAGCACTTTTCCTTTAATACCTCAGGCTTTGAACTTGTACAGCATCCGTACTGGAACAATTCTATGGAATGGGGGAAAGGAGGGTAATCCAACTTATTTACAAGGCGTTTCAATGCTTTTAGGATGTATTTTGCTAAACGCTCTCCTGAAAGGCAGCCCTGGAAGTGTAAAGACAGTATTGATTATCTGTAAAGAGTTACGCTTAACCGTTATAAAAATAGGCTCAGTGAGGGCGGCGCCTGTGGCTCAGTGAGTAGGGCACCGGCCCCATATACCGAGGGTGGCGGGTTCAAACCCGGCCCCGGCCAAACTGCAACAAAAAAATAGCCGGGCGTTGTGGCAGGCGCCTGTAGTCCCAGCTGCTCGGGAGGCTGAGGCAGGGGAATCGCTTAAGCCCAGGAGTTGGAGGTTGCTGTGAGCTGTGTGACGCCACGGCACTCTACCCGAGGGCCGTAAAGTGAGACTCTGTCTCTACAAAAAAAAAAAATAGGCTACTTAATACTTTATTTATTTTTATTACTTTTTTTTTTTTTTTTTTTTTGTGGTTTTTGGCCAGGGCTGGGTTTGAACCCACCACCTCTGGCATATGGGACCAGAGCCCTAGCCCTTTGAGCCACAGGCGCTGCCCGTTATTTTTTTTTTTTTTTACTTAATACTTTAAATAACTGAACAGCTACACACACTTTGCTATATTATTAAAGGATCTAGACAACAGGTTAAATTAACATAATAATAGTAGGAAATGCATTGGCAATTACCCCTAGTATTATCTAAACCTAGAGTTTAAGATTACAGCCAAATCAACTGGAAAAAGTCAAGAAGCCCCAGGGTATTCCTTTGCTCTTTGTTCTCATGCTGGGTCTCTATGTACAGTAGTTCTCTATCTCTCTTTTTTTCTAAAGAAAGGGTCTTCATTAATTGATCTTATTGCCTCAGCCTCCCAAGTACCTGGGACTACATATGTACACCACCACCTGAGCTAATCTGGGTGTTTTTGGGGGAGGGTGGGCAGTTATTTTTGTAGAGACAGTGCTGGTCTCCAACCCCTGGTCTTAAGCAATCTTACCACCTTGGCCTCCCAAAGTACTGGGATTGCAGCTGTGAGCTACGGTATCCACAGTGGTTTTTAAATGTCAATATTTCCTTTTCAGTTAACATAGCTTCTACATAGATCCAAATTACTTAATATGAACTCACGTCTTCAATTCCTGAAGTAGAATCTTGAAGTCTTCTTTTAATCCACCTGCCAAGTAAATTGCTAGCAAAAATTGCAAATACACATTTTCATACAGGAGCCGTCTACATATTACTATAGTTGTAATGTGTTTGTTTTCGTCTTTTCTTTTCTTTTTCTTCTTTTTTTTTTTTGAGACAGAGCCTCAAGCTGTCACCCTGGGTAGAGTGCTGTGGCATCACAGCTCACAGCTACTCCTGGGCTCAAGTGATTCTCCTGCCTCCACCTTCCAAGTAGCTGGGACTACAGGTGCCTGCCACAAAGCATGGCTGTGTTTTGGTTGCAGCCATCATTTGTTGTTTGGCGGGCCCAGGCCGGATTCGAACCCACCATCTCAGGTGTATGTGGCTGGCACCTTAGCCGCTTGAGCCACAGATGCCAAGCCTGTATGTTTGTCTTTTCAATGCCAGTGATCAAAATGAAGGATACAAGTTAGGAAAAAAGGAGTTATGCCTGGTAAAAATCCTTTATTCCCCTCTAATTCAATATGATGAGTGATCTAGTAAAAATTCTTAAATGAAATGTTTAAAAAAAAAATGTTTGCTGACTCGGCGCCTGTAGCTCAGCAGCTAGGGCTCTAGCCACATAACCCGGAGGTGGCAGGTTCCATCCAGCCCAGGGATGCCAAACAACAATGACAACTACAACCAAAAAATAGCCAGGCATTGTGGCAGGTCCCTGTAGTCCTAGCTAGCTACTTGGGAGGCTGAGGCAAGAGAATCACTTAAGTCCAAGACTTTGAGGTTGTTGTGAGCTATGACGCCATGGCACTCTACCCAGGGCAATATAGTGAGACTGTCTAAAAAGAAAAAAAAAGTTTGCTTTGCCGAAGTGCTTCTCCTTGACAATTTATTTATTTATTTATTTATTTGCAGCTTTTGGCCAAGGCTGGGTTTGAACCCACCACCTCTGGCATATGGGGCCAGTACCCTACCCCTTTGAGCCACAGGCATGGCCCCTCCTTGATAATTTAATGAAACAGAGAGTTGTGTAATGTGAATCTGAAAATTTCTAAGGCTCAAGGCATTAACAGACATTGCGATGTGTATGGGTGAAATTTCTACCTAAATTTATGGCAAAAAATATCTTTAAGTCACGTTAAATGGGTGTGTTTGCGTTGTTCAAGCAAAAATACATAATTTTTTTTTTTGAGACAGAGTCTCACTTTGTCACCCTCCATAGACTGCCATGGCATCACAGCTCACAGTAACCTCAAACTCTTGGGCTCAAGCCATTCTCTTGCCTCCGCTTCCCAAGTAGCTGGGACTACAGGCGCCCACCACAATGCCCGGTTATTTTCTTGTTTTGCTTTGTTTAGCAGGCTGGGACTGCGTTTGAACCCACTAGCCCTGGTGTATTTGGCTGGCACCCTAACCACTGAGCTAGGGTGCCAAGCCAGAAATATATAATTTGTTATTTTATTTTACTTTTTTTTTTGAGACAGAATCTCACTATGTTGCCCTCAGTAGAGTGCTGTGGCATCACAGCTTACAGAAACCTCTTAACTCTTGGGCTTAAGCGATTTTCTTACCAGTAAGCCTCCCAAGTAGCTGGGACTAAAGGCACCCACCACAATGCCCGGCTATTTTTTGTTGCAGTTGTCATTGTTGTTTAGCTGGCCTGGGCCAGGTTCGAACCCGCCAGCCTCAGTGTATGTGGCAGACGCCATAACCACTGCACTACAGGCACCCTCCTTATTTTACTTTATTTTTGGAGACAGAGTCTTACTGTGTTGCTCTGGCTAGAGTGCACTCATACTCAACTAATTTTTCTATTTTTGTAGAGACAGGGTCTTGCTTTTTTTTAAGTGGTCTTGAACTCCTGACCTCAAGTAATTCTCCTGCCTCATACTCCCAAAGTATGGGATTATAAGCGTGAGCCACTGGGCCCAGCCTTTGAAATGTAATTTAATAAATGATAATGATTGTGGTCAGTTGCAGTCTATAATGCTAGCACTCTGGGAGGCCACTCAGCTCATAGGTTTAAGACCAGCCTGAGCCAGAGGAAGACCCTGTCTCTAAAAATAGCTGAGCACTGTAGCCGGCACCTGTAGTCCCAGCTATTTGGCAGGCTGAGGCAAGAGGATCACTTGAGTCCAGGAGTTAGAGGTTGCTGTGAGCTATGGCTCCATAGCACTCTACCGAGGGTGACAAAGTGAGACTTTGTCTCAAGTAAATAAATAAATAATGATTGTAAACGGCATTACGGCCGTTTGGGAGGCTAAGGCAGGAGAATCGCATAAGCGCATGAGTTGGAGGTTGCTATGAGCTGTGATGCGACAGCACTCTACCAAGGGCAACATAGTAAGACTCTGTCTCAAAAAAAAAAAAAAAAAAAAAGGGCGGCGCCTGTGGCTCAGTGAGCAGGGCGCCGGCCCCATATTCTGAGAGTGGCGGATTCAAACCCAGCCCCAGCCAAACTGCAACAAAAAAATAGCCGGGCGTTGTGGTGGGCGCCTGTAGTCCCAGCTGCTCGGGAGGCTGAGGCAGGAGAATCGACTAAGCCCAGGAGTTGGAGGTTACTGTGAGCTGTGTGATGCCACGGCACTCTACCGAGGGCAAAAAGTGAAACTCTGTCTCTACAAAAACAAAAACAAAAACAGATGTTGTTTTTTCCTGCAGCATATGTTAATTCCTATGATCTCTAGTTTGTAAAGTACAGGCCTATATTATTCTTGAGCACGTACTCATTTCATCATAATTTGTATGATGAACCAAGTTCAACTGTACAGAAAGACTTAAGCCATATTCCATGTTCAAGAAGTTAATATGTTAATTATAGGGACTATTTTGTTAACGTTAGGTGTCCTTTATTAAGGAATCCCTAGAGAACTGGTAAAGCATTACTCCTGGGTATGTCTGTAAGAGATTGTCCAGAAGAGATTGGCAAATTATCAGTAGAATGGGGCAGATCCAGTGTCAGTATAAGCACAGCACTATCCCATCTGTTGGCAACCTGGATCCAGAAAAGAAGAGAAAAAAGTTTCCTCTCTGAAGGTGGACTCTCTTCCTCCTGCTATTGTAGATCAGAATTCCAGGCTTTAAGGCCTTGAGCCTGACAGTTACACCAAAGCTTCCCTGATTCCAAGACTTTCAGATTTGGATGGAGCCTCGCTTGAGCATCCCAGAGTTTCCATCTTACAGATGACCTGTGGTAAGACTTCTCAGCTTCCCTAATCTCAAGAGCCAATTCCCCCTTAAGTCCACTAATCTATCTGTCTATCCTATTGGTTCTGTCTCTCTGGAGAACCCTAAAACAAGGACTGAATAAATAGATGACAGATAAATTATTTGCATACAATCTGATTATTATTAAATATAGCAGATTTTTATGAGGAGATAAAACTTGTACCCAATAATGAATATAGACAGGATATATGTATATATATATATATATATTTTTTTTTTTTTAATGGGGGGAAAGGGTGGCATCTGTGGCTCAGTGGGTAGGGCGCCAGCCCCATATACTGAGGGAGGGGGGTTCAAACCCCGCCCTGGTCAAATTGCAACAAAAAAATAGCTGGGCGTTGTGGCGGGCGCTTGTAGTCCCAGCTACTCAAGAGGCTGAGGCAAGAGAATCGCCTGAGCCCAGGAGTTGGAGGTTGCGGTAAGCTGTGTGACTCCTTGGCACTCTACCAAGGGCGATAAAGTGAGACTCTGTCCCTACAAAAAAAGAATAATAATAATAAATGGGGGAAAAAAACCAGAAAAACAAATAAAAATCAAACAAAAAAGAAAAAAATGGGCGGCGCCTGTGGCTCCGTGGGTAGGGCGCTGGCCCCATATGCCGAGGGTGATGGGTTCAAACCCGGCCCGGGCCAAACTGCAACAAAAAAATAGCCGGGCGTTGTGGCGGGTGCCTGTAGTCCCAGCTACTTGGGAGGCTGAGGCAAGAGAATCGCCTGAACTCAGGAGTTGGAGGTTGCTGTGAGCTGTGATGCCACAGCACTCTACCGAGGGTGACAAAGTTAGACTCTGTCTCTCCAAAAAAAATAAAAAAGAAAGAAAGAAAAAATGGGAAATCATACATTTTCCAAATTAATGACAACAAAGACAATCTGAAGTGAATATAAATCAGTACACTTATATTTTATTTATGCCAATGAAAATATTAGCATGAAAACATGAAACAGAATCAATTTAATCACAGTTTAAACAGCCTAATAGGAAAGAAAAACTTTTAACTTGTAAAAGTAATAAAAAGGTAGCATTCTGCCTTCCAGAATAGTCTGGCTAAATTTTCCCCAGCTCCTTGTCCGCAAGGAGTTAGAGAAGTACAGAAGACCCTTAAGTCTGGTCATTTTGGGTTGAGAATTCACGTGGAAAGTCTTCAAAGCTAAATACCAGCACTTTAACAAAATTCCCCCTCCCCGGATTCCCCCCCCTTGAACTGGCGATCTTAGTTCTCCCAGAAAAGCCCTTGTTGAAACACTAGAGGTTTTAGAGGTGTGAATCTATTATTCGACAAGGGGAATATAACAGCCACCACCACCAGAGCACAAACTGCTAGCGCTTACTATTGCTGTTTTATTTGACATAAAACCATAATGATTTAAAAGCTGGCCTTTTTCTTTTTTAGAAAGAGCCTCACTTTGTCGCCCTGGGTAGAGTACCCTGTCGCCATAGCTCACAGCAACTCAAACTCAGGTTCAAGCGATCTTCTTGCCTCAGTTTTTTTCATTTTTAGTAGAAATGGGGTCCCACTTTTGGTCTCCACACTTTATACATTTTTTTTTAGAGTGCTGTGGCGTCACAGCTCACTGCAACCTCAAACTCTTGGGCTCAAGTGATCCTCTTGCCTCAGCCTCCCAAGTAGCTGGGACTACAGGCGCCAGCCACAATGCCAGGCTATTTTTTTGTTGCAGTTTGGCTGGGGCCGGTTTCGAACCCGCCACCCTCGGTATAGGGTCCGGCGCCCTACTCACTGAGCCACAGGCGCCGCCCAACGCTTGGCTATTTCTAGAAACGGGGTCATGTTCTGGCTCAGGCTAGTCTCCAACATGTGAGCTCAGGCAATCCACCCGCCTCGGCCTCCCAAGTGCTGGGGTTACAGGCGTAAGCCACCACACCCGCCCCCGCCCCCCCATTTTTCTTTAATCCTTTTTTGTTGTCATAGCCGTTTATGTCAGACAGTTCTTCCTTTGCCACTCCAGACAGGAGTACAATGCCATAAGCCACAGCTCGCTACAATCTCCAACACCCAGGCTCAAATGATCCGGAGTAGCTGGGATTACAGGCGCGAACCACCACACCCTAAAGCTGTGCTAGTGTTGGAACAAACTGTGAAAGGTGGGGAGGGAAGAAACCTGACCCCTCGTATTTCCGGGTATTGGTTTTTCTCCTCTAAACTGTAGTTTTTATTTGCACTGTATTTTCAGGAGAATAGTCAATAACCTTCCTCAAGTCCTGCATTTAACCAAGAAGTAGAACGACATCGAGCGGCGCCGGGGTACTATTGTAAAGCGGAAAGGCGTAGGAGGCGGCACAGGTGGGCGGGATCTACACTGGAGGCGGTGCGACCGCGCGAGGCGGAGCTGGCTGGCGGAACCCGCGTGAGGGAGGTCGGTGTTGCGAAGGGAACTAGTCCCGTGCAGGACGTGGGGCTTTTATAGCCCAGCTGGTTCCGGCTGGGGAAGATGGCGGTGGCTGGGGTGGTGTCCGGGGATCAGCTGGTTCACTGGTGCACGCAGGAGTTGCGGAAAACTTTCGGCCTGGATGTCAGCGAGGAGATCATGCAGTGAGACTGGTTCGGGTCCGAGGCGGGAAGGAGCTCTGGGATTTGCACTGGTTGAACGAACCGGGAAGCGGGGAGTACTGAAAAGTTGAGAGAAGAAATGTAATGAAAGGGGTTACAGTTGGTCTTTAGGCGCGTAATTTTCGCCTTCACCTTTATAATTTAGCTTCTGGAACAGGGTGTCAGGCTCGACAACTTACCGGTGGGGTCTTTTTTCCTACGAAAATGTCAAATCCGTATTAAGTAGATCTGTCGCGGGAGTCCGTTTCCTTACAGATTATGGAGAAAAGGGGCAAGTCAAATATCTTCCTAGAAATTCTTTACTCTGAACGTTTTAGTTGGTCCAGTCAGAGCTCTGTCAGGTCGGACCAGAAATGTAAATGGAGGCGGTGTGGTACAAGTGCAAATAGCTCTCAGAAGCAGGTTGCATTTTCTGTTGTGATTTACCAGTTTTGGAACCTTGGACAACTTAATTTTACTCTTTCTACCTTGGTGTCCTAGTCTGTAAAATGAATAATTATTAGAGCTTATTATTTATGTTTTCTGATTTTTACGAAGTGAACATGATTTAATATCTCCTTTAAATTGATCAACGAACATTTCTTGCCCTACTACTACATGGCAGATGCTGGGGCAACAAAGACGATCAAGATAATTGGGTTCTACTTTGTTGATGAGTACTGAGGTGGGGGAAATAGAGGGCATTGTAGTAGCACGGAATAAAAGATTCTCATTAAGATTTGAGAAACTCGGAAGGTTTACTGGAAAGGTTGGCTTTCACCTTAGAACTAAAGGATACATAAAGGTGTAATGAACAGTGTTTGGGAGAAAACTTCTGCAAAAGTGGAACTTGATCAAGGAACCTTGATTCATTCACTGAAGCTGAAATGGAAATTGTGATTATAGGGCTTTTGTAGGAAGTAAGGTGATTTTATTGTTGTTGTTGTTGTTGAGCCAGAGTTTCATCATGTCCAGAGTCTCATCATGTCTCCCTGGGTAGAGTTCCCTGGTGTCATAGCCCACAGCAACATCAAACTCCTGGGCCCTACGTGATTCTCTTGCCTCAGCCTCCCAAGCAGCTGGGACTATAGGCACTCCCCACAAAGCCCTGCCATTTTTTGGTTGCGGTTGTCATTGTTGGTTGGCAGGCCCAGGCTGGATTTGAACCTGCCAGCTCAGGTGGATGTGGCTGGCACCCCAGCCACTGAGCTATAGGTGCTGAGTCAGTAAGGTGAATTTTTGATTTGGGGGTAGACTTTTTTATTTATTTATTTATTTTTTTGTAAGAGACAGAGTCTCACTGTACCGCCCTGGGGTAGAGTGCCATGAGGTCACAGGGCTCACAGCAACCTCTAACTCTTGGGCTTACGCGATGCTCTTGCCTCAGCCTCCCAAGCAGATGGGACTACAGGCGCCTGCCACAACACCTGGCTATTTTTTGTTGTTGTTGTTGTTGCAGTTTGGCCGGGGCTGGGTTTGAACCCGCCACCCTTGGCATATGGGGCCGGCACCCTACTCACTGAGCCACAGGCGCCGCCCGATTTGGGGGTAGACTTATTGACAAGAGAGAGTTAAGACAGGTTTTTTAAAAGTTTTTTTTTTGAACACAGGAATTAGTTTTACCTTTGTTTGAAGGCAAAATCAAATAGTTTTCAAACATTTTTTAAAGCAGTGGAATGATAGCAAATGAAATAACTAGACTTTGAAATATATAAAACAGAAGAAGTGGGTTTTATTAACATAAATATAGGTTCAAATTTACCACATTCATTACAAAGTCATTCAGTATTAAACGAAAAAAAAAGATGATGCTATTTTTTGTTTGTTTGTTTTGAGACAAGAGTCTCACTTGGTCACCGTTGGTAGAATGCTATTGAGTCATAGCTCACAGCAACCTCAAACTCTTGGGTTCAAGTGATCCTCTTGCCTCAGCCTCCCAGTTAGCTGGGACTACAGGTGACCATCACAATGCCTGGCTATTTTTAGAGACAGAGTCTCTCTCTGGCTCAGGCTGGTCTTGAACCTGTGAGCTCAGGCAGTCCACCTGCCTTGGCCTCCAAAGTGTTAGGATTACAGGCGTGAGCCACTGCACCCAGCTGGATGTGCTGTTTTTGACAAATCACAACTTGGAAAGATAAAAGCAGTCTTCTGTCTCAGAAATTCAATTGTATTTTGATTATACAGTATTAAGAAAATTCTGATTCTCAAAACAGTAGTTTAAAAGGTCATTTTGCAAACTCAGGTGTTCCTCAGTTAAATTTACCACATTCATGAAAGTGAAGTGATAAGAAATTTGTTTTAATGTTGAATCACTAAGTATGGCTGAACACTTCCTTGCATTGTTTTCTTTTTTCTTTTTTTTTTTTTTTTGGACAGGAAGTAGGATTTATTATTGGTAGGCACAATTGTTAGGCAATACAATGTTAAGTTCTCACGAGTGCAGGGCCTGCCACTTGTCCAGGGGGCCACGATTGGGGATGTATTTGACCCCACAGCCATCTGGGATGAGTCGCTTTTCAGCCACTATGTCTTCAAATTCATCTCAGTTAAACTTCGTAAAACCCCATTTCTTGGAGATGTGAATCTTCTGACGGCCAGGGAACTTGAACTTGGCCCTGCAAAGGGCCTCAATCACATGCTCCTTGTTCTGTAGTTTGGTGCAGATGGACATGATGACTTGGCCAATGTGAACCCTGGCCACAGTGCCCTGGGGCTTTCCAAAGGCACCACGTATACCTGTCTAGAGCCTAGATTGGGGACAGCACAAGGTCTAACACATGAACATGTATTGGAAAGGAGTGTCTCCAAGGTCCCTTAGAGCAACCTATACAAGCAACAGGCTGCGTACACTACCGAGGAGGCTGCTATTTGCAGCCACTGCACACCAGGTCCCCATGAGGAAAGGAGCATGGTCGACTTAATTAGCTGCAGGTGCATTGTTTTCTTAAATATGAATTAGATGAGAACTGTCCAAGGCCAGGTGAGGTGGTCTGTAATCCTAACACTCTGGGAGGCTGAGGTGGGTGGATTGCCTGAGCTCACAGGGTCGACAGCCCAAGCAAGAGTGAGACCCCCATCTCTAAAAAATAGCTGGGCGTTGTGGCTGGTGCTCATAGTCTCAGCTACTTGGGAGGCTGAGGCAAGAAAATCACTTGAGCCGCGGTGCATCTTACAAGGGTATATGTGAAACTTAGTAAATGTAGAATGTAAATGTCTTAACACAATAACTAAGAAAATGCCAGGAAGGCTATGTTAACCAGTGTGATGAAAATGTGTCAAACGGTCTATAAAACCAGTGTATGGTGCCCCACGATCGCATTAATGTATGCAGCTATGATTTAATAAAAAAAGAAAGAAAGAAAATCATTTGAGCCCAAGAGTTTGAGGTTGCTGTGAGCTATGACACCACAGCACTTTATCAAGGGTGAGAAAATGAGACTCTGTCTAAAAAAAAAAAGTGTTCAGAACTTTTAAGTACTGACGCTACTGTTTGAATCATTTATTAGGCATTCACAGGTTATTGCATAATAGCTTGCTATACTATGATGAAAGCATTTGATGTGTCTTCCCTAACATTTAGTTGAGAATTATCCAAGTGTACTAATTTGAACAATTTTATGAGTGGCCTGAATTTAAAAAACAGCGGAGAGCTGTTAACTTTCTAATCAAAGACACATTTATAACACATAAATATGTTTATTCCATAATCTACATGAGTTCATATTTTGGTTGGCTGTATTTTGCAAACATTTGATATATATCACATTTGGATGAATGTTCTTTGTTATACTTTGTTAAATAGTTAAAATAATATTTATTTAAGTCTTTCTGGAAGTCTTTTTACTTTCCTGGTGGTTTGAAAAACTCCAGGGTTAAATGATCCCTTGAGGTTCCTTACAGATCTATAAGTCTTTGATAGCAATTGATCTTCAATGGGGTCTAGTAAGATTTCAGATCAAGATGGTTAAATGGGCCAGGCGCCATGGCTCATGCCTGTAATTCAAGTACTCTGGGAGGTAGAGGCCGGCATATCACCTGAGCTCGTGAGTTCGAGACCAGCCTGAGCCAGAGAAAGATCTTCTCTCTAAAAAACATAGCGGGATATTGTGGCAGGGGCCTGTAGTCCCAGCAACCAGTGAAATTGAGGCAATAGAATCTCTTGAGCCCAAGAGCTTGAGATTGCTGTGAGCTATGACTCCATGGCACTTGACCGAAAGTAACAAAGTAAAACTCTGCATCAAAAAAAAAGAAAGAAAGAAAGAAAAAAGGCATGGTGCTTGTGACTGAAGCGGCTAATGCACCAGCCACATATACCTGAGCTGGTGGGTCCAAATCCAGCCTGGGCTGCCAAAACAACAATGACGGCTGCAACCAAAAAAAAAAAAAAAAAAAAATAGCCGGGCATTGTGGCAGGTGCCTGTAATCCCAGCTACTTGGGAGGCAGAGGCAGGAGAATTGCTTGAACCCAGGAGTCGGAGGTTGCTGTGAGCTGTGATGCCACAGCACTCTACCCAGGGTGACCGCTTGAGGCTCTGTCTCAAGAAAAAAAAAAAAGGTGGGGCGGCGCCTGTGGCTCAAAGGAGTAGGGAGCCGGCTCCATATGCTGGAGGTGGCAGGTTCAAACCCAGCCACAGCCAAAAACTGGGAAAAAAAAAAAAAAGTTAAAATGTGTAAGTCCTGAGTCTTCCCCACTACCTCTTAATTTGTCACGATTAGAAGATGGTCTTAATAAGGCCCAAAGGGCACGACACCTGTAGCTCAGTAAGTAGGGTGCCGGCCATATACACCAAAGCAGGTGGGCTCGAGCCTGGCCCAGACCTGCTAAACAACACCCAGTGGTAGCTGGGCATTGTGGTGTGTGCCTGTAGTCGCAACTACTCGGGAGGCTGAGACAGGAGAATCATTTGAGCCCAAGAGTTTGAGGTTGCTGTGAGCTATGATGCCATGGCACTCTACCAAGGATGACATAGTGAGACTCTGTCTCAAAAAATAAAGAAAGGGTGGCGTCTGTAGCACAGCGGTTACAGTGCTGAGCACATGCACCGAGGGTGGCGGGTTCAAACCCAGCCCGGGCCAGCTAACCATCAATGACAACTGCAACAAAAAAATAGCTGGGCATTGTGGTGGGTGACTGTATTCCCAGCTACTTGGGAGGCTGAGGCTAGAGAATCTCTTAAGCCCAAAGAGCTTGAGGTTGCTGTGAGCTGTGACACTACGGCACTCTACTGAGGGCGACATAGAGAGACTCTGTCTCAAAAAAATAAAAATAAAGAAAGATACAGCATTATTAAAATTTTTCTTGCATTC
Source organism: Nycticebus coucang (assembly GCF_027406575.1). Lineage (NCBI taxonomy): Eukaryota > Metazoa > Chordata > Mammalia > Primates > Lorisidae > Nycticebus > Nycticebus coucang. The sequence continues at coordinate 66,877,645 of NC_069785.1, forward strand.
CATACTAGTGTGTCTAAATTATAGTTTCTTCAGATCTTTATAAAACCTTGAAGGTCTTATATGTTAATTTATAAGGGATTTTTTTCTTTTCTTTTTTTTTTTTGTAGGGCACTTTATTGCCCTCAGTAGAGTGCAGTGGCATCACAGCTCACAGCAACCTCAAACTCAAGGGCTCAAGTGATTCTCCTGCCTCTACCTCTCAAGTAGCTGGGATTACAGGTGCCCGCCACAATGCCTGGCTATTTTTTGGTTGCAGCCGTCATTGTTGTTTGGCGGGCCCAGGTTGGATTCGAACCCACCAGCTCAGGTGTATGTGGCTGGCACCTTAACCTCTTGAGCCACAGGTGCAGAGCCGATTTTTTCTGTTTTTAACTTTTGTTGTTTACCACGTCAATTGACATAAGTGATTTCGATCACTTTTTTCTTCTATAATGTAAGACATTCTCTGTAGAAAACTAAAAATGTGAGAAGATGATAAATGAGGAAAACAAAATTACCATACCACAAACCAGAAATAATCAGTTTTTTCTTAGTGTCTTTCTCATATACATATTTTAGTATTTTACATTTTCAAAACATTCATTGTAGAAAAAAGAAAATTAAAATCAACCTTAATCCTACCACTCAGTAGTAATCATTTGGTGTACATATACACATTCCTTTGATAGCAATTAGGATCATATCTAGTCTACTGTTTTCCTTACCATTATAATAGGAGCATTTTCTCAGGTCAATGATAATTATTTTAAAATTCACTTTTAGTGGTGGCATTATATTACATTTTCTAAAATCCCAAAACTTTAATTATTTACCCTTTCCCCATCAATGGATGTGTTAAATAGTTTCCAGTTTTTCACTAATTCAAATAGTGATGTAATTAACTTTTTTTGGATAAAGTTTTCCGTGTCTCTTATTTCATGTAAAGTCTTATGAATAGAATTATTGACCATTTTTTTGTTTTGTTATTGAGACAGAGTCTAACTCAGTGGTCCTGGGTAGAGTGTTCTGCTATCATCATAGCTCACAGTAACCTCAATCTTTTTGGCTCCAGACAACCTCCTGCCTCAGCCTCCCAAGTAGCTAGGATTACAAGCATGCACTACTGCACCCACCTAGTTTTTCTGTTTTTTTTTTTTTTTTTTTGATGGGATCTTGCTCTTGTTCAGGCAGGTCTCAAAACTCATGAGCTCAAGCAATCCAGGATTGCTAGGATTATAAGTGTGAGCTACCATGCTAGCCTATTGAATCTTCTTTTTTTTTCCCTTTCTTTTTTTTTTTTTTTTGAGACAGAGTCTCACTGTGTCACCCTGGTTAGAGTGCCATGGCATTAGCCTGGCTCACAGCAACCTCAGACTCTTGGGCTTGAGCAGTCCTCTTGCCTCAGCCTCCTGAATAGCTGGGAGGACTATAGGCATGCATCTATATGCCTGGCTAGTTTTTTTCTGTTTTTAGTAGAGATGGGGTCTCTCACTCTTCCTCAGGCTCTATTTTTATTTTATTTTATTTTATTTATTTATTTATTTATTTATTTATTTTGTAGAGACAGAGTCTCACTATACTGCCCTCGGTAGAGTGCCATGACGTCACACAGCTCACAGCAACCTCCAGCTCTTGGGCTTACACGATTCTCTTGCCTCAGCCTCCCGAGCAGCTGGGACTACAGGCGCCCGCCACAACGCCTGGCTATTTTTTTGCTACAGTTTGGCTGGGGCTGGGCTTGAATCCACCACCCTCGGCATATGGGTCCGGCGCCCTACTCACTGAGCCACAGGCGCCGCCCTATTTATTTATTTTTTGTTGTTGCAATTTGGCTGGGGCCAGGTTTGAACCCGCCACCCTCTGTATATGGGACCTGAGCGCTACCCACTGAGCCACAGGCGCCACCCATATATATATATATACTTTTTTTTTTGGGGGGACAGAGTCTCACTTTATTGCCCTCAGTTGAGTGCAGTGGTGTCACAGCTCACAGCAATCTCCAAATCCTGGGCTTAAGCAATTCTCTTGCCTCAGCCTCCCAAGTAGCTGGGACTACAGGTGCCCGCCACAATGCCTGGCTATTTTTTGTTGCATTTGCCACTGCTGTTTTTAGCTGGCCGGGGCTGGGTTCAAACCTGCCATCCTCAGTATATGGGGCCAGCGCTCTACCCACTGAGCCATAGGTGCCACCCTTTTATTTATTTTATTTCATTTATTTATTTTTATTTTTATTTTTTTGAGACAGAGCCTCAAGCTGTCACCCTGAGTAGAGTGCTGTGGCATCACAGCTCACAGCAACATCAAACTCCTGGGCTCAAGGGATTCTCCTGCCTCCGCCGCCCAAGTAGCTGGGACTACAGGCACTCACCACAACGCCTGGCTATTTTTTGGTTGCAGCCCTCATTGTTGTCTGACGGGCCCAGGCTGGATTTGAACCCGCCAGCTCAGGATTATGTGGCCTGCTTGAGCCACAGGCGCCGAGCCTTTTTATTTATTTTTATTTTTTTTGAGACAGAATCTCACTATGTTGCCCTTGGTAGAGAGCTGTGACATCACAACTGATAGCAACCTCCAACTGTTGGGCTTACGCGATTCTCTTGCCTCAATTTCTCTGGCTCATATCTCTTCAGCACTCTCAATTGACAAAACATACCCTCCTCCCAAGTAGCTGGGACCATAGGTGCCCACCACAATGCCCAGCTATTTTTTATTGCAGTTGTCATTGTTGTTTAGCTGACCCGGTCTGGGTTTGAACCCGCCAGCCTCAGTGTATGTGGCTAATGGCGTAACCATTCTGTTACGGACACTGAGCCATGGCCCTATTTTTTTTTTTAATTTTTATTTTATTTATTTATTTATTTATTTGTAGAGAATTATTTGGTTGCAGTTTGGCCGAGGCTGGGTTTGAACCCGCCACCCTTGGTATATGGGGCCGGTGCTCTCACTGAGCCACAGGCGCCACCCTAATTTTTATTTTTTTTAAATTAAATCATAGCTGTGTACATTAATGCAGTCATGGGGTACAATGTGCTGGCCTCATATACAATTTGAAATATTTTCATCAAACTGGTTAACATAGCCTTCATGGTACTTTCTTAGTGATTGTGTTAAGACATTTATATTCCACATTTAGTAAGTTTCACATGTACCCTCGCAAGATGCACCGTAGGTGTGGTCTCTCCAATTACCCTCCCTCCACCCATCCTCCCCCCAATTTTTTTTTTTATTGTTAAATCATAGCTGTGTACATTAGTGCAATCAAGGGATACAATGTGCTGGTTTCATATACAGTTTTTAATATTCTCATCTAACTGTTCAACGTAGCCTTCATGGGTCCCCCCTAATTTTTAAAGTGCTTGAAATATACTGGCTGATCTCTAGAAGAATTATACTAACTTACACTCCCACCTCATTTCACTTTAAGCAATTTTCTCTTAACATTTGTTTAATATAGTTCTGGTTATTATGATTTGATGTTAATCTTGATTTATAATTTTTTGGGTTGTTTTTTTTTTTTTTTTGTAGAGGCAGAGTCTCACTTTATTGCCCTCAGTAGAGTGCTGTGGCATCACACAGCTCACAGCAACCTCCAACTCCTGGGCTTAGGCCTCAGCCTCCCGAGTAGCTGGGACTACAGGCGCCCACCACAACACCCAGCTATTTTTTGTTGCAGTTTGGCTGGGACCGGGTTTGAACCTGCTACCCTCCATATATGGGGCCATCGCCCTACTCACTGAGCTACAGGCGCCGACCTTTTTGTTTGTTTTTGAGACATGGTCTTACTTTATTCCTAGGCTAGAGTGCAGTAGTTTCATCATAGCTCACTGCAACCTCAACCTCCTGGGCTCAAGCAATCCTCCTGCCTCACCCACCCTAGTAGCTGGGACAACAGGGATGCACCACCATACCCTGCTAATTTTTCTATTCTTTGTAGTGATGTTGTGTTGTGGTATCTCATGTTGTCCAGGCTAGTCTAGAACTCCTGGCCTCAAGCAGTCTTACTGCCTTGGCCTCCCAAAATGCTAGGATTACAGGTGTAAACTGCTGTACCCAGCTTTTAAGAATGTTGATTCAGGGCGGCGCCTGTGGCTCAGTGAGTAGGGCGCCGGCCCCATATGCCGAGGGTTGCGGGTTCAAACCCAGCCCCGGCCAAACTGCAACAACAAAAAAAATAGCCGAGCGTTGTGGCGGGCGCCTGTAGTCCCAGCTGCTCGGAAGGCTGAGGCAGGAAAATTGCGTAAGCCCAAGAGTTAGAGGTTGCTGTGAGCCGTGTGACGCCACGGCACTCTACCCGAGGGCGGTACAGTGAGACTCTGTCTCTACAAAAAAAAAAAAAAAAGAATGTTGATTCAACTAATTAAGTTGTAGTATATATTCATATCTTTGGGAAAAGTAAGAGAAATTGTAGATTATTCAGTATTTTAAGTATTTGTATCATTTCCAGGAAAATATGGTGACTACACGTATGTCATTATAGGAGATATTCTTTAAGTAAAGACAGCCCCATGACCTTTTACACCACTGATTTGATTCTAGAAATTATAAAGTAAATTGCTAAATACATATGAAGGTTAGGTTATGAACTACTTGAAATCCAAGTTTCCATCTTGATCAAAATTATATTTATAGCATCTAGCATAGTACTTGGCTCAAAGTAAACACAAATAGGTTAAGGAATGGTTTTTACTACCTTGATCTCTGTTAATAATTATTAAAAAGCATCTCCTAGTCTTGTTTCAACAATTTATATGTTTGCCTCCTGAGGTATGTTTTGTCAATTGAAAGTGCTGAAGAGATACGAGAGTATGTTACTGATCTCCTCCAGGGAAATGAAGGCAAAAAAGGCCAATTCATAGAAGAACTTGTAACCAAATGGCAAAAGAATGATCAGGAATTGATTTCTGATCCTTTGCAACAGTGCTTAAAAAAAGATGGTAAGTAGGAGTGGTACCTGTGGCTCAAAGGGGTAGGGCGCTGGTCCCTTATGCCAGAGGTAGTGGGTTCAATCCCAGCCCTGGCCAAAAAACACACACACACACACACACACACACACACAAAAAGATGGTAAGTAATGTAATTAAATGAAAGTTGAAATAATGGTAAATGGGCAGGCTTAAAGGACATTTTACTTCCTTTCTTTTTTTTTTTCTTTTCTTTTTTTTTTTTTTGAGACAGTCTTACCATGTTGCTCTTGGTTGAGTGCTGTTGCATCACAGCTCACAGCTTGGGCTTAAGCAGTTCTCTTGCCTCAGCCTCCCAAATAGCTGGGGCTACAGGAGCCCACCACAACACCTGGCTATTTTGTTGTCATTGTTGTTTAGCAGGCCCTGGCCAGGTTTGAACCCACCAGCCCCAGTGTATGTGCCACTGCCTTAACCACTGAGCTACAGGTGCCAAACCCATCCTTTATTTCTTTTTTTTTTTTTTGTAGAGACAGAGTTTCACTTTATTGCCCTCAGTAGAGTGCCATGGTGTCATACAGCTCACAGCAACCTCCAACTCCTGGGCTTAGGCGATTCTCCTGCCTCAGCCTCCCAAGTAGCTGGGACTACAGGTGCCCGCCACAACACCCGGCTATTCATCCTTTATTTCTTAATATTAACTATGTTAGTATTACATTAATACTTATGTTAGTATTAAGAAATATATATGCATATTTGTAGTTCATATATATACATATTTGTAGTTCAGGTCTATTCAGTTTATAACAAATATTATCCTAATTCAGACCTTTTCAACTTAGAAAATTTCATAAAACTACCAGTGTGTAGACATAAATAGGGCTTTAGAATAATTTGAAAAATTTACATGTGGATTAAAGAAACATTTTTCAGTTATGTGCATACATAGATGAAAATAAAATATTTTCACCAGGCTAGATGTTGGTGGCTCATGCCTGTAATCCCAGCACTCTGGGAGAACAAGTCCGGTGGATCGCCCTGAGCTCAGGAGTTTGAGACCAGCCTGAGCCAAAGTGAGACCTCCTCTCTAAAATTTAAAAAAGCCGGGTGTTATAGCAAGTGCCTGTAGTTCAGCTACTTGGGAGACTGAGACAAGAGAATCACTTAAGCCTAAGAGTTTGAGGTAGCTGTGAGTTAGGACTCCACGGCACTCTACTGGGGGCAATAAAGTGAGACTGTTTCAAAAATAATAATAATAATAATAGAGTAAAATATTGACAGATTATAGTACGAATAACATTTAGAAGTAACTGAATAGTACAGAAGATGAACACCAAACAAATAAGTCATTATTACTCTACAATCTAAAATATCAGGTTTTGACTTGGTGCCCATAGCTTAGTGGCTAGGGCGCTGGCCACATATACCAGGGCTGGTGGGTTTGAACCCAGCCCAGGCCTGCTAAACAACAATGACAACTACAACAAAAAAAAACATCCGGGCCTTGTGGCGGGTGCCTGATTTTATTTATTTTATTTATATAGACATAATGAGACTCTGTCTCAAAAAAATAAAATAAAATGTCAGATTTTATTTATTTATTTAGACATAGTGAGACTCTGTCTCAAAAATCAAATCAAATCAAATCACATTTTATTCTATATTTATTTTTTGAAACAGAGTTTCTCTTTGTCTCCCTTGGTAGAATCCCATGGTGTCACAGCTCACAGTAACCTCAAACTCTTGGGCTTAAGGGATTTTCTTGCCTTAGCCTCCCAAGTAATTGGGACTACAGGCACCTGGTTCAATGTCTGGATATTTTTTTTGTTGTTGTTGTAGTTGTCATTGTGTCTGGTAGGCCCAGCCTGGGTTCGAACCCGCCAGCCCCAGTGTATGTGGCCGGCACCCTAGCCACTGAGTTATAGGCGCCAAGCCAAAACTAAAATATCAGATTTTAATATAACTTTTTAACCCCAGCCAGGTGTTGAGTTCTTTATCATTGACTACAATCTTGAAAATTATGGTTCAAATTTAATTGTGGCTGGGTGCAGTGGCTCATGCCTGTAATCCTATCACTCTGGGAGGCCAAGGCGGGTGGATTGCTTGAGCTGAGGAGTTGGAGACCAGATTAAGCAAGAGTGAGATCCCGTGTGTACTAACAAAAACTAGCTGGACATTGTGGCAGGCGTCTGGTACCTGGAAGGCTGAGGCAAGAGGATTACTTGAGCCCAGGAGTTACTGGTTGGTATGAGCTACTATGCCACAGCACTCTTGTGTGGGGCAACAGAGTGAGACTGTGTCTCCAAAAATATTAATAAATTAATTAATTAATTAAACTGTGGTTTGAGAGGAAGCAATAATTAAAAGTCTGCCTTACTTCCAGGCGGCGCCTGTGGCTCAGGGCGCCAGCCCCGTATACCAAGGATGGTGGATTCAAACCTGGCCCCAGCCAAACTGCAACAAAAAAATAGCCGGGCATAGTGGCCGGTGCCTATTGTCCCAGCTACAGGGAGGGTGAGGTAGGAGAATCGCCTAAGCCCAGGAGTTGGAGGTTGCTGTGAGCTATGTGACGCCACGGCACTCTACCGAGGGTGATAGAGTGAAACTCTGTCTTTATAAAAAAAAAGTCTGCCTTACTTCCTATCTTGACTGTAAATATTAAGCATCACCTATTTATTTGCTATAAGAGTTCATCATCCTGCTGTTATCTGTTAATTTTTTTTTTTCTTAAAAGAAATTTTAGATGGACAGAGATCAGGAGACCAGCTAAAGCGTGGTAGGCGGAAAGGGAGAAACAGACAAGATGTTCCTGCATTTGCTGAACCTGATACAACTGTAGAGGTCAAAACACCTTTTGATTTGGCCAAGGTGAGTACTTAAAGAATGAACCTTTTTCTGGCTTGGTGGCTCACACCTGTAATCCTGCACTCTGGGAGGCCGAGGTGGATGGGTAGATTGCTTGAGCTCACGAGTTTGAGACCAGCCTGAGCAAAAGCAAGATCCTGTCTCTACTAAAAATAGAAAAACTGAGGCAAGAGGATGGCTTGAGCCCAAGAGATGGAGGTTGCTATGATCTATGACGCCACAGCACTCTACCCAGGGTGACAGCTTGAGACTCTCTCTCAAAAAAAAAAAAGAACAAACCTTTTTCTGACTATACAGAAAAGAGGCAGTGACTAATACATTTCAGAGAACAAAGTGTACAAAATGGCTTCAAATGACAATTTTTCAACAAATGCATGAATTTTAGGGAGAGAATGTGATAATGATGACAATTTGCTTTCTTATGGGGGCAGCCTGGTAAAGTCTTATAAGGACATCTTTGCTGAGAGATAAGATTAACACAGATAATTATAAGTTGAAAAATATTTAATGAAGTGCCCTGAGCTTCAACAGTTTTTGCGGGTGTATAGTAAAAGAATGTACAGTTCTAGCTGTTATTAAGGGTGTTGCTATTTTTAGCCAGCCACCATCATCACCATTATTCAAATTTTAGAGATTTTTCATATTTTCTTTTTTGGCCTTTATGATAGTTCTTTGTGGTAAACAGAAATATAGTTGGCAACCTCCATAGTTGATAACCTTCTTATGCTGACCACCTCCTTAATTTGATCTAATTTTCATAGACTAGACATGTACCTTCAGTGGAAGACTAAACTCTATATATTGACCACCTCTGTAAGTTGTATCTTTTTTTTTTTTTTTTTTGGTAGACACAGAGTCTCACTTTATCGCCCTCGGTAGAGTGATATGGTGTCACAGCTCACAGCAACCTCTAGCTCTTGGGCTTAGGCGATTCTCTTGCCTCAGCCTCCTAAGTAGCTGGGACTACAGGTGCCCGCCAGAATGCCCGGCTATTTTTTTTTTATTTTTTTTTATTTTGAGACAGAGTCTCAAGCTATTGCCCTGGGTAGAGTGCTATGGTGTCACAGCTTACAGCAACCTCAAACTCTTGGGCTTAAGTGATTCTCTTGGCTTAGCCTTCCAAGTAGCTGAGACTACAGGTGCCCCCCACAACTTCCGGCTAATTTTTGGTTGTAGCTGTCATTGTTCATTGTGTTTGGCAGTCCCAGGCTGGATTTGAACCCATCAGCTCTGGTGTATGTGGCTGATGCCCTAGCTGCTGAGCTACAGGTGCTGAGCCCATTGTGTAAAATTTTTATTGATTTTTCTTATTGTTTGCTTTCAAATTCATAAATATTATTTGCTTTTAGAGGCATTCTTGTTTCTTTCTGATTTTCAATTTATCTGTGCTTAAAGATGTTCTATAAACAGCTTTGACTGCTGCATTTACCTTTCATCAGCCCTAATAAGTGAGCTGAGAGCTACCAGTAAAAAGGGCAAGGAAGGTTATTAATAGCTAGTTTTTCTAGAGCATAACTTTTCTTCAGATCCTTCATTATGACTAATTTGTATTCTCCCTCTCCCTTCTCTTGTGGTTTTTGAATAATGTATAACTTGTTATTGAATAGAGCTGAGGGTTTCCCCCTTGACTTGTGTCATTATGTTAATTACTTGGTGTTATTCTGATGTCTTTGTATAATTAGGCACAAGAGAACAGCAACTCTGTAAAGAAGAAGACAAAGTTTGTCAATTTATACACAAGAGAGGGACAGGACAGGCTTGCAGTCCTGCTCCCTGGTCGCCACCCTTGTGACTGTTTGGGCCAGAAGCACAAGCTCATCAATAACTGTCTGATCTGTGGGCGTATTGTCTGTGAACAAGAAGGTTCCGGTCCCTGCTTATTCTGTGGCACTCTGGTAAATTGTTTCTTTTCTATTTTATTTTACAGTGTTTTGTGTTAAAACACAGAGCTGTTCAAATCCCTAGTAATTTTCCTTTTTCTTAGTAAATTTTTTCTTTTAGTTGTCCAGTGAACCCCAGTAGCAGAGATTTGATTAGTCAGAAACCCGAGATTATATCCTAGTACTGTGGCCTGTTAGAGAGAAGAGTTTTGAGAACATACATTATTGAGAGATCTAAGTTTTGTATCAGATTAACTTTAATTCAAGAAAACTTCAGGGTGTCAAGTGTCAAACCACTTTTTCAAAGTCTTAGATATGTGATGATACCACTGTACTCTAGCCCAGGTGACAAAGTGAGACTGTCTCAAAAACAAAAAACAAAAAAACAACCCTAGGTGTGGTTCATATCCCTAGGAAAACAAGGCCACTGTGATATAATCCTCAGTCATTACAGCTTCTGTTTCCAGGACACCACCTTGTTATTTCTCTGCTTTGTCTGAAAGAATGACCTCAAGAATGTAGAATAATGACTCCCTCACAAAAACCCTAATGAGCTGTCTAGAAAGCTTATTCTACCAGTTGAGCTGGCCTGCAGAAGCAATGACATTTGGTAATGATAAAGGTATCCACTTTATATCACTTTATTTTCTCCTCTTTAGGGACCCTTCATTTTCCCATATACTGAGAGAATAAGCTGATACACAAAGGAAGACTTGAAAAATGTAGTGTCAACCAATAAAAATGTTCATATAATGGCAGTAACTCTCCTTCTGTATGTGGTTTTCTCTTTAGAAACACTCATAACTGCTGCAGAAACTGTGTGTCATTGGGGTAACTGTTAGTATATACTATGCAGTGTTTTCTCTTAGGTCCTTTGGTTCCTTTCAGTTCAAGAAACAGTAATATAAAGCAGATTGACCTTGAACTTTTACAGTTTTATAAGCTCAGTGTATCTCCTTCTCAGCCTCTCTTCTTTTTTTTTTGCAGAGACTGAGTCTCACTTTATGGCCCTCGGTAGAGTGCCGTGGCCTCACACAGCTCACAGCAACCTCCAACTCCTGGGCTTAAGCAATTCTCTTGCCTCAGCCTCCCGAGTAGCTGGGACTACAGGCGCCCGCCACAACGCCTGGCTATTTTTTGGTTGCAGTTTGGCCGGGGCCGGGTTTGAACCCGCCACCCTCGGTATATGGGGCCGGCGCCTTACGGACTGAGCCACAGGCGCCACCCTCAGCCTCTCTTCTTACAGTTGCAGTGACTTTATAATAAAGAGAGCTTTTCTTTGCTTAGTATATGCACAATTTTATATATAGGTAGATTTGAAGGCAAAGGAACAAAATATATACAATATAGAGTATAAAAGGCAGACTAGTCTCTGGTTACTTTATAATTTGCCTCTTTTTCTGGTTTTCTGTAATAAGGTAATTATATATTATATATGATTATATATTAATTTATCACACCAGATTTAGACTTTATGATTATAAGTGGAAGGCTTTTTTTTCTCCAAAGTCTTTTTTTTTTTTTGAGATGGGGATCTTGCTATATTACCAAGGCTGATCTCAAACTCTTTATCTCAGGTAGTCCTCCCACCTCAGCCCTCAGCCTTCTGAGGAAGTGGCTGGCATAAGCTATAGCATCCAGCTTTTTTCTTCCTTGTTGTTTTTTTCATTTTTTTCTGGGACGGAGTCTTAGTCTGTTGCATAGGCTAGAGTGCCATGATGTCAGCCTAACTCAACAACTTCTAACTCCTGGGTTCAAGCAGTCCTCCTGCCTCAGCCTACCCTACAGCTAGAACTATAAGATCCTACCCCAACACCCAGCTACTTTTTCTATTTTTAGTAGAAAAGGGGTCTTGTTCTTACTCTGGCTGGTCTTGAACTCCTGAGCTCACGGGATCCTGCTAACTTGGCTTCCCAGAGTGCTAGGATTACAAGTGTAAGCCCCTGAGCTGGGCCAGGTCCAGCTTTTTTTTTTAAGTCTCATTTGTTTTTTTTTGTTTGTTTGTTTGTTTAAACTCTTTCTATATTTTATTTTATTTTTATTTTTTTTTTGCAGTTTTTGGTCAGCGCTGGGTTTGAACCCGCCACCTCTGGCATATGGGGCTGGCGCCTTACCCCTTTGAGCCACGGTGCCGCCCTCTCATTTGTTTTTTAAGTATTCTCTGCAGCAGCAAATACTTATCCTTTGAAAGTAGGTTAGTTTTTGTTTTTGTTTTAAACCAGTAAGTCATTTGGGAATACTTGCAATGAGATTTTTTTTCTTTTGCCTTGGTGGGTTTGAACCCGCCAGCCCTGGTGTATGAGGGCACAAGTTCCAGCCATGAGATGTTTTTAATGGCTCATAAAAAGAAATGGGAAGAGGTTGAGGACAAAACATATTCAGATATGTGTATTTGTCTGGAGGAAAACACACCAAGTCTCATTATTTTACTGTCATATCTGATGTTTAATTTGACATAACTTTAGGTATATCAAGCAAACAATATAACTATTAGATCACGTGTTTTACTCTCATTACTTTATAGGTATGTACTCATGAAGAACAAGATATTTTACAGCGTGACTCAAACAAAAGCCAGAAACTGCTAAAGAAGCTCATGTCAGGTAGACTGCAGCCTTCTATTTGGATCACTATGGTGATGAATATTTATTGTATTTGTGGTGGTTTTTCTTTTCTGTTCTGTGGTGGTAGTATGCAATATGCAGTTTATTCACTCATTAGCTTTACAGGGATTTATTTTTTTTAATTATTAAGATTACATAACATTAAGTAGGAAAGTAAATAATAATAGTATTGGATTCTAACCCCCAAAATAAAATTAATACCCATGAGACCACATTTCTATAAGTAACTGAATGAATTAATAAATGGGGGAGAAGGGGCAATTCTTTCTTATAGAATAATTCTGATAAATAAAGCAGAAGAAGGCTAGGTGCGGTGGCTCACGCCTGTAATCCCAGCACTCTGGGAGGCTGAGGCGAGTGGATTGCTTGAGCCCATGAGTTCAAGACCAGCCTGAGCTAGAGCAATACCCTGTCTCTAAAAATAGCCAGGCATTGTGGACACCTGTAGTCCCAGCTACTTGGAAGGCTGAGGCAAGAGAATCGTTTGAGACTAAGAGTCTGAGGTTGGGGAAAAAAAACAGGAGTCTGAGTTTGGTGTAAGCTATGACACCACTGCACTCTGGCAGAGTGTGGGGAGGGCACAAAAGTGAGACTGTGTCTCAAAAAAATTAAAAATGGGCCAAACACAGTGGCTCATGCCTGTAATCCTAGCACTTTGGGAAGCCGAAGCAGGTAGAGTGCCTGAGCTCACAGGTTCAAGACCAGTCTGAGCCAGAGCGAGACCTTGTCTCTAAAATAACCAGGCCTTCTGGTGGGTGCCTATAGTCCCAGCTACTCAGGAGGCTGAGACAAGAGAATTGCTTGAGCCCAGGAGTTTGAGGTTGCTGTGAGCTTATGACGATGTGACTCCATGGCACTCTAGCAAGGGTGACAAAGTGAGACTCCGTCTCCAAAAAATAAATAAAATAAAATAAAATAAACAGAGACAAGAGGATTGCTTAAGCCCAAGAGTTAGAGGTTGCTATGAGCTGTGATGCTACAGCACTCGACTGAGGGCGAAATAATGAGACTCTGTCTCAAAAAAAAAAAAGAAAGAAAGAAAAAATAAACAAATAAATATTAAAATAAAATAAAAGTGGGCATGGTGCCTCACTCCTCTAATGCTAGCATCCTAGGAGTCCAGGGTGGATGGATTGCTTGGGTCAGGAGTTCCAGACCAGCCTGAACAAGAGTGAGACCTCATCCTTACCAAAAAGGATCCTTACCAATCTTAGAAAAACTAGCTGGGCATCATGGTTCCTGTAGTCCCAGCTGCTTGGAAAGGTGAGGTAGGAGGATTGCTCGAGCCCAAGAGTTTGAGGTTGCTGTAAGCTATGATGATGCCATGGCACTTTACCCAAGGTGACAGAATGAGGCTCTGTCTCAAAAAAAATAAAAATAAGAAAATAAAGTAGAAGAAATGAGGATATTAGAAAATTTCCATTAGGGCCGGGTGAGAGGACTCCCAAGTGCTAGGAAACAAAACAAAGAAAGAAAATCTCCACTAAACATCTCAGTATTGCTTGGTGCCCGTAGCTCAGTGGTTAGGGTGCCTGCCACATATACCAGGACTAGCAGGTCAAACCTAGCCTGGGCCTGCTAAACAACAATGACAACTACAATGACAAATAGCCCGATGTTGTGGCAGGTGCCTGTAGTTCCCAGCTACTTGGGAGGCTGAGGCAAGAGAATCACTTAAGCCCAAGAGTTTGAGGTTGCTGTGAGCTATGATGCTACAGCACTCTGCCAAGGGTGACAAAGTGAGTCTCTGTTTCAAAAAAAAAAAAGAACAAACACCTCAGTAAGAGATTCTAGGGTCATAAAAGACACGAAGAGACTGAAGAAAGAAGAAAAGTCACAGATTGGAGCATTCTTTTTTTTTTTGAGACAAAATTTCTCTTTGTCACCCTGGGTAGATTGCTGTGGTATCCGTAGCTCACGGCAACCTCAAACTCTGGGCTCAAGCGATCCTTTTGCCTCAGCATCTCACGTAGCTGGAACTATGGTCACCTGCCACAACACCTGGCTAGTTTTTTCTTTCTTAGAGACAGGGTATCACTGTTGCTGAGACTGTTCTCAAACTCCCGAGCTCAGATAATCCATCTGCCTCGGCCTCTCAGAGTGCTAGGATTACAAATGTGAGCCACCACACCCAGCTTGGTTTTCTTTTTTTTTTTCTGTAACAGTCAGGGTCTTGCTTTGTTGCCCAGGCTGGTGTGCAATGGTTTGATCATAGATCACTGAAGCCTTGACCTCCTGGCCTCAAGCAGTCCTCTTGCCTTGGCCTTCCCTTTTTTTTTAGAAACAGAGTCTCACTTTGTCACCCTCAGTAGAGTGCCATAGCATCACAGCTGACAGCAACCTCCAGCTCTTGGGCTTAGGCGATTCTCTTGCCTCAGCCTCCCAAGTAGCTGGGACCACAGGTGCCTGCTACAATGCCCGGCTATTTTTTTGTTGCAATTTGGCTGGGGCAGGGTTTGAATCTGCCACCCTCGGTATATGGGTCTGGCACCCTACTCACTGAGCCACAGGTGCCACCCTGCCTTGGCCTTCTGAACTGTTTCTACCTTCTAATTTCTGAGTCAATTCAGTAAATTTTTTTTTTTTTTTTTGAGACAGAGCCTCAAGCTGTCGCCCTGGGTAGAGTGCTATGGCATCACAGCTCACAGCAGTCTCTAACTCCTGGGCTTAAGCAATTCACTTGCCTCAGCCTCCCAAGTAGCTGGGACTACAGGCACCCGCCATAATGCCAGGTTATTTTTTGGTTGCAGCTGTCGTCGTTTGGCAGGCCGGGCTGGATTTGAACCCACCAGCTCAGGTGTATGTAGCTGGCGCCTTAGCCGCTTGAGCCACAGGCGCTGAGCCAACTCAGTAAATTTATGACCATCTCCAAGCTTTAGTCTTCTTATTTCTAAAACAAAGATAGTACAAACTGTCTTATAGGATTATTATGAGAAATAATATAATTTGGGCAAGGTGGCTCACGCCTGTCATCCTAGCACTCTGGCAGGCCAAGGAGGGTGGATTGCTTGAGCTCAGGAGTTCAAGACCAGCCTGAGCAAGATTGAGATCCCCGTCTCTACTAAGAATAGAAAAACTGAGGCAAGAGGATCACTTGAGCCCAGGAGTTTGAGGTTGCTGTGAGCTATGATGCCATGGTACTCTACCGAGGGCAAAAAGTTAGACTCTTTTTTTTTTTTGAGACAAAGTCTTAACTATGTTGTCCTTGTGGCATCATAGCTCCCGCAACCACAAACTCCTGGTCTCAAGTGATTCTCTTGCCTCAGCCTCCCAAATACCAAGTAGCTGGGACTACAGTTGTCCACCACAACACCCAGCTATTTTGTTGTTGTTGTTTTAGTAGGCCCAGCCGGGTTTGAACCTGTCAGCCCTGGTGTATGTGGCCGTTGAGCCCAAAGTGAGACTTATAATCCAAAAAAAAGAAAAGAAAAGAAGTATATTAAGTGCCTTAGATTATTATTAATATATTTATTTTTGATTAAGAGTCTCCAGTTGTCACTCTGGCATCATAGCTCACAGTAACCTCAAACCCTTGGGCTCAAGCTCTTGCCTCAGATTTTCTGTTTTTAGTAGAGATGGGGTCTCGTTTTTGCTCAGGCTGTTTTTGAACTTGTGAGCTCAAGTAATCCACCTGCCTTGGCCTTCCAGATTGCTGGGATTACAGGAGGAGCCACTGTACCCGGCCATTCGATTCTTACTATTCATTTTTGCCACTTTCTTTCTTTTTTTTTTTTAGAGACAGAGTCTCACTGTACCGCCCTCGGGTAGAGTGCCATGACGTCACACAGCTCACAGCAACCTCTAACTCTTGGGCTTATGCAATTCTCCTGCCTCAGCCTCCCGAGCAGCTGGGACTACAGGTGCCCGCCACAACGCCCGGCTATTTTTTGGTTGCAGTTTGGCCAAGGCTGGGTTTGAACCCGCCACCCTCAGCATATGGGGCCGGTGCCCTACTCACTGAACCACAGGTGCCGCCCCATTTTTGCCACTTTCTAAAATTTTTCTCTTCTATTATTTTGTTTTTAGTTTTGACATACTACGTACAAAAGTACATTTGAGGCTGGGCACAGTGGCTGACACCTATAATCCTAGCATTCTGAGAGCCTGACGCAGGAGGATGCTTGAGCTTAAGTTTTAGATCAGCCTGAGTCAGAGGGAAATACTGTCTTTACTTAAAAAAGTAGAAAAAAATATGCTTGGCATTGTGGTGGGCACCTATAGTTCCAGCTACTCAGAAGGCTGAGGCTGGAGGATCACTTGAAGCCAGGAATTTGAGGTTGCTATGAGCTAGGCTGACATGATAGTATTCTATCCTGGATGTCACAGTGAGACTCTCACTCCAAAAAAAAAGTATGTTTAAATGTGATATTCAGCCATATTCGTTAAAGTTCCTCATTGATAAGACATTTTTATGTTGTATTGTTAAATAGTTTGGTATCTTTAGTGATGCAACTTTCTGGAAGGGGAGAAAAAGACCTTAACATTTACTGACAACCTATTATGTATCAAGCACTTCTTGATTCTTTATAGATAAGGCCTGATCTATGTACTTGTTTTCCACTGAAACAGAGCCTCCTGTCCATCTGACCAGATTTTTGAGATTTCGTTCTTTGCTGAACAGTGATACAACTCATTTGTGTTTGTAGCCTGAATTGATTTCCTTATTGAATTTCAGGAATGGAGAATTCTGGGAAGATGGACATCTCTACCAAGGAACTCCTCAATCAATCCAAGGATCTTCTCCCTCATCAAGAATTACAAATTAAGTCTGGCCTGGAGAAGGCCATCAAGCATAAAGACAAACTATTAGAGTTTGACAGAACTAGGTATGATAAGATTAGGATATAAATGCTAAGAGATAGACTAGTGCACAGATTCTGTCCATTAAAACATTATTTTGGTTCTTGATACCCTGTCAAAGTGAAGTATGAAAAGGTTTATAGCAAAAGAAGAGCTAGAGGCCGGGTTACTCACACCTATAATCCTAGCACTCTGGGAAGCCAAGGTAGTTGGATCGCCTGAGCTTAGGAGTTTTAGACTAGGTTGAGCAAGAGCAAGACTCCGTCTCTACTAAAAGTGGAAAAATTGGGCAGATGTGGTGAATACCTGTAGTCCCAGCTACTCATGAGGCTGAGGCAAGGGGATCTCTTGAGCCCAGGAGTTTGAGGTTGCTACAAGGTATGATGACGCCATGGCACTGTAGCCTAGGTGACGGAGTATGACTGTCTCAAAAGAAAAAAAAGAGCTAGTTGATCTATATAGGAGGTCTCTGTCTTATTTTTTTTTCCTTTTTTGTTTGGACACAGAGTTTTACTCTGTCACCCTCAGTAGAGTGCTGTGGCGTAAGAACTCACAGCAACTTCAAATGCCTGGGCTCAAGCAATTCTCTTGTCTCAGCCTCCCAAGTAGCTGTGATTACAGGTGCCCGCCACAATGCCTCGTTATTTTTCTTTTTTCTTGAGGCAGAGTCTCAAGCTGTCTCCCTGAATAGAGTGCCGTTGTGTCATAGCTCACAGGAACCTCCAACTTGGGCTCAAGTGATCCTCTTGCCTCAGTTTTTCTATTTTTAGTAGAGGTGGGATCTCACTTTTGCTTAGGCTGGACTCAAACTCTTGAACTCAAGCAGTCCACCTCAGTCTCCCAGAGTGCTAGGATTACAGGCATGAGCCTCTGTGCCAGCCAATTTTTTTAATCTATGTTTGGGTAAGATAGGCTCCCAGCAAAAGTATCCTACTCTATAGCATCTTTTGATTACTGGCAAATGCTAGTGTACCCTCTGGATAGTTGATTTGATTTATTAGAATTTTTCACTTGTTTCACTTATAGCCATTCATTCATGTCCCTTCCACGGGAAAAGCGCTAGGCTGAGCTCTAGACAATATGTAAAAAATTGCCTTTGGGAGAACAGAAATTATGTCATGTCATAGTGAAGGAATGCTTTAACTTTCTAATTCCCTTTGACACTAAATCTTTTTTTTTTTTTAATTGAGACAGAGTCTTACTTTGTCACCCTCTATAGAGTGCTATGGTGTCATAGCTCACAGCAACCTCAAACTCTTCTTGGGCTCAAGCGATTCTCTTGCTTGAGCCTCCATAGTATCTGGGACAATAGGTGCCCACCACAATACCTGACTATTTTATTTTGTTTGTTTTTAGCAGGTCCAGGCTGGGTTCAAACCCACCAGCTCTGATGCATGTGGCCAGCGCCCTAACCGCTGAGCATGCGTGCCCTGACGCTATGTCTTTTTAAAAGTGATAGGTTCTCACTATATTGCTGAGGTTGGTCCTGAATTCCTGGGCTCAAGCAATCCTCCTGTCTCAGCCTCCCAAGTAGCTAGGATTGCAGTTACATACTCCTGTGTTTAGCTCTTGATGTGTTCTTTTTTCCTTCTTTTTTTTTTTTTTTTAAGACAGAGCCTCAAGCTGTGCCCTGGGTAGAGTGCCGTGGCATCACAGCTCACAGCAACCTCCAACTCCTGGGCTCAAACGATTCTCTTGCCTCTGCCTCCTAAGTAGCTGGGACTAGAGACTATTTTTTATTTTTATTTTTTTGGTTGCAGCCGTCATTGTTGTTTGGCAGGCCAGGCTGGATTCGAACCCACCAGCTCAGGTGTATGTGGCTGGCGCCTTAGCTGCTTGAGCCACAGGCGCCCAGCCTGTTGTTTTTTTTTTTGATACTTGTTTCCCTAGGTAGAATGCTATAGCATTGTAGCTTACAGCAACCTTAAATTCTTATGGTTGAGCAGTCCTCTTGCCTCAGCCCCTAAGTAGCTGGGCCTATAGGCATGCACTACTATGCTTGACTTGTTTTTCTATTTTTAATAGAGATGGGGTCTTGCTCTAGTTCAAGCTGGTCTCAAACTCCTAACTCAAGCGATCAATCCACTTAAGCCTCTCATAGTGCTATAATTAGAGGTGTGAGCTACTGCTCCCTGCCTTATTCATTTTTTATTTCCTCATTTCACTTGTTTCTCTTTTTGGGTAAAATATATGTTAAAAACCAGTTAGGGTGGCGCCTGTGGCTCAGTGAGTAGGGCGCCGGCCCCATATACCGAGGGTGGCGGGTTCAAACCCGGCCCCGGCCAAACTGCAACAAAAAAATAGCCAGGCGTTGTGGCAGGCACCTGTGGTCCCAGCTACTCAGGAGGCTGAGGCAGGAGAATCGCCTGGGCCCTGGAGTTGGAGGTTGCTGTGAGCTGTGTGACGCCATGGCACTCTACCAAGGGCAATAAGGTGAGACTCTGTCTCTACAAAAAACAAAAAAAAAACCAGTTAATAGGTGGCGCCTGTGGCTCAGTGGGTAGGGTGCCGGCCACATATATGGAGGGTGGCGGGTTCAAACCCAGCCCCAGCCAAATTGCAGCAAAAAAATAGCCAAGTGTTGTGGCGCCTATAGTCCCAGCTACTCAGGAGGCTGAGGCAGGAGAATCACCTGAGCCCCAGATTTAGAGGATGCTATGAGTTGTGTGAGGCCATGGCACTCTATCAAGGGCAACAGGGTGAGACTCTGTCTCTAAAAAAAAAAAACCAGTTAACGGTAAAGAGTGTTTAGATAGGACTTATATGCTTTCTTCTCAAATGGCCTTGTGAGAATCAGTGAGGGTCTTTAGACAGATCTTGAATGTCTTACTTACTGTTACTGACCTCAGAGTCTATTCTTGGCATTATAATCCTTTGTGGAGCTGCACCTGCTACTTTCAAAACGTTTACTTTGAACGCATGATAATGTAATTTAGAAAGCTATTCCTAGGCCGGGTGTGATGGCTCACACCTGTAATCCTAGCACTCTGGGAGGCCGAGGCAGGTGGATTGCCTGAGCTCACAGGTTCAAGACCAGCCTGAGCCAGAGCAAGACTTTGTCTCTAAAAGTGGCTGGGTGTTGTGGTAGATGCCTATAGTCCCTGCTACTTGGGAGGCTGAGGCAAGAGACTTGCTCGAGCCCAGGAATTTGAGGTTGCTGTGAGCTATGACATCACAACACTCTACTAAAGGCAACAAAGTGAGACTATCTCAAAAAAAAAAAAAAAGAAAGCTATTCTTACCCAGGTGTGGTGGCTCACACTTGTAATTGCATCAATTTGGGGAAGCTGATGTGGGAAGAGTGCTTGAGGCCAGGAGTTCAAGACCTGCCTGGGTAATATAAAAAATTAAATTAAATTGAAAAAAAAGGAAAGCTATTCCTTAAGTAAGCTCTGTTTTTTTTTTTTGTTTGTTTGTTTGTTTGTTTTTGGCCAGGGCTGGGTTTGAACCCGCCACCTCTGGCACATGGGGCTGGCGCCCTACCCCTTTGAGCCACAGGCACCGCCCCCTTAAGTAAGCTCTTCTCAAGGTGTGTAACTCATTCATATATTTACTCTCAGTCTTTCAGGTATCTCATTGGACCTTATCGTTAGAAATATAGTTTTTTTCTCTTTCATTTCCTTTTTGATAAAAGGCCTCATTATGTCACACTCAAGCTGAAGTGGTACAGTGACATGGTCATAGCTCACTGAAGCTTCAATCTCCCGGGGTCAAGTGATCCTCCTGCCTCTGAGTAACTGAGACTAGAGTCACACACCACCATGCCTGGATAGCATTTTTTGATAAATAGAAAATGGAAAAAGAATTTTCCCTATTATTGTTGCTGCTTTGCTGATGTGGTTGTGTGCACCGATTTTATTATCTACATTTTCATGTAGCACCAGTTTCCTCTTGAGTTCTCTTAAAATCTTCCCACTCTAGGGTGGCGCCTGTGGCTCAACGGAGTAGGGCGCCAGCCCCATATGCCGGAGGTTGCTGGTTCAAACCTGGCCCCAGTCAAAAACTGCAAAAAAAAAAAAAAAAAAAAAAAAAATCTTCCCACTCTAAGTCTACTTTTAAGTCCAAAATTTTGGACAGGCTCACACCTGTGATTCCAGCCCTTTGGGAGGCCAAGGCAGGAAAATCATTTGAGGCCAGGAGTTTGTGACCAATCTGGGCAACATAGGGAGACTTTATCTCTTTGAAAAACGAAACAAAAATTTAACTTGTATGGTGGCATGTGCCTCTGTAGTTTAAGCTACTCAGGAGGCTGAAGCAGGAGGATTACTTGAAACTGGGAGTTCCAGGTAACAGATTAAAGTAAACTATGATCATGCCACTGTACTCCAGTGTGGGTGATAGAATAAGAGACTGTCTTTAAAAAAAAAAGGAAAAGGCCAGGTGTGGTAGCTCATGCCTATAATCTTAGCACTTTGGGAGGCCCAGTGGGTGGATTGCTGGAGAGCGAGAGCAAGACCTCTTCTCTAAAAAATAGCTGGGGGGCGGTGTCTGTGGCTCAGTGACTAGGGCTCCGGCCCTATATACCAAGGGTGGTGGATTTGAACCCGGCCCTGGCTAAACTGCAACAAAAAATAGCTGGGCGTTGTCGTGGGCACCTGTAGTCCCAGCTACTTGGGAGGCTGAGGCAAGAGAATTACCTAAGCCCAAGAGCTGGAGGTTGCTATGAGCTGTGATGCCACAGCACTCTACCAAGGGTGATAAAGTAAGACTCTGTCTCTAAAAAATAAATAAAATATAGTTTGGCATTGTGGGAGGCACCTGCAGTCTCAGCTACTTGGGAGGCTGAGGCAAGAGGATCACTTGAACCCAAGAGTTTGAGGTTGCTGTGAGCTATGATGACACAGCACTCAACAGCAGGGCACAGAGTGAGACTTTTTCAAAAGACAAAAACAAAATAGGAAAAAAAAAAGGAAAGGCCAGGTGCAGTGGCACATGCCTGTAATCCTAACACTCTGGGAAGCCAAGATAGGTAGATTGCTTGAACTCAGGAATTTGAGACTAGCCTGAGCAAGGACAAAACCCCATCTCTAAAGGTAGCCGGACGTTGTGGTGGTTGCCTGTGGTTCCCGGCTACTTGGAAGGCAAGAAGATCACTGGAGCCCAAGAGTTTGAAATTGCTGTATGCTATGATACCATGGCATTCTACCCAGGGTAGCAAAATGAGACTCTGTCTTAAAATAAATAAAACAAAAAAACTAAAAGGAAAGGCCGGGCATGATGGCTCATGCCTATAATCCTAGCATTCTAGCAGGCGAAGGGCTGTGTTTCTTCTGAGCTCAGGGGTTAAGATTAGCCTGAGCAAGAGAGAGATCAAGAGGCCATCTTTACTTAAAATAGAAAAATCTAGACAGGTGTCATGGCAGGTATCTGCAGTCCTACTTATTTGAGAGACTGAGGCAAGAAGATTGCTTGAGCCCAAGAGTTTGAAGTTGCTGTGAGCTATGACGCACCTTACTCTACCCAGGGGCAGCAATGAGACTCTATCTCAAAAAGATAATAAAATAAAAAAATTAAGGAAAGGGCAGCGCCTGTGGCTCAGTCGGTAAGGCGCCAGCCCCAAATACCGAGGGTGGCGGGTTCAAACCCGGCCCAGCCGAACTGCAACAAAAAAAATAGCCGGGCGTTGTGGCGGGCGCCTGTAGTCCCAGCTACTCGGGAGGCTGAGGCAAGAGAATCACTTAAGCCCAGGAGTTGGAGGTTGCTGTGAGCTGTGTGAGGCCACGGCACTCTACCAAGGGCCATAAAGTGAGACTCTGTCTCTACAAAAAAAAAAAAAAAAAATTAAGGAAAGACAAAATCTATTTGTAATTCAGGTAAGCTTTAAAAAAATTGAAATTTGAAATTAATATATGCATCTGATTTCAGTATTTCCTTTAAGCCTATGTATATCAGTATTTATAGTTATAAAGATAGGCAGTCTTTTTTTTTTTTTTTTTTTTAGACAAGAGTCTCACTATGTTGCCCTCAGTAGAGTGCCGTGATGTCACACCTCACAGCAACCTCAAACTCTTGGGCTTAAGCTATTCTCTTGCTTCCATCTCCCAAGCAGCTAAGACTGCAGGCGCCTGCCGCAACACCTGGCTATTTTTTGGTTGCAGTTGCCATTGTTGTCTAACTGGCCTGGGCCGGATTCCAACCGGCCAGCTTTGGTGCATGTGGCTAGCTCTGTAACCACTGTGCTACGGGGACCGAGCCCAGAAAAGCAGTCTTAACTGGGTTTCTGATTTTGATATAATTGATCATCATTATCTGTAGAATGAAAAAGTTAGGTCATCAAGAGTTCTAGTTCTCAGTTTCTTTGTCAGTATGATCTCAGAGATAGACCTTATTGTTATATTTTGGAACTTGGACATAGTGTATTACTGAGGGACTAAAAAGTTGGGGGAGTAGTAAGTGACATAGAGGAGTAGAGTAATAATGTATCCTAAGAGTAAATAGTTAGGGCATAGGACTGAAATTTCAGGGTAGAACTCCAATAAGCAAATGGGCCTAGCAAGAATAAATTGGACCCCATAGGCTAGGTGCAGTGGTTTACGCCTCTAATCCTAACATGCTGGGAGGCCGAGGTGGATAGATTGCATCAGTGTAGGAGTTCAAGACCAGCCTGAACAAGGGTGAGACTGTCTCTAAAAATAACCAGGCATTGTGGCAGGCGCCTTTAGTCTCAGCTACTCGAGAGGTTGAGGCAAGAGAATTGCTTGAGCCCAAGAGTTTGAAGTTTCTATGAGCTATGACGCCGTGGCACTCTACTGAGGGCAACAAAGTAAGACTAAAAAAAAAAAAAAAAGAAAGAATAGATTGTTTCCCAATTACAGAGGGACTAGGGTATCAAGTACACTGCCAAACAAACAGGAACTCCAATGCAACAAAACCAGGCTGAAGCTCAGTTATCAGAAGATGTAGGCTAGACTAGTAACAAAGGTAGAACTATGGGCCAGGTGTAGCGGCTCACGCCTGCAATCCTAGCATTCTGGGAGGCTAAGGAGGATGAATTGCCTAAGCTCACAGGTTCCAGACCAGCCTGAGTAAGAGAGACTTTGCCTCTAAAATAGCTGGACTTTGTGGTGGGCACCTGCAGCCCCACCTACTTAGGAGGCTGAGGCAAGCGAATTGCTTCAGCCCAAGAGTTTGAGGTTGCTGTGAGCTATGATGCAACAGCACTCTACTAAGGATGACAAAGTGAGACTCTGTTTGAATAAAAAGAAGAAAAGGTGGAACTATGGATTAGGGTGCTATGTCTTTTCCTACCTGAGGCTGAGATTAGTTCTAGACGCTCAGGTGAACGTACAATGGAGATTAAGATAAATGCAGAATCTGGGAACCAGACAGAGATTGCCCTGGTTGGGTTTTGTAACGTGTTTGGGCATCTTTATCTGGAATAGCAGGAGTATAAGCTACATTGAAACTGGTTTTTTTTTTTTTTTGTAGAGACAGAGTTTCACTTTACCGTCTGTCCTCGGTAGAGTGCCATGATGTCACATAACTCACAGCAACCTCCAGCTCTTAGGCTTACTCTATTCTCTTGCCTCAACCTCCTGAGCAGCTGGGACTACAGGCGCAGACATTGAAACTTTTCCGTTTACCTGTCCTTGTTTATCAACAAGTGACCTAATCACCATGTGTTATTTTTTTCCTTAGCATTCGAAGGACCCAAGTCATTGATGATGAGTCAGATTACTTTGCCAGTGATTCTAACCAGTGGTTATCTAAACTTGAGCGGGAAACCCTCAAGAAGCGAGAAGAGGAGCTGAGAGAACTTCGACATGCCTCTCGACTCTCTAAGAAAGTCACCATTGACTTTGCAGGCAGGA
Organism: Nycticebus coucang; assembly: GCF_027406575.1. Lineage (NCBI taxonomy): Eukaryota > Metazoa > Chordata > Mammalia > Primates > Lorisidae > Nycticebus > Nycticebus coucang. The sequence continues at coordinate 66,902,505 of NC_069785.1, forward strand.
GGATCCTAGAAGAAGAAAGTCCACTAGCAGAGTATCATAGCAGGTAAGTGAGTAGCACCAGATAGGATCTGAAAAAAGGAGTAAGTTGACTGTAAAGGATTTGTCTTATATAACAGATTTGTTATTTTGGTTGGTTTTTTTTTTTTTTTTGTAGAGACAGAGTTTCACTTTATAGCCCTCGGTAGAGTGCCGTGGCCTCACACAGCTCACAGCAACCTCCAACTCCTGGGCTTAAGCGATTCTCTTGCCTCAGCCTCCCGAGTAGCTGGGACTACAGGCGCCCGCCACAACACCCAGCTATTTTTTGGTTGCAGTTTGGCCGGGGCTGGGTTTGAACCCGTCACCCTCGGTATATGGGGCCGGCGCCTTACCGACTGAGCCACAGGCGCCACCCTATTTTGGTTGGTTTTAAAAATATGTTCATTTGAAATAGAAAACATGTAACAATAGGCAAAGCCACTTGTATCTCAGTGGTTAGGGCACCAGCCACATACACCGGGGCTGGCGGGTTCTAACCTGGCCTGGGCCTACTAAACAATAGTGACAACTACAACAAAAAAATAGCTGGGCATTGTGTCAGGCACCTGTGGTCCCAGCTGCTTGGGAGGCTGAGGCAAGAGAATCGCTTAAGCCCAAGAGTTTGAGGTTGCTGTGAGCTGTGACACCACAGCACTCTACTGAGGGCGACATAGTGAGACTTTGTTTCAAAAAAAAAAATAATGGAAAGGTACAGTGGCTCATATCTGTAATCTTAGCACTCTGGGCACCTGAGGTGGGAGAATTGCTTGAGCTCAGATGTTTAAGACCAGCCTGAGTAAAAGTAAGATCCTCTCTCTCCTAAACATAGAAAAATGAGCTGGATATCATGGTATATGCTTATATTCCCAGCTACTCAGAAGGCTGAGGCAGGAGGATCTCTTTTTTTTTTTTAAGGAAAATGCCAGGTGACAGTATTTATGGTTTTATTTAAACACAAATAGAATGTGCACATGAGCTATCTATTCATACTCTTCACTGCACAGCCTGGCATTGGGACTGGTGACTCTGATGGCCAGCTGGGCTGCTCTTTCCACAATGGCTTTGCAGTTCTTGGAGGAAACGATTTGAGCAATCTCTGTGCAGTAAGATTTGTTGCACATCAGCAGCACTCCTTGATATTGTGGATGAGGAACTTCCGGAAACTACTGGGCAGCATATGCTTTGTTTTCTTGTTGCTCCTGTAACCAGTGTTGGGCATCAAGATCTGGTCCTTGAATCTTCTCCAAACCCTATTGTCAGTATCTCTGGATTTCCACCAGTTACGCTTAATTTTGACTTATCGGTCTGACTGGTGCCGGGTAAACTTCTTGGTCCTCTTTTTGACAATCTTTGGCTTCACAAGGGGTCTGAGGATGGCCATGATGCTGAATAGGAGATGGCTCAGGAGGATCTCTTGAGTCTCAAAATTTAAGGTTGCAGTGAGTTATGATGATGCCACTAGACTCTACTCAGGTGACAGAGTGAGACTCTGTCTCATAAAAAACAAACAGGCTTGGCACTTGGCTCAAGTAGCTAGGATACCAGCCATATACACCAGAGCTGGTGGGGTTCTAATCCAGCCCGGGCCCACCAAACAGCAATTACAACTACAACAAAAAAATAGCTGGGTGTTGTAGCGAGCGCCTGTAGACCCAGCTACTTGGGAGGCTGAGGCAAGAGAATCACTTAAGCCCAAGAGTTTGAGGTTGCTGCGACCTGTGCACCATTGCATTCTACCCAGGGTGACAGCTTAAGACTCTGTCTCAAAAAAAAAAAAGTAAGAAGTAATAGAAAATTTTTTCTTTTTCGTAGAGACAGAGTCTCACTGTACCACCCTCGGTAGAGTGCCGTGGCGTCACACGGCTCACAGCAACCTCTAACTCTTGGGCTTACATGATTCTCTTGCCTCAGCCTCCCGAGCAGGTAATAGAAAATTTTGAAATGAAAAGTGAAGGGAACTTATCCTACTTGTTAATTACTGTTATTTTTTTATTTATTTGTATTTCTTTTTTTTTTTTTTGTGGAGACAGAGTCTCACTTTATGGCCCTTGGTAGAGTGCTGTGGCCTCACACAGCTCACAGCAACCTCCAACTCCTGGGCTTAAGCGATTCTCTTGCCTCAGCCTCCCGAGTAGCTGGGACTACAGGTGCCCACTACAACGCCCGGCTATTTTTTGGTTGCAGTTTGGCCGGGGCCGGGTTTGAACCTGCCACCCTCCGTATATGGGGCCGGCGCCTTACCGACTGAGCCACAGGCGCCGCCCCTATTTGTATTTATTTATTTATTTTTAGATGGAGTCTCATTATGTCGTCCTCGGTAGAGTGCTCACAGCTCACTGCAACCCCAAACTCTTGGGCTTAGCAAACCTCTTGCCTCAGCCTCCCGAGTAGCTGGGACTATAGGTGCCCGCCACAACGCCCAGCTATTTTTTTGTTGCAATTGTTGTTGAGCTGGCCTGGGCTGGGCTCGAATCCACCAGCCTCGGTGCATGTGGCTGGCACTGTGACTACTATGCTATGGGTGCCAAGCCCTATTACTTTTTTAAAAACTGTTAAGCCAGGCACAGTGACTCAACCCTGAAATCCCAGTGCTTTGAACGTTCAGGGCAGGAGGATCACTTGAGCCTCAGAGTTTGAGACCAGACTGGGGCAAGGAGTGATACCCTATCTCTACAAAAAAACTTAAAAATTTTGTTGTGGGGTGGCGCCTGTGGCTCAAAGGAGTAGGGCGCCCACCTCATGTGCCGGAGGTGGTGGGTTCAAACTCACCCGTAGCCAGAAACTGCAAAAAAAAAAAAGAAAATTTGTTGTGGATGGTGGCATGTGCTTGTAGTCCCAGCTACTCAGGAGGCTGAGGTGGGAGGATCCCTTGAGCTCAGAAGTTTATGGCTGCTGTGAAATATAATCATTCTGCTGCACTCCAGCCTGGGTGACAGAGCAATACTCTGTCTTTTAAATAAAAATAAATATATGTAAATATAAATTTCAAATATATACAATAAAAACTTTTTAAAACACTGATATGAAGTTTGAGCACAGGAATCCATGAAACATAAAACCCAGAGAGACTGGTATGTTTACATTGTATATGTGTGTATGACTGTATGTAGGTATGAATGTGAGTTAGTAATCAATAAAACTAAAACTTTTAAGCATTAAAGAAAGGATTAATGATCTGATGTTGGGATAATTTTAGTTTTTCAAAACCACCAATTTGGAAAAAAATCTAGGTTAGATCTCCACCTCAAACCATGCTATGTTACTGTTAATAAGTTTGACTAAAGAGTTAAATTTAGGCTTGGCACCTGTGGCTCAAGCAGCTAAGGCGCCAGCCATATACACTTGAGCTGGCAGGTTCGAATCCAGCCTGGGCCCGCCAAACAACAATGACGGCTACAACCAAAAAATAGCCAGGCATTGTGGTGGGCACCTATAATCCCAGCTACTTGGGAGGCAGAGGCAGGAGAATCGCTTGAGCCCAGGAGTTGGAGGTTGCTGGGAACTGTGATGCCACGGGACTCTACCCAGGGTGACAGGTTGAGGCTCTGTCTCAGAAAAAAAAAAAAGTTAAATTTAAAAGAAATAAAAGAATCAGAAAGAAATACAAAAATATAGAAGAATAGGGCGGCGCCTGTGGCTCAGTCGTTAAGGCGCCGGCCCCAAATACCGAGGGTGGCGGGTTCAAACCTGGCCCCCGCTGAACTGCAACCAAAAAATAGCCGGGCGTTGTGGCGGGCGCCTGTAGTCCCAGCTACTCGGGAGGCTGAGGCAAGAGAATCGCTTAGCCCAGGAGTTGGAGATTGCTGTGAGCTGTATGATGCCATGGCACTCTACCAAGGGCCATAAAGTGAAACTCTGTCTCTACAAAAAAAAAAAAAAAATGAGAAAAATATAGAAGAATATACTTATAGTCTTGGGATGATAAAGCCCTTTCTAAGCAAGCTACAAAACCCTAAATTCATATAGTTATATTGTAAATAAAGTTAAAAAAAGTACCAAATTCAGAGAAAATATTTTAAATGCTTCTAACAAAGGAGCAATGTCCATATAATATAAAGAAAAAGGCCTTTTTTAATTATTTTTTTCATCATTTGGGATTCATTCAGGATATGAAGAATTATGCAATTATGCTGATTGCATTTGTTAAAGTCCCTCTTATAATTGTGTTCTCCCCCCAGGAGGTGTGCCATACACCGTGACCCCCCATTCTTCTTCTCTTTCCCTCTCCCCGCTTGCTCATTTCCTACCTCCCCCTTTGTATTAGCTCATCTACTGACTTCATATTAGAATGGAACACATTGAATTTTTGCTTCTCCATTCTTGTGATGCTTTACTAATGAGAATGTGTTCAGCTTTCATTCAGGTTAATACAAAAGATGTAAAATTGGGCAGCGCCTATGGTTCAAAGGAGTAGGGCACCAGCCCCATATATTGGATGTGGCGGGTTCAAACCCGGCCCTGGCCAAAAACTGCAAAAAAAAAAAAAAAAAAAAGATGTAAAGTCTCCATCTTTTTTAGTGGCTGAATAGTATTCCACGGTATACATATACCACAACTTGTTAATCCATTCCTGGGTTGGTGGGCATTTTTTTTTTTTCTGAGAGTACTCACTCAATTGCACAGGCTAGAGTGCAGTGGCATCATCACAAATCACTGCAACCTCAAACTCTTGGGCTCAAGTGATCCTCTTGCTTTAGTGTACTGAGTAGCTGGGACTACAGGCATGCACCATCATACCCAACTACTTTATCTATTTTTTTGCAGAGATAGGGTCTCATTCTTTGATCAAGTTGCTCTTGAACTTCTAGCCTCAATCCTCTCACCTTTGAGAGGCCAAGGTGAGAGGATTGAAGTTCCGACCAAAATGCCTGCTCAGATTACAGGCATTAGCCATCGCACCTCACCTCCTGAATTTACTCCTGAATGTTAAAGAAAAAGACCAAAAGATCTTGTAGAAAAATGGACAAAGCTAAGAATAGACAATTCACAAGTGGGTAAAAGCGAATATTCAATAACATTTAAAAATATACTCAGGAAATATATATTTTAAAACATACCATTTTTTTTGCTCATTGAATTTACTAAAATCACAGATACGTTAATATTATATTATCATGTGTAGAAAGATGAGTCTATTCTCTTAACTATAGATGAGAGTATTAAAATAGTATAGCCTGCTTACTTTGTGATTCCAACTATTTAGTAGTTTCCAGGTCTTAGAGGGGAGGGAGGAATAAATAGGGGGAGCATGGAGGACATTTAAGGCAATTAATCTACTCTGTATGAAACTATAGTAGTGGTGGATATATGTCATCATCAATTTGTGTAAATCCATATAATATACAACACCAACAGTGAGCCCTAATGCAAACTGTGATCTTTGATTGATAGCCTGCCAGTGCAGATTCATCAGCTGTAACAAATGTAATGCTTTGGTGGGAATTTGATAATGGTGAAGGCTATTGTGTGTGTGTGTTTAGGGCTGGGTATGTATGGGGTATCTCTGTCTTCTCAGCTTTTCTCTGAACCTAGAACTGCTTTAAGAAATAAAGTCTCGGACAGCGCCCATTGCTCAGTGGTTAGGGCACCAGCCACATACACCGAGGCTGGTAGGTTCAAACTCAGCCTGGGCCAGCTAAAATCAGCAATGACAACTACAAAACAAAAACCATAGCCAGGCATTGTGGCGGGTGCCTGTAGTCCCTCGGCCTTGGGAGGCCGAGGCAAGAGAATCACGTAAGCCCAAGAGTTGGAGGTTGCTATGAGCTGTGATCCTACAACACTCTACCAAGGACAACATATTGAAACTCTGTCAAAAAAGGGCAGCGCCTGTGGCTCAGTGAGTAGGGCACCGGCCCCATATGCCAAGGGTGGCGGGTTCAAACCCAGCCCTGGCCAAACTGCAACAAAAAAATAGCCGGGCATTGTGGCTGGGACCTGTAGTCCCAGCTGCTCGGGAGGCTGAGGCAAGAGAATCGCGTAAGTCCAAGAGTTAGAGGTTGCTGTGAGCCGTGTGACGCCACGGCACTCTACCCGAGGGCAGTACAGTGAGACTCTGTCTCTACAAAAAAAAAAGAGCTCAACACCCATCACGGTGGTTATGGCTCCAGCCACATACACTGAGGGTGGCGGGTTCGAACTTGGCCTGGGCCAGATAAACAACCGCAACATAAAAAGAGCCAGGCCTTGTGGCGGGCGCCTGTAGTCCCAGCCACTTAGGAGGCTGAGGCAGGGGAATTACTGAAGCCTAAGAGTTTGAGGTTTCTGTGATTGTGATGCCACAGCATTCTACCAAGGGCAACATAGTGAGACTTTGTCTCAAAAAAAAAAAAAAAGAAAGTCTATTTCTCATTGTCAGTCTAAATAAAAAAAAAAAAATCAAATAAGTTTTTAAAAAGTATATTAACTTAAATAAAAACGTATAGTCTTTTAAAAGAGAAATTGGGCAATACCTTAAAATTTAAATTGTGCATGATTTTTGACTTACCAGTTATATACCAGATATCAAAATAAGTTTCTTCTTTCCCTTGTCAACGATTTCTAAAAAATATTTGTCATCTGGGCGGTGTCTTTGGCTCAGAGGCGTAGGGCACTGGCCCCACATACTGGAGGTGGCGGGTTCAAACCCAGCCCCGGCCAAAAACTGCAAAAAAAAAAAAAATATATATATATAGTCATCTAACATACAAAAATGGTTTATAATAATATTCACATTCCTTTGCTTTGGTTGTTATTCTGGTGAGTGTTTTAAAAATATATTCTTAGCTATTTGTATTGTTTCTTTTATAGTTTTTGGAGTTCTGGATACACTTACCCCTGGACCATTTCTCAAATCTATTTCTCTCCTTCAGACCCCATTGTCCCCATCCTATTTTAGACTTAACTTCTTCTAAGAAATGCTTTTACTTTTATTTTATTGTTATTTTTTAGCTTCCTGTTTTTTTTCTGCTTTTTTTTTTTCTTTGTAGAGACAGAGTTTCACTTTATGGCCCTCAGTAGAGTTCCATGGCATCACACAGCTCACAGCAACCTCCAACTCCTGGGCTTAAGCGATTCTCCTGCCTCAGCCTCCCGAGTAGCTGGGACCACAGGTGCCCGCCACAACACCCGGCTATTTTTTTTGTTGCAGTTCGGCTGGGGCCGGGCTTGAACCCGCCACCCTCGGTATATGGGGCCGGCGCCCTACCGACTGAGCCACAGGTGCCACCCTTTCTGCTTTTCTTTGGTTTGGAAATCCCTCTCCCAATTTTTGCCTTTCAAATATCTAACTCTCCTTTGAAATTACTTGGTACAACCCAAGTAGGTTGGAATAATAACTATCATATGGGTTGTGCCTGTCTATTGTAATTATTATTACAATAGTAATTATTACATCCTCTCATGTATGTTTTATCATCTGTATAGCTCTCTTCAACCTGCCACTTCAAAGCTTCTTGAAGGTAGATACCATATCCTCCACACCTATTAAGTTGCTTTGCATATAAGAGGTTCCTAATAAATATACCTTGGGCTGAATTCAAGATCAAGTTTAGCCTTTCCTATTAGTTGAAGCTTTTCATTCTGAGTGCCTCAGAATTATCATCACTATCCGCATACATTTGTCAAACATTCAATGGGGGCATGGAATACAGCAGAAAGTGCTATAGAACTACAGAATGGAACAAGATAGTTTGCCTCCAGGGCCTATGATCTCTTAATAACCAATAGGATTTTGCAGTCTTCAAATGAAAATCATCACATTCTTTTTATGGGTTTAGAGGCAAATACCTGCCTATCGTAGTTATAAGATGAGAGGTAGCTGGTGGCGCCTGTGGCTCAGTGCGTAGGATGTCAGCCACATACACTGAGGCTGGCGAGTTCAAACCTGGCCTGGGCTAGCTAAAGCAACAATGACAATTGCAACAACAACAACAACAAAAAATAGCTGGGCATTGTGGTGGGCGCCTGTAGTCCCAGCTACCTGGGAGGCTGAGGCAAGAGAATTGCTTAAGCCCAAGAGTTTGAGGTTGCTGTGAGCTGTGATGCCACAGCACTCTACCCAGGGTGACAGCTTGAGACTCTGTCTCAAAAAAAAAAAAAAAAAAAAAAGATGAGAGGTGTTCCATGATTAATGTTTAGATCGTAGATGCTCCAGGGCTTTACAGAAAGAAGTAAGCACTTTTGTGCTGGGCCTGTAGGGTGCCTTTTTAGAACTACTGAGTCTTGAAGCAGGGGTAGAATTTAGATCAACATGGAGGCATGGAGAAGGGACTGCAAAGTAGGCAGAGAACTAACTGTGTAAGGTGTGTTGAGCAGATAAGCTGCCATAGAATTCTCTTTTGTGGGGTCAGGCTATTTCTAGGCAACTTATCTAATCTTGGTATATTTAATGACCTTATTAAATAGATGAATGATTGTAGTTGCCCTGTCCATTTTCTTGGTGTTCTGGAACATTTGCTAACTCTTACTCCTTAGGGTTTTATTTTGAAAAGAGGAAGTTGGGATGGGGAGCAGGGAAGGTCTTATAGGACTCCTCTTTGAATTCCAAATTTTATTACTATTTAATCATTTTATGTTGATGTAAGGGCATTCTGAGCATAGAACATTACCAATTATTGCATCTCTTTGGTTTGTTATCACAGACTAGATGAGACAATACAGGCCATTGTCAATGGAACCTTGAACCAGCCACTGACCAAATTGGATAGAGCTTCTGAAGATCCTTTGGGAGTTCTGGTAAATCCCAGTCTGTACCAGTCCCCTCCCCAGGTTAGTGGACCTTTGCTCTGACTAATAATGAGGGAAATTTGGCTCAATATATTTTCCCTTTTAAATGTGTCTATTTCATAAGCTTTAGATAACCAATTCACTCTTTTTTTTTCTTTTTTTTTTTGGATTTTTTGGCCGGGGCTAGGTTTGAACCCGCCACCTCTGGCATATGGGACCGGCGCCCTACTCCTTGAGCCACAGGCACCGCCCCCCAATTCACTCTTATAACACACCCGCCAACCTTATTCTCTGATCCACTTTTTTCTAATTTTTATTGTAAGCACTCTGGCAAGTTGACCTGTATTATTGTCTTAGAGTTTCCCAAGAGAGGGTTTTGTTAAATACTACGTAAATTTAGAAAATAGTCTTATGGTCCTTTTGTTAATGTTCTTTCTCTTTTATAAAATACGGGTAGTCCCATAGAGTGGTGTTTGAAATTAATTTATTAATTCTCTCATTCATTGTCATTCATTTTATTGTCCAGTACACGAGCATCTACTAGTGATAAGTACAGCAGTAAATGATCAGATACTGATTCTAAATAGACTAGTAGGGGAAAAGATCTACATAAGCAGCTCTAATACTAATAGAGTATAAATTAAGTGTTGTGGAAATCCAGAGGAGAGAAAGCCTGCCTCCAGTTGAGGAAAATCAAAGGTTTTTACAGAGAAGATGGCATTCATTAAAGTAAATATTCAAGAAAATGGATGCTTAGACATGGTGGGGGAAAAAATTCCAAACAGGATGAATTGTAAGAGCAAAGATAAATGTGTACTATAAGCATATGATTTATGAATATATATATAGTTAGTAGTAAATACAGGCTACCTAGATAGGACTTATAAAGTAAATTATCATGAGAATTAGAGTAGTTAGGTAGGATGAGACACTAAAGAACTTAAATGTTGGCCAAGTACAGCGGCACATACCCTATAGTCCCAGCTACTTGGGAGCTCAGCAGGAGGATTGCTTGCACCTAGGAATTGGAGGCCAGCCTATGCAACATAGTGGACCCCCATCTCTTTTTTTTTTTGTAGAGACAGAGTCTCACTGTACTGCCCTCGGGTAGAGTGCCGTGGTGTCACACGGCTCACAGCAACCTCTAACTCTTGGGCTTACGTGATTCTCTTGCCTCAGCCTCCCGAGCAGCTGAGACTACAGGCACGTGCCACAACGCCCGGCTATTTTTCTGTTGCAGTTTGGCCGGGGCTGGGTCCGAACCCCCCACCCTCAACATATGGGGCCAGCGCCCTACTCACTGAGCCACAAGCGCCGCCCGAGACCCCCATCTCTTTTTTTTTTTTTTTTTGTAGAGACGGTCTCACTGTACTGCCCTCGGGTAGAGTGCCGTGGCGTCACACGGCTCACAGCAACCTCTAACTCTTGGGCTTACACGATTCTCTTGCCTTAGCCTCCCGAGCAGCTGGGACTACAGGCACCCGGCTTTTTTTTTTTTTGTTGTTGTTGCAGTTTGGCCGGGGCTGGGTTTGAACCCGCCACTCTTGGCATATGGGGCCGGCGCCCTACTCACTGAGCCACAGGCACCGCCCAGAGACCCCCATCTCTTAAAAACAAGGAAAAAAAGGCTGGGTGTGGTGGCTCATGCCTGTAATCCTAGCACTCTGGGAGGCCAAGGTAGGTCAATTGCCCTGCGCTCAAAGGTTCGAGACCAACCTGAGCAAGAGTGAGACCCCATCTCTAAAAATAGCAGGGTGTTGTGGTGGGCGCCTGTAGTCCTGGCTACTTGGGAAGCTGAGGCAAGAGAACCGCTTGACCCCAAGAGTTTGAGATTGCTGTGAGCTATGACACAGGGCACTCTTCAGAGGGCTGCAAAGTGAGACTATGTCTCAAAAAAACACGTTATCATCTAACCCCAGTAAGAGTAGCCCACATAACAAAATCCCCAAACCAGAAATGTTGGCGTGGATGTGGAGGAAAGGGCACACTTCTACACTGCTGGTGGGAATGCCCACTACTACCTTCCTTCTGGAAGGATGTTTGGAGAACACTTAGAGACCTAAAAATAGACCTGCCATTCGATCCTATAATTCCTTTACTAGGTTTATACCCAGAAGACCAAAAGTCACAATACAACAAAGACATCTGTACCAGAATGTTTATTGCAGCCCAATTCATAATTGCTAAGTCATGGAAGAAGCCCAAGTGCCCATCAACCCACGAATGGACTAGCAAATTGTGGTACATGTATACCATGGAATATTATGCAGCCTTAAAGAAAGATGGAGACTTTACCTCTTTCATGTTTACATGGATGGAGCTGGAACATACTCTTCTTAGCAAAGTATCTCAGGAATGGAAGAAAAAGTATCCAATGTACTCAGCCCTACTATGAAGCTAAATTATAGCTTTCACATGAAGACTATAACCCAACTATGGCACAAAACTATGGGGAAAAGGCCAAGGAAGGGGAGGGGAGGGGGGAGGTTTTGTTGGAGGGAGGGCAATGGGTGGGGCCACATCTATGGTGCATCTTAGAATGGGTACAGGCGATTGCACTAATGTACACAGCTATGATTTAACAAGAAAAAAAAAAAAAAAGAGGGAGACTTGGTGTCTGTAACTCTGTGGTTAGGGTGCCAGCCACATGCACTGGGGCTGGTAGGTTTGAACCCAGCCCAGGCCTACTAAACAACAATGACTAGCCAGGCATTGTGGTGGGTGCCTGTAGTTATGGCTACTTGGGAGGCTGAGGCAAGAGAATCGCTTAAGCCCAAGAGTTTGAGGTTGCTGTGAGCTATGATGCCATGGTACTCTACCAAGGGTGACATAGTAAAACTCTGTCTCAAAAAAAAAAAAAAAAAAAATGAGGCAATTGGATCACTTGAGCCCTAGAGTTCGAGGTTGCTGTGAGTTCTGATGCCACAGCACTCTACTCAGGGGGACAGCTTGAGACTCTGTCTCAAAAAAAAAAAGACATGAAACTATAAAAGAGAGTGCAGGGAAAATGCTTGAAGAAATTGGCCTGGGAAAATATTTTATGAGAAGGACCTCCCTGGCAATTGAAGTAACACCAAAAATATATTACTGGGATCTGATCAAACTAAAACACTTCTGCAAAACTAAGAGCACTGTAAGTAAAGCAAATAGGCAGCCTTCAGAATGGGAGAAGATTTTTCGCAGGTTATGTTCTGACAAAGGTCTGATAATTAGAACACACAGAGAACTTAAACTAATCAATAAGGGAAGAACAAACAACCTCATTTCTTTGTGGGTAAGAGACTTGAACAGAAACTTCTCTGAAGATGACAGGCAAATGGTCCACAAACACATGAAAAAATGTTCAACATCTTTAATCATCAGAGAAATGCAAATCAAAATCACTTTGAGATATCATCTAACTCCAGTAAAATTAGCCCACATCACAAAATCCCAAAACTAAAGATGTTGGCATGGATGTGGACAGAAGGGAACACTTCTACAGTGCTGGTGGGATTGCAAACTAATACGGCCTATTTGGAAAGAAGTTTGGAGAATTCTTGTTTTTTTTTTGTAGAGACAGAGTCTCACTGTACCGCCCTTGGTAGAGTGCTGTGATTTTACACAGCTCACAGCAACCTCCAGCTCTTGGGCTTATGCGATTCTCCTGCCTCAGCGTCCCGAGCAGCTGAGACTACAGGCACCCGCCACAACGCCCGGCTATTTTTTTGTTGCAGTTTGGCTGGGGCTGGGCCTGAACCCACCACCCTTGGCACATGGGGCCGGCGCCCCACTCACTGAGCCACAGGCACCACCCTAAGTTTGGAGAATTCTTAAGGTACTAAAAGTAGACCTACCATTTGATCCTTCAATTCCGCTACTAGGTATCTACCCAGATGATCAAAAATCATTTTACAACAAAGACATTTGCACCAGCATCTTTATTGCAGCCCAATTCATAATTGCCAAGTCAGGGAAGCAGCCCAGATGCCCATCGACCCATGAATGGGTTAATAAATTGTGGTATATGTACACCATGGAATACTATGCAGCCATATAAAAGGATGGAGACTTTACATCTTTTATGTTTACCTGGATGGAACTGAAGCATACTCTTTTTAGTAAAGTATCTCAAGAATGGGGAAAAAAAAGTATCCAGTGTATTCAATACTATTATGAAACTAATATATAATCACCTACACATTCATACAAATGATAAAATACAAGTGGGAGGAAAGAAGTGGGGAGAGGGAGAAGAGGGAGGGTATTTGGTGGGACCTCACCTATTGTGCATAATGCAATGGTATATTACAGATCTATTAAGAGTAGAATAGAGTATAAATGTCTGACCACAACAAATAAGTAAGTGAGATAATGGTTATGTTAATCAGTTTGATGTAAGTATTCCATATTGTATATCAAATCAGCACACTGTACCCCATAAATGTACATAGTTACGATTTAATAAAAAAAAAAAAACAAGGAAGAACTTAAATGTTTAGCTAGGAAATAACATTTTTATTTTGTAAATAAATATGTGCCATAAAAGATTTTTGAGCAGAGAGACTATGCAATCAGGGTAATGCTTTAGACAGTTTAACTGGAGACATTTATTAAGTATTATATATATGCCAGGTTCTGTGCAATTCTTTAATATCTATAATATAGTTACATGTTGTGAGTATAGTAGGACTTTGGGAGAGTGTTCATAAATCTGCTAGAGAAGTCACAAAATAAAAAATGTTTTAGGCAGCGCCCATAGCTCAGTGGGTAAGGCACCAGCCACATACACCGAGGCTGGCAGGTCCAAACATGGCCTGGGCCAGCTAAAAACCACAATGACAACTGCAACAACAACCAAAAAATAACTGGACGTTGTGGCAGGTGCCTATAGTTCCAGCTACTTGGGAGGCTGAGACAAGAGAAACACTTAAGCCCAAGAGTTTGAGGTTGCTGTGAGCTGTGACACCATGGCACTCTACCAAGGGCAACAGCTTGAGACTCTGTCTCAAAAAAAAAAAAAAAAGAAAGAAAGAAAAAATGTTTGAGAGGAGGCCTAAGGAATAAATAGAAATTTCCAAACAGACAAATCTGAGAAGGGAATTTCAGACAGAAGGTACATTGTACAAAGGCTCCCTAGTTGAAGAACATTGTGGTAATTAACTATTGTGGACTGGTAAGGAATTAGTTTCCTTTGTTAGCTGCTGTAACAAAGTACTACCTACTGGGTGATTTAAGGCAACAGAAATTTATTCTCTTACATCTTGTAGCAAAAAGCTTGAAATGAAGGTGTTGGCAGGGCCACATTCCTTGCAAAGGCTTTACAGGAAAATTCTTCCTTATTTCATTAAGCTTTTGGGCCCTAGGCGTTTCTTGGTTTGTAGTTACACTACTCTAATCCCTGCCTCTATCTTCATGTGGCCTTCCCTGTGTGTCTCTCTCTGTGCGTCTTCTCCTCTTGTAAGGACACCTGTCATTGGATTAAGGGACCACCATAATCTAGTATGCCCTGATCTTAGAATGATTATATCTAAAAGACTGTATTTCCAAATAAGGTCATATTCACATATTCCAAATGGACATAAATTTTGGAGGGATGCTACTCAATCCAGTAGGTAGGCAGCACCTGATCTTGAAGTCCTTTATGTTTCATGGGAAGGAGTTTAGGTTTTATTCCAAGGTAGGCAAAGAAGGGCTCTTGAATTTTAGCAGAAGATAGGCATGGCACTCATGTCTATGTAGAGTTGGAGGTAAGACCGAAAGCAGGGAAATTACTAAGGAAGTTATTGCATTAACACAATGGGGAGATGATGAGAGCCCAAATTAGTGTTGTCACACCAGTGGGGCAATAGAGAGTCATTTAAAGACTAAAAATATAGATGAAGAGAACTGTTAGCATGTTCAGTAATAGCATTATTGAAAGATAACAAGAGATTAATTTAGGAGAGTGGCTGCATAAACAGAGACAAGAGCTGTAGTAGAGATAGAAAAGAGAATTCAGGCTTCAGGATTGTTCAGATACCAACATTTTTATGAAATTATTTAATGGATCAATTCTTCTTCCTCTATTTTCCCATGTAAGAACTTCTATCCCTATTAGTATTTACTCCATTCTGCCTGTGTTTTGGATATTTATGTGTCTGTCTTCTACTAGGATTACAAATTCCTTGAAAGCAAAAGCCATATATTTTCATATTTTATTTGTCTCCCTAGTTTATGTGCTTTTCATATAGGTTAATAACTAATTAATATGTTTTTTAAACGTATGACATGATTAGAACCATAACATTTTATTGAGTAAGATTCTTAGAGATTTGTTTAGTCCAACCTCATCCTTTTATAGTTGAAAACCAAAACCTTTAAGGGTTAAATGATAGCCTAGGGTCTCCACACCAGCACTCTCAGTAGTTTTCTTATCTCTTTTTCTTTTCTTTTTCTTTTTTTTTTTTTTGAGACAGAGTCTCACTATGTCGCCCTTGGTAGAGTACTGTGGCGTCACAGCTCACAGCAACCTCAAACTCTTGGGGCTTAAGTGATTCTCTTGCCTCAGCCTCCCAGGTAGCTGGGACTACAGGCACCCGCCACAATGCCTGGCTATTTTTGTCTTGTTATTGTTGTAGTTTTCATTGTTGTTTAGCAGGCCCGGACTGGGTTCGAACCCGCCAGCTCTGATGTATGTGGCCAGCACCCTAACTATTGAGCTATAGGCACCAAGCCCTAGTAGTTTTTTTCAATAATTTATTAGTAGTACTATTTTGAGACAAGGTCTGATTCTAGTTGCCTAGGCTAGAATGCAATAGTGTCATTGTAGCTCATTCCAGCTTCCAGTGCCTGGACTCAAGTGATCTTCCTGCTCCAGCCTCTTGAGTAGCTGGAATTACAGGAGCATGCCCCCACACCCAGATGATTTCTTTTATTTTTTTCAGAGATAGGAGAGTCTCACAGTACTGCTCACGATGGTCTTAAATTCCTGGGCTTCAAATGATCTTCCTGCCTCAGCCTCTGGAGTAGCTGGAACTACTGGCACATGCCACCACACTCAGTTATATATAAATTATTAAATTTAAAATATTAAGACAACTAACCCCAAAACCTCACCATCCTAATAGCTTTTTTTGTTTTTTTTGAAACAGACTCACCCTGGGCAGAGTACCGTGGCATCATAGCTCACAGTAATCTTAAGCTCCTGTATATGAGCAATCCTCTTGCCTCACCTTCCTGAGTAGCTGGGACTACAGGTGCCCACCACAACAATACCCAGCTAGTTTTTCTATTTTTAGTAGAGACAAGGTCTTGTTCTTGCTCAGGCTGGTCTTGAACTTCTGAGCTCAGGCAATCCACCAGCCTAGGACTCTCATAATGCTAGGATTACAGGCATGAGCCATGGCCCCAGCATTTTTTTTTTTTAATTCTGGAGCACTTAGTCTTCCTTTGGAAAAACATTAACCTTTGTCATGTTCTTTTTGTTTGTTTTTCTTTGTCATGTTCTGACTGAACTATTCCCAAGACTCTTTAGTTTCCTATAATTACCTGTACTGTAAAATTCTCTATTCTTTTTGCATGATGGAAATCTTATTTCAGTTGTCTTCCATCCTCTCTTTCAGGAGACAAGTTGTTTATTTCAGGGTAAGACAATACTTCATAATACTCATAAATCCCATAGTCAGAACTGCTGCCTTTGATAGCATGTTTAGCTTTTTGATTGTGCTAATGTGTGACTCTGCCTCTCAAACACATGAAGAATTATGGACCAAACTGTTGAATCTTCATTTGGGTGATGGAATTATGCTGGACAATTATCCAGAATCCAATATGGATCATTAATAAATATAAAGTAGAAATAACTACAGCTCTTATGGTCTGATAGTTGTGTTGTTGCTGGAATTAGGAAGTGTTGATTGTATGGAGAGTTCAATGTTTTAATTATCCTTAAAAGTGGAACCTTGTTATCACATCAGAACTTCTACTGGATTTATACCATCTGTACCCTTCTTGGCTTTGTTTCAGACAACAATGGGATAAATTTATCTAAGAAGATATTCCCAGTATGATTTCTTCATTATTAGTGTTCATTTCATTTTGTCTACCTCATGTTCTTCCCTTACAAGACAGAACTGTATGTTTGTTTGTTTCTATGCAGTGGGTTGACCACACAAGTGCCGCCTCACAGAAGAAGGCTTTCCATTCAGCAGGACTGGGACTAGAGTTCAGTTCCTTTCAGCACCAGTTGCGAATCCAGGATCAAGAATTTCAAGAAGGCTTTGATGGTGGCTGGTGCCTCTCTATACATCAGCCCTGGGCTTCTCTGCTTGTCAGAGGAATTAAAAGGTAAGAACTGAGGCTGGGCATGATGGCTGACACCTGTAATCCCAGCACTTGGGGAGACCAAGGTAGGCGAATCACCTGAGCTCATGAGTTAGAGATCAGCCTGAGCTAGAGCAAGACCCCCATCTCTGAAAATAGCCAGGCATTATGGTGGGCACCTGTAGTCCCAGCTACTTGGGAGGCTGAAGCAAGAGAATCACTTGAGCCCAAGAGATGGAGGTTGCTGTGAACTGTGACATAACTGCACTCTACCAAGGGTAATAAAGTAAGACTCTGTCTCAAATAAATAAGTAAATGGTAAAAACAAAAATGAATCTTGGCCCTGAAAAACCTTAGAGTTGGCTCAGTGCCTTTTGCTCAGTGGTTGGGGCACCAGCCACATGCACCTGGGCTGGTGGGTTTGAACCTGGCCCGGGCCTGCTAAACAATAATGACAGCAACAACAAAAAAATAGCAGGGCATTGTGGCAGGCACCTGTAGTCCCAGCTATTTGGGAGGCTGAGGCAAGAGAATCACTTAAGCCCAAGAATTTGAGGTTGCTATGAGTTGTGACTCCATGGCACTCTACCGAGGGCGACATAATAAGACTATCTGAAAAAAGAAAAAGAAAAAAAAAAAGAAAAATCTTAGAATGACACAAACTTGATTAAAATTGTGGACTGAAATTAGTTTTCCCACTGTAGTAATGATTTATAATACTTTTCAGTAGATAGAACTTAAAACCATATATTCTTAAAACCATCTTACTGAGTTGGTAATAGGGTTTTAAAAAAAATTATTTAAAAATTAAAAAAAAATTTCAACTGACAAAAATGGTACTGAATAGCTTAAAAGGTAAACTGAGCTTTCAAAGGGTAATGATCCAACTCATTACCAATTATTATTATTTTTTTTTGAGACAGAGCCTCAAGCTGTCACCCTGGGTAGAGTGCTGTGGCATCACAGCTCACAGCAACCTCCAACTCCTGGGCTCAAGCGATTCTCCCGCCTCTGCCTCCCAAGTATCTGAGACTACAGGCACCCGCCACAATGCCTGGCTATTTTTTGGTTACAGCCATCATTGTTGTTTGGCGGGCCCAGGCTGGGTTTGAACCAGCCAGCTCAGGTGTATGTGGCTGGTGCCTTAGCCGTTTGAGCCACAGGCATCGAGCCGTCATTACCAATTATTTTATCTTTGGAAGGACGTCTATTGAAAAAATTTCTCATAGCTTTGTCTTTGTAATATACTACTCAGCAACCTTAATGGTTTGATACTATTTGAAATTTAAAGTTTTAGGCCTAGCATGGTGGCTTACACTTATAGCATTCTGGGAGACAGAGGCAGGTGGATTGCATGAGTTTACCAGTTCGCTATCAGTTTGAGGAATAGCTGGATGTTGTGGCCTGTGCCTGTAGTTCCAGCTACTTGGGAGGCTAAGGCAAGAGGATCTCTTAAGCCCAAGAGTTTGAGGTTTCTGTGACCTATGACGCACTGTACCAAGGGTGACAAAGTGAGACTCTGTCTCAAAAAAAAAAGAAAAAAGAAATTAAAATTTTTTATGCCTATTTATTCATTTTAACTGTGATTTTATTTTCTTATTTATGTATCTATTAATTTGGCTATCCATATTGAGAAAGGATTTTACCACAAATAAGTAGAACCTCTGTAAGTTGACCATCCAAAGGACTGTAACAAACTGGTTAACATAACAGCCGTGGTCAACATAAGGAACTAGGCCTACTGTACTGATAGGTATATGTGCTGCATGTCTGTTCTATGAAAATTAGGTCAACTTAAGGAGGTGGTCAATGTAGGGAGGTGATAACTATGGAAGTTCTTTTACTGTATTACCAAGCTATGTTTTACCTGTTAGTGATGGTAATAGCTTACTGTTCTATGGTTTCTTATGTTTCTTCTCAATTAAATTTTTTTTCAATTAAATTTTTTAAAATAGCCTTTTCTTTGCTTTTTTACACATGAATAGAAAATTGTAAAATACTGAAAAGTAGCTAGAAAAAGAATACCTACAATCTCACACCTAGAAATATGTATTATTAGCATTTTGGTGTGTTTATTCTTTGTCCTGTGCAAATTGTTACATGTTTGTGTTTCTTTTTTGCTTAATACTACAATACAACATTCTCATTTTCCTTCTTATTTTTTTCCTGTTAGAATTTTATGTGATTGGATATTTCCCAACTTATAACAATAAAATATCTTACATTTAAATAGAATTTTAGTTTTCAAAGTGGTACTGCTATGAAATATAGTCATGTGCTACATAGCATCTTTTTGGTAATGTACCACATATACAGCTATGGTCTCATAAGATTATAATACCATATTTTTACTGTACCCTTCCTATGTTTAAATATGTTTAAATGTACAAATACTTACCATTGTGTTATAATTGCCTCCAGTATCCCATACAATAACATACTGTACAAGTTTGTAGCCTACGAGTGGTAGGCTATACCATATAGCCTAGGTTTATATCACAGCTGTATCATAGAATGTACAACAATGAAATTACCTAAGGACACATTTCTTAGGATGTATTCCCATTGTTAAGTGACACTTGACTATAGATTAGGCCAGTATTACTATAATCTTTGTCAGATGAGGACACTGAGGCACCCAAAGGTTAAAGAAGATTGCTCTGAATTACAAAGCTGGTCCGTGGCAAAGGAGGAACTAGTATTCAGGTCCTCAAAGTGCTCTTTCACTCTGCTGTGCAGGCTTCAGTTATTTCTGTACTTTCCTGAAAGAAAAATTAATCAGCATTTAGGCACAATCATTTCTACTTTGTGGCTATTAGCTGTCATTTCTCTCTTTGTTAAGGTGCACTACATCTTTTCTACTTTTTTTGAGGCAGTCTCTAGCTGTTGCCCTTGGTAGAGTGCTGTGGTGTCACAGCTCACAGCAACCTCAAACTCCTGGGCTTAAGCGATTCTCTTGCCTCAGCCTCCCAAGTAGTTGGGACTACAGGCGCCCACTGCAATGCCCGGCTATTTTTTGTTACAGTTGTCGTTGTTTAGCTGGCCCCGGGCTGTGTTTGAACCTGCCAGCCTCCCGGGCTGAGTTTGAATCTGCCAGCCTTGCAGTGTATGTGGCTAGTGCTGTAACCACTGTGCTACAAGCGCTGAGCCTCTTTTCTTTTTTTCTTTTCTCTTCTTTTCTCTCCTCTCCTTTTTCCTCCCCTCCCTTCCTCTCTTCTTTTCTTTTCTTTCACATAGGCTTTTGCTCTGTTGCCCAAGCTGAAGTACAGTGGTATCATCATAACTCACTGTAGCCTCCAAGTCCTGGCTAGGCTCCAGCTATATTCCTGTCTCAACTTCCTGAGTGTTGAGGCTACAGGTGCAGGCAACCATGCTCAGCCAGTTTGTGCGTGCATTTGTGTGTGTGTGTGTAGAGAAGGGGCTATTGCCTAAGCTGGTCTCTTTTTTTTTTTTTTTGAGACAGAGTCTTATTATGTCACCCTCGGTAGAGTGCCATGGCGTCACAGATCACAGCAACCTCCAACTCCTGGGCTTAAGCGATTCTCTTACCTTAGCCTCCCAAGTAGGTGGGACTACAGGCACCCGCCACAATGCCTGGTTATTTTTTGGTTGGATTTATCACTGTTGTTTTAGCAGGTCTGGGCTCAAACCCGCCAGCCTCAGTGTATGTGGCCAGTGCCCTAACCACTGAGCTATGAGCGCTGAGCACCAGGCTGGTCTCTTAACTCCTGGGCTCAAGCAACCCTCCTACCTCAGCATCTCAAAATGATAGAATTATAGGCATGAACCATTGTGCCCATCTACAAGTTGTTTAATTATTCACAGAGAACACAACACTATGTACAATTAGAAAATATAAACTGGGACTCAGCGCCTGTATATACCAGAGTGGGCAGGTTCAAACCCAGCCCAGGCCTGCCAAACAACAATGACAACTATAACCAAAAAATAGCTAGGTGTTATGGAGGCGCCTGTAGTTCCAGCTACTTCGGAGGCTGAGGCAAGAGAATCGCTTAAGCCCAAGGGTTTGAGGTTGCTGTGAGCTGTGACGCCATGGCATTCTGTGTCATTCTGGGTTACATAATGAGACTCTGTCTCAGAAAAAAATATATATATAAATTGGTGTGATTGTAATTTAAAGAATAAAAATTATAAGTATTTTTATTTACTTCTATTAAATAATAATTTAAAAGTACCAGTTTGGGGAGTTAATGTGAGTTCGGATTTTTTGTCAGATTGGAGTACAACTCTTTCAGGAAAAGTTAGGTTTGCCTCGGGGGCAAGGATTTCCGTATGTGTGGGATAGTGTGAATGCCTTGAAAATAGAGTATTTGCATTGTAGAAGTCCCTATAGAAGTTCCAGGTCTAAGTTGTAGGGATCAGGAGAAAAGCAGTCAGGACTTGTGAGAGATGAGTTGTCTTTATTCTGATGTTAGAAGCAATTAGAGGTAGGGTGCAGTGGGTCATGCCTATAATACTAGCCCTCTAGAGAGGCTGAGACAGGAAGATCGCTTGAGGCTAGGAGTTCCAGATCAACTTGAGCAAGACCTCACTTCTAAAAAAAAAATAAATAAATAAAATAAGATAGATAAAATTAGCTGGGTGTGGTGGCATGGGCTTGTAGCCCCAGCTACTCAGGAAGCTGAATCGGGAGAATTGCTTGATCTCAGGAATTTGACTCTGCATTGAGCTATTTTGGTGTCACTCTACTGGGTGACATGAGACTTTGAGAAAAACTCCAAAAACAACAAAGAAGTTAGAGAACAGAGTTCATCTTCAAGTGAAAGGTACTAGATGAGAGAGATCTCTCTTAATAAGGTATCATCTATATATCTTTTGTTTCAATTAGATAATCTGCTATAGGATTTGTTGTATATTATAGAATTTTTCAGAAAACTAGAATTAAGATCCTTCCCACTAAATTTGTATTTGTTTAAGGGTGGAGGGCAGATCCTGGTATACTCCCCACAGAGGACGATTATGGATAGCAGCCACAGCCAAAAAACCATCCCCTCAAGAAGTCTCAGAACTGCAGGCTACATATCGTCTTCTTCGTGGGCAAGGTAACAGCCATGTATTCTATTTTCAGTCTTTCTTTGTAGAGAGAAGTCATTGACATGCATCTTCTGTCACTTCTTGCCGTGGCTTTTTTAATGTTTGTGTCTGTTTATTTGTTTAGTGGCAAATCATAGACAGCTAGCTGTTCAAAGCTTTACTTTGTCAAACAGTGCAAATAAAAATACCAGTTTCCAACACCAGAAATCAACTAGTCTATTTTATCTCAATTTATCCTAATTTTTTTTTTTTTGTAGAGACAGAGTTTCACTCTTGCCTCAGCCTCCCGAGTGGCTGGGACTACAGGCGCCCGCCACAACGCCCGGCTATTTTTTGGTTGCAGTTTGGCTGGGGCCGGGTTTGAACCCGCCACCCTCGGTATATGGGGCCGGCACCTTACCGACTGAGCCACAGGCGCCGCCCCAATTTATCCTAATTTTTAACTAGAAAATCTTCTCTTTTTTACTATAAAGGTAAAAGGGGGGGAGGGAGGGTGCCCATTGCTCAGTGGTTATGGTACCAGCCACATGCTCTGGGGATGGTGGGTTCGAACCCAGCCTGGACCTGTTAAAACAAACAAACAAACAAAAAAAAAAAAAAAATAGCTGGGCATTGTGGTGGGTGCCTGTAGTCCCAGCTACTTGGGAGGCTGAGGCAAGAGAATCGCTTGAGCCCAAGAGTTTGAGTTTGCTGTGAGCTATGATGCTACGGCACTCTATCAAGGGCAACAAATTGTGATTCTGTCTCAAAAAGAAAAAAAAGTAAAATTACTGCTATAAACCTTGAGATCTTTAGATTGGGAGGAATAACCATAAATAAGAATTTTTTATCAAGAGTGACCCAAATAGACACCTGCTATGGATTTGGGCAGATCAAAGTTGATTGACTGAAGGAATGTATTTTGGGAATCACACCAAGTACCCCATCTTTGGAGCCTCAAAAAGACTCCTGACCTGTAGGCATCCTGTTTTCCTTCCTCTTATCTAGTTCATATAGGTGTTGTGGATGTAGAACAAAGGGATGACTACAGGACCACCTTTAAAAGTTTTTTTTTTTTTTGGCCGGGGCTGGGTTTGAACCTACCACCTCCGGCATATGGGACCGGCGTCCTACTCCTTGAGCCACAGGCGCTGCCCACCTTTAAAAGTTTTTAAAAAGCCAAGCTTAAGGAATCTCTAGGAACCAAAAGTGCATGCTTCCTTAAAAATACATGTATATTTTGACTGCTATGACTTGCTTGTTTTATATTTGTGTTCTGCCATTTATTCTTACAGCTTTACCACATTTTTATGGTTTTTCTCTTGTCATCTGTAGCTGCCATTCTTTTTTCTAAAACTCCAGTCTGGTCCAACTGGGTATAGTAGAATCAGTTTGGAATGAACTTGTAGAATCAGTTTGGAATGAACTTGGAGGTCCTTGATCTTTGGTGGCACGAGGGCTATAGTTCTCTAAAGGAAAAAATTGTAACCTTTGAATTTGGGTAATGGACTAAGCTATCCATTCACTAGATTTTTTTGCTAAAATATAAATAGTTGTGCCATATAAAGAGCTCGTTGTTTTCCTTATGTCTACAAATAGATAATGGAAGAATTTATTTGTTCAGAATTGAAAACAGATTCCTGAGTTCTAGGATCACAAAGAAGGAAATTTATTCAATCCTTTTGTTGTTCTTGATTCAGACGTAGAATTTCCCAACGACTATCCATCAGGTTGTCTTCTGGGCTGTGTGGACCTAATTGACTGCTTGTCTCAGAAGCAGTTTAAGGAGCAGGTGAGTATAGAGTATCTGTTCTCTTGGACAGATGCTTGGTTTGCTATCATAACTGTCTCATAGATGTTTCAATACAGAATATCCTCTTTTTAGTGAGATACAAAAACTGAATTTAGACATGTGAGAAGATAAAGAGACAAGTTATTTTTCTTCTTGAGACAGAGTCTCTGTTGAGGTGCTTAGTATGCCGTGGTGTCAGCCTAGCTCACAGCAACTTCAAACTCCTGGGTTTGAAGTGATCCTCTTGCCTCGGCTTCCTTAGTAGGGGTGCCATAATAATGCCTGGCTAATTTTTCTATTTTTAGTGAGACAGGGTCTCACTCTTGCTCAGGCTGATCTCAAACTCCTGAGCTCAAATGATCCTCCTGCCTTGGCCTCCCAGAGTGCTAAGATTGTAGGTGTGAGCCAGTGTGCCTGGCCTGGGGACATTTTTAATAAGGAACAAACTATTGGAAAGAGAAAGGACCAGGCTAGAAACAGAAGTAACTTAGCAATGCTTTCGTTTCTGATATGTGGAAAACTGGTGCCTATATATTTCTGCCTATAAAGCTATTGTCACAATTCAGTTAACAAATACACGTCTTTGTTCCTTACTAAAACCTTGTTTCTTTTGGCAAAGAAATTCTCAGGTGTACTGTGAATCTTTTTGAATGGGTGGTAGGGATAATAGAATCTTTTTTTGGTGATTCTGGCATTTTTGGTCCCAGCCATTGAACTCATGATAGACAAGTGTGTTTGAACTCCGACTGTGCCAGATCTGAGGTGTATATGTATGTATGAATATACATGTATGTATATATTTGTTATTTATTTTGATCACTAAAGTCATGACTAAAGTACATGTTTGAACAGTAGAGGGAACTAAAGAACTTCGGCTGAATTACAAAAGACCTGAGCTGTAGTGGACCTTTCTGTTTAGGCTCATACTGGCAGAAATCCAGAATTGGAGAGTGCATCCTTGAAGCATGAAGAATGTTACCTAAGGGCGGCGCCTGTGGCTCAGTCGGTAGGGCGCCAGCCCCATATGCCGAGGGTGGCGGGTTCAAACCCGGCCCCGGCCAAACTGCAACCAAAAACATAGCTGGGCCTTGTGGCGGGCGCCTGTAGTCCCAGCTACTCGGGAGGCTGAGGCAAGAGAATCGCTTAAGCCCAAGAGTTAGAGGTTGTTGTGAGCTGTGTGATGCCATGGCACTCTACTGAGGGCCATAAAGTGAGACTCTGTCTCTACAAAAAAAAAAAAAAAGAATGTTACCTAACTGTGGTTTTCCTCTTTGTAGACAGTTATTTCAGGTAATAATAGGGCTTCCACCACTGTACCTAAGAAAATATGCTTCAGCTTAATTTTTCTCAGTAAATTCTTTGTTTTTTTTTTTTTGTAGAGACAGAGTCTCACTTTATGGCCCTCGGTAGAGTGCCGTGGCCTCACACAGCTCACAGCAACCTCCAACTCCTGGGCTTAAGCGATTCTCTTGCCTCAGCCTCCCGAGTAGCTGGGACTACAGGTGCCTGCCACAACGCCCAGCTATTTAAATTCTTTGTTTTTAAGACTTATATGCCAGGCAGTGCCTGTGGCTCAAGGAGTAGGACGCCGGCCCCATATATTGGAGGTGGCGGGTTCAAACCCGGTCCTGGCCAAAAAGTGCAAAAAAAAAAAAAAGACTTATATGCCTTTTATTAGTATTATTACTATCCACTACTTTTTCTTTACTCTTCCTTTCTATTTCGCCCTCCCCATCCTTTCCTCATAGATTTTAGCCAACCCCCATTGTTATCCCTCTAGATGTCTGTCTTTCATTTTCTTGGAGGTTGCCTTCTCTGAGTGCTTTATGTGTGTATGAGTACAATGAATGCATTTTGGTGTGTGTTTTAATTCCTGTCCTTTGTTCTGAACCAGATCTAGTGAAAACCATAGACATGTTTCATGGTGTTCATGACCACCCAGGTGCTTGTACTATCCCTCTTTGTCCATTTTTTCCCCAGTATCTTCTTTCTTCCTCTTTCTCCCATTCCCAACCCCCCCCCCAGTCTAGAAGTACCCTGTTTCCCCAAAAATAAAACAGTGTCTTATTTTAAGGTGTGTTCCCAAAGATGCGCTAGGTCTTATTTTCAGAGGACGTCTTATCTTTCCTGTAAGTAGGTCTTATTTTCGGAGGATGTCTTATTTTCAGGGAAACAGGGTAATAATAATTAAAATGTCTTCTATTAGCGTAGGCTTTACAGTTTTAGAGACTCATAACCATTAACATTTTAGTGTAACTAACTTAATGCATTATTTTCTTCCTGGGATATGTATTTACATTCTAAAAGACAACCTGGCCTGGCACTGTGGCTCCTGCCTGTAATCCCAGCACTCTGGGAGGCCAAGGTGGGCGGATCTCCTGATCTTACCAGTTCAAGATCAGCCTGAGCTACCGCAAGACTCTATCTCTAAAAATAGCTGCCAGGTATTATGGTGGATGCCTATAGTCCCAGCTACTTGGGAGGCTGAGGCAAGAGAATTGCTTAAGGACAAATGTCTGAGGTTGCTGTGAGCTATGACGCCAGGGCACTCTGGGGGAGGGAGGGACCACAAAAGTGAGACTCTGTCTCAAAAAAATAAAATAAAATAATAAAAGAGGCTGAGTGTAGTGGCTCACGCCTGTAATCTTAGCACTCTGGGAAGCTGAGGCAGGTGGATTGCTGAACTCAGGTTTGAGACCAGCCTGAGCAAGAGCGAGACCCCTGTCTCTAAAAATAGCCAGGCATTGTGGTGGGCACCTGTAGTCCCAGCTACTAGAAGTGCTGAGACAAAGAGAATTGCTTGAGCCCAAGAATTTTAGGTTTCTGTGAGCTATGACTCCTGGGCACTCTACCGAGGGCAACAGATGAGACTCTGTCTCAAAAAAATAAATAAATAAATAAAAATAAAAGATAACCTAGGTGTATCTCAAGTGATCCTCCCAGCTCGGCCTACCAAAGTGCTAGGATTTCAGGCATGTGCCCAGCCTGACCTCCCATTCCTCGGCTTTTCTTTGATAAGTTAAAATATACTAAGGCCTCACCATTTTGGCATGGTGTGATCATTTAGTTCTCTAAAAACTAACAATAATAATAATAGTAATAACGGAAAAGGTTTTATTAATATTTATTTAAAACCAAGTGCCCTACACTGTAAGGGGCTTTTAAAGATTCATTCTTAAAATGCTTTCCCCTGAGCTACGAACTTCCTTTAATCTTCTAAGACTAGTACGGCCAGCATACTTAATTTGTGCCAGAAAAAAACCCACTGGACCCTCGGTCCTCCTTAGTAATGGCAAGGGATCAAGCTAGACAGTGTAAGTGTAATACAGCCAAAGGCTGTGGGTTCAACTCAGGAGAAAAAGGTAGATGAGAGTCATCTAGTTAAAGCTTCTCCTGTTATACCCCTGGAAGGCACCGTGCAGTTTGCCAGCACTTTATCTGCCAGCAGCAGATGTAAGCTCTCAAAAACAGCAGGGAGGATGTTGACTGCAACAATGCATCAAGGCTGTGGTTTGCAACCTCAATAGTAAGGCAGTTAAAACTTTTTTTTTTTTTTAACAAAGACGTTTTGATTGCCAAATCCATAACTATTAGCAGCTGTGGTTGTGAACAGTTTTCTAGACCTAACAAGTTTTCAAATAAGAAGTTGAGTTGGTGGCTTTTGTTTCTATGTGTCTGTGTTGTATTTATGCTATTTATATCCCTACTGTCTAAAGAAAATCTGATTTGTCTGAAATTTCCAAGGTCATTGATTATTCTTTTTTTTTTTTTTTTTGTAGAGACAGAGTCTCACTGTACCGCCCTCGGGTAGAGTGCCGTGGCGTCTCACGGCTCACAGCAACCTCTAACTCTTGGGCTTACGCGATTCTCTTGCCTCAGCCTCCCGAGCAGCTGGGACTACAGGCGCCCGCCACAACGCCTGGCTATTTTTTTGTTGCAGTTTGGCCGGGGCTGGGTTTGAACCCGCCACCCTCAGCATATGGGGCCGGCGCCCTACTCACTGAGCCATAGGCGCCGCCTGGTCATTTATTATTCTATTTCTTCTGAACAGAATCTATTCCTTTCCTGCCAGCTTGCTGACCCTTTAGTCCATTTGGTCTTCTGGCTTTTATAACAGTCATGACCCTATCTTCAAGGAATTATGCTGAAGCAGTTGTACTTGCTAGCTGCATGCCTATATCCAGTAATTGACATCAGCAATAGAATTGCCCTCTTCAAGGGAATAGAATATTACTTGTTCCTTCTTCTATAAGAATAGCCAAACAACGTAGATCTTTAGAAAGATTGCAGGTATCACTTCATGTGTGTAAATCACTGGCTTCTATCACCAGTGGATTATTTGTGAGTCTGAAAGGTGACAAAAAAGAAAATGAAGGAAGTAATAGTCAATATTCAAACAAGGCATTGGACTTGAAAATGCAGTCCCCAAATTCCCTTTTAAAATATGTAAAAGAGGACCGGGCATGCTGGCTCATGCCTGTAATTCTAGCTCTTTGTGAAGCTAAGGTAGGTATATCGCCTGAGATCAGGAGTTTGAGACCAACTTGAGCAAGAGCCAGACCCTGTCTCTACTAAAAATATATAGAAAAAAGTAGGCAGGTGTTGTGGTGGATGCCTGTAGTCCCAGCTACTCGGGAGGCTGAGGTAAGAGGATGGCCTGAGCTCAAGAGTTTGAGGTTGCTGTGAACTATGATGCCGTGACACTCAGGGTGACAAAGTGAAACTCTATGTCCTAAAAAAGAAATAGAATAGAATAGTAAAATAAAATAAAGTAAAATAAGTTAAAATGGTCTGGGCACAGTGGCTCACACCTGTATTCCTAGCTACATGGTAGGCTGAGATAGGAAGATTGCTTGAGCCCAGGAGTCAATGCTGCAGTGGCTGCAGGACGTAGCCACTAAGCTATAGGCACTGAACCTGTAAACTATATCTCAATACGAGGTCTAACTTTGGCTCAGGCCAGGCAATCCACCTGCCTTGGCATTCCAGAGTGCTAGGATTACAGACGTGAGCCACTGTGCTCAGCCTATAGAGCTGTAATTGAAAAAAAAAAAAAAGAAGCAGCTCAGTGCCAGTAACTCAGTGGTTAGGGTGCTGGGCATTTTTACTGGGGCTGCGGGTTCAAACCTGGCCTGGACCTGCTAAACAAAAATGACTAACTGCAACAACAACAACAAAAATAGCCGGGTGTTATGGCAGGTGCCTGTAGTCCCAGCTACTTGGAAGGCTGAGGCAAGAGAATAGCTTAAGCCCAAAAGTTTGAGGTTCCTGTGAGCTGTGATGCTGCGGCACTGTACCAAGGGCAACATAGTGAGACTCTGTCTCAAAAAAAAAAAAAATAATAATTAAAAATCATAAAAAATAATAATAAAAGAAAAGAAAGTCATATTCCAAGGAGAGGGAATAATGTGAGCAAAGTCACCAAGATGGGAAATAAATGATGGTCCACTATGGAGAATGGTGGCAAACTAGTTTGTTGAAAGAAGCGTGTGAGTGAAGAACAAGCAGCAAACAAGAATGGAAAGGTATATTTGGTGAGATGATAGCTAGCTTTAAATGAACGGCCGCTGAAGTAAGACTTGTTTCTATATTTATTTGTAGGATGAGGGAGGAGTGTTTTGAATGTTTTTATGAGGGACTGCCATGATCAGAGCCATGTTTGAGGAAAACTAATCTGGCAGCAACATGGCAGATGAATAGCAGGATTCTGAAGATTAGTGATGAGATAGTTGTAGTTGAGGGTAGAGATACTAAAAAAAAACTGTCTAGGATAATGCCAATGAAATTATATAAGGGCAGAATAGATGCATGAGGGTTTTTTTTTGTGATTTTTGGCCGGGGCTGGGTTTGAACCCGCCACCTCCGGCATATGGGACCGGTGCCCTACTCCTTGAGTCACAGGCGCTGCCCGATATATGAGGTTTTATATAGATAGAATCAGTTATTGATATGATGCCTTCATTTTACCTTTATTTATTTATTTATATATTTTTGAGACAGAACCTCAAGCTGTCGCCCTGGGTAGAGTGCTGTGGCATCACACGGCTCACAGCAACCTCTAACTCTTGGGCTTACACGATTCTCTTGCCTCAGCCTCCCGAGCAGCTGGGACTACAGGCGCCCGCCACAACACCCGGCTATTTTTTTTTTTGTTGCAAGGGCTGGGTTTGAACCCGCCACCCTTGGCATATGGGGCCGGCGCCCTACTCACTGAGCCACAGGCGCCGCCCGTCTCACTTTTTTTTTTTAGGCAGAGTCTCACTTGGTCACTCTCAGTAACGTGCCATGGCATCTTAGCTCACAGCAACCTCAAACTCTTGGGCTCAAGTGATCCTCTTGCCTCAGCCTCCTGAGTAGCTTAGATATAGGTGCCCACGACAACACCTGCCTATTTTTAGAGATGGAGGTCTCACTCTTTCTTGTACTGGTCTTGACTCCTGAGCTCAGTTGATCCACCTGCCTCAGCCTCCCAGAGTGCTAGGATTGTAAATGTGAGCCATGGCACCCTGCCTTTTTTGAAAATAATTTAATTAATGATTTTTTTTTTTTGAGACAGAGTCTTCAAGCTGTCACCCTAGGTATGGTGCCATGGCATCACAACTCACAGCAACCTCAAACTCCTGGACCCAAGTGATTCTCTTGCCTCAGCCTCCCAAGTAGCTGGGATTACAGGCACTGGTCACAACCCCCAGCTATTTTTTGGCCTGGGTGGATTCGAACCTGCCAGCTCCGGTGTATGTGGCTGGCTCCCTAGCCACCTGAGCTACAGGTGTCGAGCCTAATTAATGATTTTTTAAATTTTTCCAGGCACACCCAAGATCCTCTCATGGAACATCAGTGTGCTGTGGCTCACTAGTGGAAAATCACTGATTTATATCTTACTCAATTTTATATCTCTAGTGTCCTAACATGTATAGTCTGGTCTGGAACATAGTAAATGCTCAATGAATGATTATGACAATAACTAGAGAGGCAGGCAAGGTTTGATACATGAAAAACGTTAAATGCCGCATAAAAAAATTTGACTCAAAAAAAAAAAAAACAAAGAAAAGAAAGGCTCGGCACCTGTGGCTCAAGCGGCTAAGGCGCCAGCCACATACACCTGAGCTGGTGGATTTGAATCCAGCCCGGACCTGCCAAACAACGATGACAACTGCAACCAAAAAATAGCTGGGCCTTGTGGCGGGTGCCTGTAGTCCCAGCTACTTGGGAGGCAGAGGCAGGAGAATCTCTTGAGCCCAGAGTTGGAGGTTGCTGTGAGCTGTGATGCCACAGCTCTCTACCCAGGGTGACAGCTTGAGGCTCCGTCTCAGGAAAAAAAAAAAGAAATTGAACTATATTTTAACAGCAACCATGTAAATGGTATAGTAAGATGTGTGTTTTAGAAATACTGTCCTGGCTGCTCAGCGCCTGTGGCTCAAGTGGCTAAGGCCCCAGCCACATACACCTGAGCTGGTGGGTTTGAATCCAGCCCGGGCCCGCCAAACAACAATGACGGCTGCAACCAAAAAATAGCCGGGTGTTATGGCGGGTGCCTGTAGTCCCGCCAAGCTACTTGGGAGGCGGAGACAGGAGACTCGCTTGAGCCCAGGAGTTGGAGGTTGCTGTGAGCTGTGATGCTACGGCACTCTACCCAGGGCGACAGCTTGAGGCTCTGCCTCAAAAAAAAAAAAAAGAAAGAAATATTGTCTTGGCATAACAATGGGAAAGATGGAGTAGATGGGACAAGCCTCAAAATAGGGAGGTGATTTAGGAAGTTGTCATGGTTGTCCAGGTGAGGAACAATGAAGGCCTACGCCAAGGGTTCTCAAACTATGACCCATGGGCCCCATGAGGTGGTGTGATTGTATTTGTTCCCATTTTGTTTTTTTACTTCAAAATAAGATATGTGCAATGTGCATAGGAATTTGTTCATAGTTTTTTTTTTTAAACTATAGTCTGGCCTTCCAATGGTCTGAGGGACAGTGAACTGGCCCCCTGTTTAAAAAGTTTGAGGACCTTGATATGAGGACAATTAATGACAAGGTTATGAGGGGGGGAAAGCCGAAAGAGGGAGGGAGGGGGGTAGAGCCTTGGTGTGTGTCACACTTTATGGGGGCAAGACATGATTGCAAGAGGGACTTTACCTAACAATTGCAATCAGTGTAACCTGGCTTATTGTACCCTCAATGAATCCCCAACAATAAAAAAAAACAAAGAAAAGAAAAAAAAAGTTTGAGGACCCCTGCCAGCAATACGCTGACATTTGAGTTGAGGAGAAAGGAAGTGGTGATTGAAATATTTAGGAAGTTTAGGAAGTAAATTCTGTAGGACTTGGTGATTAATTGGATATGAAAGATGAGAGAAAGAAGTCTTAGAATAAACTTAGGTTTCTGACTATGGTGAGGTGAATGGTATAGTGTCATTAATCCAGATGGTGTATACAAAGGAAAGGAACTGAAGAAAAGGAAACCTGTAATATGTCGTTAAAAGAAAGATGTTCTGGGCGACGCCTGTGGCTCAGTGAGTAGGGCACCGGCCCCATATGCCGAGGGTGGCAGGTTCAAACCCAGCCCCGGCCAAACTGCAACAAAAAAATAGCCGGGCGTTGTGGCGGGCGCCTGTAGTCCCAGCTACTTGGGAGGCTGAGGCAAGAGAATTGCGTAAGCCCAAGAGTTTGAGGTTGCTGTGGGCTGTAACTCCGTGGCACTCTACATAGGACAATGTAATGAGACTCTGTCTTAAAAAAAAAAAAAAAATATATATATATATATATATATATATATAGAAATAGAAAAACTATTCAGGTTTGGTGGTGCATGCCTGGAATGCCAGTTAGTCGAGAGGCTGAAGCAAGAGGATTGCTTGAGCCCAAGAGTTTGAGGTTGCTGTGAACTACAATGATGCCACAGTACTCTAGCCAGGGCAACAGAGTGAGATTCTGTCTCAAAAAAAAAAAAAAAACAACAACAACAACAAAAAAAAAACCCAACAACAAAAAAAACCCATGGGGGGGCTCATGACTGAAATTCTAGTGTTCTAGGAGGCTGTGAGTTGTTTGAGCTCAGGAGTTTGAGACCAGCCTGAGCAAGAGTGAGAGACCCCATCTCTACTAAAAACAGAAAAAAAGTAGCTGGTGTTGTAGCAGGTGCCTGTAGTCCCAACTACTCTGGAGACTGAGGCAAGAGGATTTCTTGAGCCCAAGAGTTTTAGGTTGCTATGAACTATAATGCCAGGGCACTCTACTCACTCCCAGGGAGTGAGACTGTTTCGAAACCAACAAAATGCGGTAATCTGGTCAAAGTATTGTGATTAGAAAGAGGGGAGGAGAGAGGGAGATTGGTGTGCTCCCACCTAATGGGCACAATGTAAGGGTATATGGCACATCTCCTGGGTGCAGGACACAACTACTATAGGGACTTTATCTAACAAACATAAACAGTGTAAGCTAATCGTTTGTACCCTCATATTAATCTGGAATTTTTTAAAAAACTACTATGATTAGTATGTTACCCTAATGTAAGAAAAATTTTATTTTCCAGTATTGTGGAGCCTGAGGTGCTAGTTATCCTGGGCTTTCACTGAAGGAAAATGTAAATGAGAACTATCAGAGAACACAGTTGCTTTTAGGGTATGGTTCTTGGATCTTTTGTGCTTATAGCCTTTTTATCAGACTCATTTCTCTCTCTTTCTATTATCTCCTCAATCGTCTTGGAGTTGGTTTTTAACTAACTAGATTTCAGAGCCTGATTTCATGTCCTATCTAGTTCCACAAAGTTCAAACCAAAAAAGCCTACAGTAAATATGTTTTCTTTGTTAATGAGTTCCTTATTAATTATTTGCTTTATTAGCTGTTAGACCTCTGGACACTGGTGTAAAATTTATAGATTATCTGGGGATTTCTTGTCAAGAGTGATATAGTTTAGTAATTATTGATCATTTCAATAGAGAACAAAGTGGAGACTTACAGATTTGTTGGAAATACCCACTTGGCTCTGAATCAGTGATGGTTGCCAAAACTTACTAACCTTTCTTTCTCTTATGAAAATAGCAAAAGAAATGTTTTCTAAATGGTGAACAATTTCCTTCTGGAGAGGAGAAGAAAATGGCTGTTTAATAGTTAATTACCTGTTATGTTAGACAGCTATGAAACTTAGGAGGCATGAAAGAAGAGTAGGTCTACCGCCCCTGTTCCTCAGGCTGGAGACTAGGTGAAGAGGAGTCCTTGTAGGCAATAACAACAGCAACTTCCTAAAGGGTCTTTTTTTTTTTTGTAGAGACAGAGTTTCACTTTATGGCCCTCAGTAGAGTGCCATGGCATTACACAGCTCACAGCAACCTCCAACTCCTGGGCTTAAGCGATTCTCTTGCCTCAGCCTCCCGAGTAGCTGGGACTACAGGCGCCCGCCACAACACCCGGCTATTTTTTTGTTGCAGTTTGGCCGGGGCCGGGTTTGAACCCACCACCCTCGGTATATGGGGCCGGCGCCTTACCGACTGAGCCATAGGTTCCGCCCCTCCTAAAGAGTCTTTTACCAAATCTGGATAGTTGCTCGATTTTAGAATTCCCTAACTAGTCTATTGTACTATGTCAGAGACTCTTAATATAGTATCCTCTTTAAATTGGATGTGACATTCAGAGATTATCCATTCTTCACCTGCCTTCTCTTATTTTTTCTTTGGGTTAATTGCATGTTAGTCTTTTGACTCTCAGATCAAAGATCCCTTCCTTATAAGCCCTTAACTTGTTAGTATGTAGCGTGGTCTTTACTATCCAGGCCTCATTTGGAAGGATTATACATTTTTGGAGGATCCAAGGCTCTTCCAAGCTGATTTTGCTCTAATGCATTTGACAATGAAAAATAATTGGCTCGGCGCCTGTGGCTCAAGCAGCTAAGGCGCCAGCCACATACACCTGAGCTGGTGGGTTCGAATCCAGCCCAGGCCTGCCAAACAACAATGACGACTGCAACCAAAAAATAGCCGGGTGTTGTGGCAGGCGCCTGTAGTCCCAGCTACCTGGGAGGCTGAGGCAGGAGAATCGCTTGAGCCCAGGAGTTGGAGGTTGCTGTGAGCTGTGATGCTATGGCACTCTACCTAGGGTGACACCTTGAGGCTCTCTCTCAAAAAAAAAGAAAAATAATCCCTTCTCCCAATGCATAGGCCTTACTTTATTCTTTGCAGGCTACTTTGCTCTTCATCTCTGTTTTTTTTTTTTTTCTTTCTTTTTTGAGACAGGAGTCTCACTTTATCACCCTCGGTAGAGTGCCGTGACATCACAGCTCACAGCTACCTCCAACTCCTGGGCTTAGGCGGTACTCTTGCTTCAGCCTCCCAAGCAGCTGGGAATATAGGCACCCACCGCAATGCCCAGCTTTTTTCTTGGCCGGGGCTGGGTTTGAACCTGCCACCTCTGGCATATGGGGCTGGCGCCCTACTCCTTTGAGCCATAGGCGCCACCCTGCCCAGCTATTTTTTTTTTCTTGTTGTTGTTGCAGTTTGGCTGGGGCTGGGTTGAACCCACCACCCTCGGTATATGGCGCCAGCACCTTACCTACTGAGCCATAGGCGCCACCCTTCATCTCTGCTTTTTGTAAGGCACTTGAAGTTCAGTGGTAGTAATGGGAAGAGGGTTATGTCATGTGTAACTTGAATTTGAGATTCATTTGGTAAAACTGATTTGATTTGATTTTTTAATTTTTTTGCGGTTTTTGGCCAGGGCTGGGTTTGAATCCCCCACCTCCGGCATAGGGGGCCGGCACCCTACTTCTTTGAGCCACAGGCACCACCCAAAACTGATTATATTTATTTGTTGCTTTTTTTTAGGGTAAGCATGGTTTTTTTAAGTTAAATCATAACCGTGTATATTGATGCATTTATGGGGTTCAGTGTACTGATTCGATATGCAATGTGAAATGCTTACATTGAACTGATTAATACATCCATCACCTCGCTTACTTATTTGTTATGGTAAGACAATTATACTCTTTTCTTTCTTTTTTTTTTTTTGAGACAGAATCTCATTTTATCACCCTCGGCATCACAGGTCACAGCAAGCTCCAACTCCTGGGCTTAGGTGATTCTCTTGCCTCAGCCTCCTGAGTAGCTGGGACTACAGGTGCCCGCCACAACGCCCGCCTATTTTTTTGTTTCAGTTTGGCTGGGGCCGGGTTTGCCACCCTTGGTATATGGGGCTGGTGCCCCTGTACTCTTTTTTTAATGGTTCTGAAATGTATCATTGCATTATGCACATTAGTTGACCTCACCTAATGTAAAACTGATTTTAATCTTTATTGTGAGGCATGATGGGTCCAAGGAAGATGTTATATCTTTCATTTGTCCATCATTTTTCTACTTTTCCCATTATTTAATACTTGTTTAGTCTGCTAATATATGTCAGAGTAGTTTTACTTAAAGCCGTATTGGCCATTTGCCAAGACAAATATTTTAATTTATCTTGAGAAATAACACATTCAGAATATCACCTACTTTCACCCAAAGTTATAGTCCTTAAGGGTGTCCAATTCCCAGCTTATGTGTACTCAGCGTAAATAAGATAACCTTAACGCACAAGTTGGTAAATTCTTTTATTCAATGAAAATTATTATTATTATTATTATCATAATTATTGTTGAGACAGAGTTTCACTGTGCCCTCTCAGTAGAGTGCCATGGCGTCATAGCTCATAGCAACCTCAAACTCTTGGGCTTACGTGATTCTCTTGCCTCAGCCTCCCAAGTAGCTGGGACTACAGGCACCCACCACAACACCCGGCTATTTGTTTTGTTGTTGTCGTCACTGTTGTTTAGCAGGCCCAGGCTGCGTTTCAATCCCCCAACCTGGGTGTATGTGGCTGGCGCCGTAACCACTGTGCTATGGGCACTGAGCCTATTTTTCTTTTTTGAGAGGAGTCTCACTTGATCACACTTGGCAGAGTGCCGTGGTATCTTAGTGTACAGCAACCTCAAACTCTTGGGTTCAAGTGATCCTCTTGCCTCCCAAGTAGCTGGGACTACAGGCCCTCCACAACACTGGCTGTTTTTCAGAGACAGGGTCTTGCTCTGGCTCAGGCTGGTCTCTGGTCTCAAACCTATGAGCTCAGGCAATCCACCTGCCTTGGCTTCCCAACTGCTGGGATTATTGGTGTGAAACACTGCACCCAGCCCAGTGAATATTTATTGATTGCCTGCTATGCGCTAGGCATGGTTCTAGGTGCTAAGAAGTAAACAGAACAGACAAAAATCCCTGTCTTTGTGGAGCTTTCATCCTATTAAGGGGAGACCAAATAAAAACATTATATAGGGTGACACCTGTAGCTCAGTGTTGTAGGGTACTGGCCATATACACTGAGGCTGGCAGGTTCGAACCTGGGCCGGGCCAGCTAAAACAACAATGACAACTGCAACAATAACAACAACAAAAATAGCCAGGCATTGGTACAGGTGCTTGTAGTCCCAGCTACTTGTGAGGCTGAGGCAAGAGGGTCACTTTAGCCCAAGAGTTTGAGGTTGCTGTGAGCTGTGATGCCACTGCAATTTACTGAGGGTGACAGCTAGGAGAGTGATGTTAACAGTGCCAGATTTGTCATGGAAGCTAAATAATCTTAGGCTAAATGATAGCTGGGTCAAAGACGAGATTAAGAAGGAAATCACCAAATTTTTGGAACAAAATTATAATGAAGACACAAATTATCAAAACCTGTGGGATACTGCAAAGGCAATCCTATGTGGGAAATGTATAGCATTGGAAGCCTTCAACAAGAAAACAGAAAGAGAGGAAGCCAACAACTTAATGGATCATCTCAAGCAACTGGAAAATGAAGAACATTGCAACCCCAAACCCAGCAGAAGAATAGAAATAACCAAAATTAGGGCAGAATTAAATGAAATTAAAACAAAAGATTCATTCAGAAGATCAATGAAACAAAAAGTTGGTTTTTTGAAAAGATTAACAAAATTGGGAGGTGCCTGTGGCTCAGTGAGTAGGGCACTGGCCCCATATGCCAAGGGTGGCGGGTTCAAACCCAGCCCCAGCCAAACTGCAACAAAAAATAGCTGGGTGTTGTGGCGGGCATCTGTAGTCCCAGCTGCTTGGGAGGCTGAGGCAAGAGAATCATGTAAGCCCAAGAGTTGGAGGTTGCTGTGAGCCATATGACCTCATGGCACTCTACCTGAGGGCAGTACAGTGAGACTCTGTCTCTACAGAAAAAAAAAAAAAAAAGAGGGCAGCGCCTGTGGCTCAGTGAGTAGGGCGCCGGCCCCATATGCCGAGGGTGGCAGGTTCAAGCCCAGCCCCGGCCAAACTGCAACCAAAAATAGCCGGGCGTGGTGGCGGGCGCCTGTAGTCCCAGCTGCTTGGGAGGCTGAGGCAAGAGAATCGCGTAAGCCCAAGAGTTAGAGGTTGCTGTGAGCTGTGTCACGCCACGGCACTCTACTGAGGGCGGTACAGTGAAACTCTGTCTCTACAAAAAATAAATAAATAAATAAAAAGAAAGAAAGAAAAGATTAACAAAATTGATAAACCTTTGGCCAACCTAATGAGAAATAAAAAAGTAAAATCTCTAGTATTGTCTATCAGAAACGATAAAGGAGAAATAACAATAGACACTTTAGAAATTCAAAAAATCCTCAATGATTACTACAAAAATCTCTAGTCCCAGAAATACGAAAATCTGGAGGAAATGGACCAATACCTGGAAGCACGCCACCTTCCTAGACTCAACCAGAAAGAATTAGAAATCTTGAATAGACCTATATCAACCACTAACATAACATCAACGATATGAAATCTCCCTAAAAAGAAAAGTCCAGGACCAGATGGCTTCACATCCAAATTCTATCAAACCTTTCAAGAGGAACTAGTACCTATATTATACAACGTTTTCCAAAGCATAGAAAAAGAAAGAATACTTCCCAACACATTCTATGAAGCAAACATCACCCTAATCCCCAAACCAGGAAAGGATCCAACAAACAAAGAAAATTATAGACCAATATCATTAATGAATATTGATGCAAAAGTATTCAATAAGATCTTAGCAAACAGAATTCAACAACACATCAAAAAAAATTGTACACCATGATCAAGTTGGTTTTATTCCAGGGTTACAGGGTTGGTTCAACATACACAAATCTATAAATATAATACATCATATCAGTGAAATACAAAGACCATATGATTCTATCAATTGATGCAGAAAAAGCCTTTGATAATATCCAGCGTCCTTTCATGATCAGAATTCTTAAGAAAACAGGCATAGGGCGGTGCCTGTGGCTCAGTCGGTAAGGCGCCGGCCCCATATACCGAGGGTGGTGGGTTCAAGCCCGGCCCCGGCCAAACTGCAACCAAAAAATAGCCGGGCGTTGTGGTGGGCGCTTGTAGTCCCAGCTACTCGGGAGGCTGAGGCAAGAGAATCAGTTAAGTCCAGGAGTTGGAGGTTGCTGTGAGCTGTGTGAGGCCATGGCACTCTACCGAGGGCCATAAAGTGAGACTCTGTCTCTACAAAAATAAAAAAGAAAATAAAAAAAAAGAAGAAAACAGGCATAATCAGTGTATCCTGGCTTATTGTACCTTCAATGAATCCCCAACAATAAGAAAAAAAAAGGAAAGAAAAAAAAAAAAGAAAATAGGCATAGAAGGGACATTTCTTAAACTAGTAGAGGTAATCTACAACAAACCCACAGCCAATATCATGTTGAATGGTGTAAAATTGAAAACATTTCCACTCAGATCAGGAACAAAGCAAGGATGCCCACTGTCTCCACTGCAATTCAACTTAGTAATGGAAGTCTTAGCCATGGCAATCAGGCAAGAGAAGGCAATCAGGGTATCCAAATAGGATCAGAGGAGATCAAACTCTCACTCATCACTCTTCACTGATGATATGATCCTATACCTGGAAAATCCCAGAGACTCAACTTCAAAACTCTTAGAAGTGATCAAGGAATACAGCAGCATCTCAGGATACAAAATCAATACTTACAAGTCAGTAGCTTTTATATACGCCAACAATAGTCAAGCCGAAAAAACAATCAAGGACTCTATTCCTTTTACGATAGTGCCAAAGAAGATGAAATATCTGGGAATTTACCTAACAAAGGATGTGAAAGATCTCTATAAGGAGAACTATGAAACTCTGAGAAAAGAAATAACTGAAGATGTTAACAAATGGAAAAACATACCATGCTCATGGCTAGAAAAATCAACATTGTTAAAATGTCCATACTACCCAAAGCAATGTACAGATTTAATGCAATCCCTATTAAAACACCATTGTCATACTTTAAAGAACTTGAAAAAATAATACTTCATTTTATATGGAATCAGAAAAAAACCTCGAATAGCAAATACATTACTCAGAAATAAGAACAAATCAGGAGGTATCACATTACCAGACTTCAGGCTATACTATAAATCTATAGTGATCAAAACAGCATGGTACTGGCACAAAAACGGAGCAGTAGATTTATGGAACAGAATAGAGAACCAAGAGATGAACCTAGCTACTTATCACCATTTGATCTTTGACAAACCTATCAAAAATATTCAGTGGGGGAAAGACTCCCTATTTAACAAACGGTGCTGGATGAACTGGCTGGCAACCTGTAGAAGACTGAAACTGGATCCCCACCTTTCACCATTAACAAAAATTGATCCTCACTGGATAAAAGAATTAAACTTAAGACATGAAACTATAAAAACACTAGAAGAGAGTGCAGGGAAAACACTTGAAGAAATTGACCTGGGAGAATATTTTATGAGGAGGACCCCCACCCCCCCCACCCCCCGGGCAATTGAAGCACCAAAAATGCATTACTGGGATCTGATCAAACTAAAAAGCTTTTGCACCACCAAGAGCACAGTAAGCAAAGCAGACAGACAACCTTCAGAATGGGAGAAGATTTTTGCAGGTTATGTTTCCAACAAAGGTCTGATAACTAGAATCTACTGAGAACTCAAACTAATCAATAAGAAAAGAATAAAATAGGTGGCACCTATGGCTCAGTCAGTAAGGCGCTGGCCCCATATACCAAGGGTGCAGGGTTCAAACCCGGCCCCGGCCAAACTGCAACAAAAAAATAGCCGGGCATTGTGGTGAGTGCCTGTAATCCCAGCTACTCAGGAGGCTGAGGCAAGAGAATTGCTTAAGCCCAAGAGTTAGAGGTTGCTGTCAGCTGTGTGATGCCACAGCACTCTACCAAGGGCCATAAAGTGAGACTCTTTCTCTACAAAGAAAAAAAAAGAATAAATAACCCTATTTCTATGTGGGCAAGAGACTTGAACAGAAACTTCTCTGATGAAGACAGGCGCATGGCCCACAAACACATGAAAAGATGCTCATCATCCTTAATCATCAGAGAAATGCAAATCAAAACCACTTTGAGATATCATCTAACTCCAGTAAGATTAGTTTTGGGATTTGGCAAAATCCCAAAACTACAGATGTTGGCATGGATGTGGAGAGAAGGGAGCACTTCTACACTGCTGGTGGAACTGCAAGCTAATACAACCTTTTTGGAAAGAAGTTTGGAGAACACTCAAGGAACTGAGGAACTGAAAGTAGACCTACCATTCGATCCTACAATTCCTCTACTAGGTATATATCCAGATGATCAAAAATCATTTTACAACAAAGACATTTGCACCAGAATGTTTATTGCAGCCCAATTCATAATAGCCAATACACGGAAACAGCCCAAGTGCCCATCGACCCATGAATGGATTAACAAATTGTGGTATATGTACACCATGGAATACTATACAGCCATGAAAAAGACAGAGACTTCACATCTTTTATGTTTACCTGGATGGAGCTGGAACATATTCTTCTTAGTAAAGTATCTCAAGAATGGGGGAAAAAAATATCCAGTGTATTCAGTACTACTATGAAATCAATGTATAGCCACCTACACACTCATATGAATGGCAAAACATAACTATAGTTCAGAAAGTAGAAGGGAAGAGGAGAGAGAGGGGAGGGATGGGGAATATGAGAGGAGAGAGGGTATTTGGGGGATCTCACCTAATGTGCATGATGTAATGGTACATTTCAAAACTATTAAGAAATGAGTATAATTGTGATGGATGTGTTACTTAGTTCAATGTAAGCATTTCACATTGTATATCAAAGCAGTACCCTGAATCCCATAAATGCATCAGTGTACAAAGTTATGATTTAATAAAAATAATTTTTTAAAAAGTGCCAGATTTGTGGGGAAATTGGTGCTCTGATTTTAATAGGATGATTAGGGGCTGGGGAGAGGGGGATCACACCTATAATCCTAGCACTCTAGGAGGCTGAGGCGGGTGGATTGCCTGAGCTCACAGGTTTGAGACCAGCCTGACCCAAAGTGAGACCCCATCTCTAAAAATAGCCAGTGTTGTGGAGGATGCCTGTAGTCCTAGCTTCTCTGGAGGCTGAGGCAAGAGTAACGCTTAAGCTCAAGAGTATGAGGTTGCTGTAAACTGTGACGCCATGGCAGTCTACCAAGGGCGACAAAGTGAGACTCCTTCTCCAAAAAAATAAATTAATGGGTGGCACCTGTGGCTCACTGGGTGGGGCACCGGCTCCATATACCAAGGGTGATGGGTTCAAACCTGGCCTTGGCTAAACTGCAACCAAAAAATAGCTAGCTGTTGTAGCAGGCACCTGTAGTCCCAGCTACTCAGGAGGCTGAGGCAAGAGAATCACCTTAGCCCAGGAGTTGGAGGTTGCCGTGACCTGTGACGCCAGGGCACTTTACTGAGGGCGATAAAGTGAGACTCTTGTCCTCTAAAAAAAACAGGAAGGGTGGGGCCTATGGCTCAAAGGAGTAGGGCGCTGGCCCCATATGCCGGAGGTGGCGGGTTCAAACCCAGCTCCGGCTAAAACTGCAAAAAAAAAAGATTAAAGGAAAAAGAAAAACAAATAAGATTATTAGGGGGATCATTGACTACACAGTTAGCATTTGGACTGGATACAGTGATGTGTGTCTGTAATTCGAGGTGCTCAGGAGGCGGAAGCAGGAAGGCTGAGGCCTCTGCTTGAGGCCAGAAGTTCAAGACCAGCCTGAGTAACATAATAAGACTCTGTGTCTTTAAAACCACTACAACAATAATAACAAGAACAACAACAAAATAAAGTTGACATTAGAACAAAGTTCTGAAGGAAGAGAGGTAGAAAGCTATGTAAATATCTAGGGTTAAGGGCAGTGCCTGTGGCTCAAAGGAGTAGGGCACTGGCCCCATATGCTGGAGGTGGCGGGTTCAAACCCAGCCCTGGCCAAAAACTGAAAGGAAAAAAAAAAAACGTATCTAGGGTTAAAAGCATTCCGGGAAGAGGGAACAGGTAAGTACAAAGAACCAGAAACAGGAACAACCAAGCCAGTATGGCTAGTGTGGAGTGAAAGTGAAGGAAAGTAGTAAGAGAAGGTGTCAGAGAACAAATGGGTGGGGCCAGATTGTCTAGGGATTTATAGTCCTGCTAAGGACTTTTATTCTGACTGAGATGAAAAGACATTGAAGAGTTTTAGGCAGAAGAGTGATATGATCTGATTTTTTTTGAGAAAGAGTCTCATTTTGTCACTCTCAGTAGAGTGCAGTGGCATCATAGCTTACAGCAACTTCAAACTCTTGGGCTCAAACAATTTTCTTGTATTAGCTTCCCAAGTTGCTGGGACTACAGGCACCTGCCCCTGTGGCCGGCTATTTTTAGACATGGAGTCTTCCTCTTATTCAGGCTGGTCTCCAACTTGTGAGCTCAGGCAATCCATCCCCTTTGGCCTTCCAGGGGGCTAGGATTACTGGCGTGAGCCACTGCGCCTGGCATGATTTTATTTATTTATTTTTTTTTTGGAGACAGAATCTCAACTGTGTTGCCCACGGTGGAGTGTGGTGGCATCACAGCTCACAGCAACCTCAAACTCTTGGGCTTAAGTAATTCTCTTGCCTCAGCCTCCTAATAGCTGGGTATATATGTGTCCGCCACAATGCCCAGCTGTTTTTTTGTTGTTTTTGTTATCGTTGTCATTGTTGTTTAGCAGGCCCTGGCAGGGTTCAAAGCCACCAGCGCAAATGCATACAGCTGGCGCCCTAACCAGTGAGGTATAGGTACTGAGCCTTTTTTTTTTTTTTTTTTTTTTTGAGACAGCCTCACACTGTCACCCTGGGTAGAGTGCCATAGCATCATAGCTCACAGCAACCTCAAAATTTTGGGCTTGAGCAATCCTCTTGCCTCAGCCTCCCGAGTAGCTTAGACTATAGGCATGCACCACAATGTCGGGTTAGTTTTTCTATTTTTAGTAGAGATGGGGTCTTGCTCTTACTCAGGCTGGTCTCAAACTCCTGAGCTCAAGCAATCTCCCACCTTGGCCTCCCAGAGTGCTAGGATTACAGGCATGAGCCACCACGTCTAACGTCTAGCCTCTATTTCTCTTCTTACACTTCCATTTCTGATACTATTCTTTTTTTTTTTTTATTTGAGACAGAGCCTCAAGCTATTGCCCTGGGTAGAGTGCCGTGGTGTTACAGCTCACATCAACCTCCTACTCCTGGGCTTAAGTGATTCTCTTGCCTCAGCCTCCCGAGTAGCTGGGACTACAGGTGCCCGCCACCACGCCCGGCTATTTTTTTGGTTGCAGTTTGGCCGGGGCCGGGTTTGAACCCGCCACCCTCAGTATATGGGGCCGGTGCCTTACCGACTGAGCCACAGGCGCCGCCCCAGTTTTTCTATTTTTAGTAGAGACGGGTCTTACTTTTGCTCAGGCTGGTCTCAAACTTCTGAGCTCAAGCAGTCCACCCACCTCTGCCTCCCAGAGTGCTAGGATTATAGGCATGAGGCACCGCTCCCGGGCAATCTGATATTTTCTTAAAAAATAGCTCTGGTGGCTTGGTGCCTGTAGTTCCACGGCTAGAGTGCCAGCCATATACACCAGAGCTGACAACTGCAACAAAAAATAGCTGGGCATTATGGTCTCAAACCCATGAATTCAGGCAATCCACCTGCTTCCACCTGCTAGATTCAATTTCTTCACATCTTTCCCAACACACAGCTCACAGCAAGCTCAAACTCTTGGGCTTAAGTGATTCTCTTGCCTTAGCCTCCCAAGTAGCTGGGACTACAGGCGCCCACCACAATGCCTGGCTATTTTTTTTTCTCTT
Organism: Nycticebus coucang; assembly: GCF_027406575.1. Lineage (NCBI taxonomy): Eukaryota > Metazoa > Chordata > Mammalia > Primates > Lorisidae > Nycticebus > Nycticebus coucang. Next base: position 66,947,455 of record NC_069785.1, read on the forward strand.
GCAGTTGTCATTGTTTAGCAGGTGCAGGCTGGGTTTAAATCTGCCAGGCTTGGTGTATGTGGCTGGCGCCTTAACCACTCTGCTATGGGTGCTGAGCCTCATTTTTGTTTTTCGTTTTGTTTTATAAAAGCCATCCTAGTTGAGTATGGAGTGATATCTATTGTGGTTTCAGCTTGCATTTCTAGAACCTTGGGAAATCCATGAAGATAGATTTTTCTTTTCTTTTTTTTTTTTTTTTTTGAGATAAAGTCTCACTCTGTCACCTTTGGAAGAGTGTCATAGAGTCATCATAGCTCATAGCAACCTAAAACTCTTAGAATCAAGAGCCTCTTGCCTTAGCCTCCCTAAGTAGCTGGGACTACAGATACCAGACTAATTTTTCTGTTTTTAGTAGAGACAGGGTCTCGCTCTTGCTCAGGCATATCTTAAATTTCTGACCTCAAGGGATCTGCCCCGCTCAGCCTCCCAGAGTGCTGGAATTATAGGTGTGACTCACTATACTCAGCTGATAGATTTTTTTCACTCTGAGACTAAAGGAGATCAACATGATTGAATGTAGAGAGAGAGGTCTGAGGTGGGACTTCTATGTACTCCAACATTAAAGGAATGGGAGATAAAGAACAGCTAGTAAGGGTGGCGCCTGTGGCTCAATGAGTAGGGCGCCGGCCCCATATGCCAAGGGTGGCGGGTTCAAACCCAGCCCCGGCCAAACTGCAACAACAACAAAAAAATAGCCGGGCGTTGTGGCAGGCACCTGTAGTCCCAGCTGCTCAGGAGGCTGAGGCAAGAGAATCGCATAAGCCCAAGAGTTAGAGGTTGCTGTGAGCTGTGTGACGCCACGGTACTCTACCCAAGGGCGGTACAGTGAAACTCTGTCTCTACAAAAAAAAAAAAAGAAAGAAAGAACAGCTAGTAAAGTAGTAAAACCAGAAAGAGAATGGTATCCTGGAAGCCAAGTATAGAATGAGTTCAAGGCTCGGCGCCTGTGGCTCAAGCGGCTAAGGCACCAGCCACATACACCTGAGCTGGCGGGTTTGAATCCATCTCGGGCCCGCCAAACAACAATGATGGCTGCAACCAAAAAATAGCAGGGTGTTGTGGTGAGCACCTGTAGTCCCAGCTACTTGGGCAGCAAAGGCAAGAAAATTGCTTGAGCCCAAGAGTTGGAGGTTGCTGTGAGCTGTAATGCCATAGCACTCTCTACCCAGGGCGGCAACGCGAGGCTCTGTCTCAAAAAACAACAAAAATAATATGTTCAAGAAAGAGAGAACATATAAAGTTCTACAAATAGATTAAGAAGAGAACTGAAAATTGACCATTTGATTTAGCAACATGGAAATCAATGATGACCTTTACAAGCATAATTTTGGTGGAGTGATGAGCATGAAAGCTTGTTTATAGTGAGTTCAAGAAAAAATAGAAGCAGGCTCGGCGCCAGCCACATACACCTCAACTGGCAGGTTCAAATCCAGCCTGGGCCCGCCAAACAACAATGATGGCTGCAACCAAAAACATAGCCGGGCGTTGTGGCCGGTGCCTATAGTCCCAGCTACTTGGGAGGCGAATTGTTTGAGCCCAGGAGTTGGAGGTTGCTGTGAGCTGTAATGCCACGGCAGTCTACCCAGGGTGACAGCTTGAGGCTCTGTCTCAAAAAAGAAAGAAAGAAAAAATAGTAGAAGAATTAAAGGCAGGCAGTACAGATAATCTTTTGATGAATTTTATTGTAAAAGAGGTATGATTAAATAGGTAGTAGCTGGAGAAGGATGTGGGATCTACATAAGAGTTTTTATTTCATGACAGACATTACAGAATGCCTGTTAATGAGATTGATCCAGGAGAGATGGAACCATTATTGATGTGGAAGGAAGAGGAGAGAATGACTGAAATGGCTTGTAGTTTTGGGAAAACGTTCAATTCCTAACAGCATTGTCCTTAGCCTCAAGGCTCTCTCAGCTATAAAGAAGGAAAAGCAGGAAAATTGAAGAGATGGTAACTGTGACTGCTGTTGCTTTGGCCTTTGTAGAATTAGGTTTGAAGATCTTGACAGCAGCCTCTGGTCTTATTGTGCCAAAGCACCTCAGCATTGATCTTGTGTAGAGTTTACTTCCTTCTAATACCCAGCACTAAGTGGGCCCTGCTTTTCTTGATGTTCTAAAAATCCAGATAAAGAAAGAAGAGGATTTATCATCCCGTCTTTAGTCTTTCTTTTCCATCAAGAACATTTTGGCCTATGAATGTGATTATAGCTGATCCTTGATATTAAGTTTATATTTTATCAAAGTACATGTCACACCTGTTCCACACGGAAAGCTGTGGTATGTGGGCAGTACAAAATGATACCAAAAATCTGTTCTGTTTTCCATACAGCATCACTTAACCTCTGACAGGAGTGGTCCATAAAGAATTTTAACTGGGAGGGAAGAGGGGAAGATGGGTGTAGGGAGGGTAATTGGTGGGATCATACCTATGTTGCATCTTACAAGGGTACATGTGAAACTTACTAAATGTAGAATATAAATGTCTTAACACAATAACTAAGAAAATGCCATGAAAGCTATGTTAACCAGTTTGATGAAAATATTTCAAATTGTATATAAAACCAGCACATTGTACCCCATGATTCCATTAATGTACACAGCTATGATTTAATAATAATAAAAAGAATTGGCTCAGCGCCTGTGGCTCAAGCAGCTAAGGCGCCAGCCACATACACCTGAGCTGGTGGGTTTGAATGCAACCTGGGCCTGCCAAACAACAATGACGGCCGAAACCAAAAAATAGCCGGGCATTGTGGTGGGCGCCTGTAGTCCCAGATACTTGGGAGGTGGAGGCAGGAGAATCACTTGAGCCCAGGAGTTGGAGGATGCTGTGAGCTGTGATGCCATGGCACTCTACCCAGGGCAACAGCTTGAGGCTCTGTCTCAAAAAAAAAGAAGAATTGGGTGGCACCTGTGGCTCAGTGAGTAGGATGCTAGCCCCATGTGCCAGAGGTGGTGGGTTCAAACCCGACCCTGGCCAAAAAAAAACTGAAAAAAAAAAAAAAAAAAGAATTTTAACTATTTACATTCCCACTAGTTCCAGAAAAATTTCTTTCTTTCTGTTTTTTGGAGATAGAGTCTCAGTCTGTTGGCCTGAGTAGAGTGTTGTGGCATCACAGTTCACAGCAACCTCAAACTCTTAGGCTCAAGTGATCCTCTTGCCTCAGCCTCCTGATTAGCTGAGACTACAGGTGCCCACCACAATGCCCAGCTAATTTTTCTATTTTTAGTAGAGATGGGAGCTTGCTCTTGCTCAGGCTGATCTTGAACTCCTGAGTTTAAGCAATCCACCCACCTCAGCCTCCCAAAGTGCTAGGATTACAGGCATGAGCCTTCTCGCCCAGCCTACTTCATAACCTTAAATATTTAGAAGGCACATCTGGGGAGGCTCCTGTAGGGAGTAGGGCACCGGCCCCATTTACGGAGGGTGGTGGGTTCAAACCCAGCCCCGGCCAAACTGCAACAAAAAAATAGCCAGGCGTTGTGGCGGGCGCCTGTAGTCCCAGCTGCTCGGTAGGCTGAGGCAAGAGAATCGGGTAAGCCCAAGAGTTAGAGGTTGCTGTGAGCCGTGTGGCGTCACGGCACTCTACCAAGGGCAGTAAAGTGAGACTCTGTCTCTACAAAAAAAAAAAAAAAGAAGGCACATCTGAGCAGATGAATAAACATGGAAAATACAGATAATTTCATACTTTTGATGGTAGGTACTCAGAGAAAGCCTCCTAATAAAGAAGCCTGACCCATAAGCCTATGAGTCATACTTGTTGAACAAACTAAATATAAGTCATCCTAAGACAAAATTCCAAATTGATCAGTTGGGCATTGCTAGAGAACATTTTCTGCAAACCCCCAACTGTTCCTTAAATTGTATTTCTAGCGTAGTCTTATTCTGTGTATGTTTTCAGAGAAGGAATAAAAGTCCTAACTATTCACACAGATTTGTTTTGTGATAAGAGATCCAAAGGAGCTTGTAAATAATTTTTAGAATTGCTCTACCAGTTACCTTTTCACCCTAAGTAGGTCTGGAAGGCGTTCAACAAAACAGCTTTTGCATGTTCATACCTTTCAGAATGAATCATCTTCCTTCCCTTTAGGGAGAAAAGGGCTCTGTGTGCTGGGTTTCTGGTGAAATTTCAACAAACGTCTCCTTCCAGTGCTTCACTTGAGTTGCAATAGGAGGATGTCTGATGTTCCTGAAGGAGACCTCTGAATCTCCCAACTCAGAGTTGCTTATGTTAAGAGGACAGTCAGTTCTGATTGTTCTAGAAAAGTGCCTGGCATCCTTTTTCTATGAAATTTTTCCTACTATAGGAAGTCAGAGATGGCAGGCAATAGACTGTATGATACTGTGCTAAGGCCTGCAGAAAGGTGAAGGTTTATCCTTGTGTGAAATGGGCATTATTATCAGGATGTTGAAGTAAAATTTGGGACATCCTTTGATCTGAAAAGCTATAAGTTTTCTACCTAGCCTGAACTTTTTATTTTTATATTTTACAGTTTCCAGACATCAGTCAAGAATCTGATTCTCCATTTGTTTTCATTTGCAAAAATCCCCAGGAAATGGTTGTGAAGTTTCCTCTTAAAGGAAATCCAAAAATCTGTAAGTTACTTTTTTTTTTTATTTAAAAGACTAGTCGGGTACAGTAGTGAGAAGAGGGGAAAGAGCAGAACAGGGAGTTCAGTCAGTAGTTGACTATGAACAATAAATTGAGGTAACTTGCTACCTTTTAGCCACCTTGTCAGTCATAATCTTTTTTTTTTTTTTGAGACAGAGTCTCACTTTCTTGCCCTCAGTAGAGTGCTATGGTATCACAGTTCACAGCAACCTCAAACTCTTGGGCTCAAGCGATTCTCTTACGTCAGCCTTCCAAGTAGCTGGGACTACAGGTGCCTACAATAACGCCCGCCTGTTTTTAGAGAGGGTCTTACTTTGGCTCAGGCTGGTGTCAAACCTGTGAGCTCAGGCAGTCCACCTGCCTCAGCATCCCAGAGTGCTAGGATTACAAGCGTGAGCCACCGTGCCCAGCCATCAGTCATAATCTTTGATGGTCTAATTTTCTTTTATTGTTTTGTCTTTCATCTCAATAGTATAATTTTTTTTTAAATCTCTGTTTTACTCTGTTTTATGCATCCCTAGTGTTAGAGGATTAATATAATTATATTTCAATAACTTTAATGTTAGGTTAATTAAAGTATACCCTTTCCAAAAGGTAACTTGATCCACAATTATTGGCCTACCAGTGAATCACTCTAAACTTCTTAGACCCCATTACATTAAAATGCTACTTGTCAGCTAAGAAAGTATGCTCTGCCCCACTGTAATGCTCATTAAAGGAAATAGTAAGCCAGTGCCCATGGCAACATGATTATTTATTTATTTTTTTGGCAACTTGATTATTTATCCACTGTTCTTTAGTGTTTAATTCAAGAATAAGACTTAATATTTTAAGTGGCTTTTTTTTTTTTTTTTTTGAGACAGAGCTTCAAACTGTCAGCCTGGGTAGAGTGCCGTGGGGTCACAGCCCACAGCAAACTCCAACTCCTGGGCTTAAGTGATTCTCTTGCCTCAGTCTCCCAAGTAGCTGCGACTACAGGTGGCCACCACAATGCCCAGTTATTTTTTTGTTGCACTTGTCGTTGTTTAGCTGGCCCATGCTGGGTTTGAGGCCGCCACACTTGATGCATGTGGGCAGCGCCGTAACCACTGTGCTATAGGCGCCGAGCCTTAAGTGTTTGTTTTTGAGCATCTGTTTGGAAGTACCACTTTCCACGTTTCCCTTGATTATTGTTTCCTTGATGCTGCTCTAGCCCCCTTGCTTTTCTTTTTTTTTTTTTAATTATTAAATCATAGCTGTGTACATCAATGCGATCATAGGGCACCATACACTGGTTTTATAGACCATTTGACATATTTTCATCACACTGGTTAACATAGCCTTCCTGACATTTTCTTAGTTGTTGTGTTAAGACATTTACATTCTACATTTACTAAGTTTCACATATACCCTTGTAAGATGCACCGCAGGTGTAATCCCACCAATCACCCTCCCTCCGCCCACCTCCACCTTCCCACATCCCCTTCCCATATGCTTAGGTTATAACTGGGTTATAGCTTTCATGTGAAAGCCATAAATTAGTTCATAGTAGGGCTGAGTACATTGGATACTTTTTCTTCCATTCTTGAGGTACTTTACTAAGAATATGTTCTAGCTCCATCCATGTAAACATGAAAGAGGTAAAGTCTCCATCTTTCTTTAAGGCTACATAATATTCCATGGTGTAGATATACCACAATTTATTAATCCATTCAGGGATTGATGGGCACTTTGGCTTTTTCTATGACTTAGCAATTATGAATTGGGCTGCAATAAACATTCCGGTACAAATATCTTTGTTATAATGTGATTTTTGGTCTTCTGGGTATATGCCTAGTAGATAAATTATAGGATTGAATAGCAGATCTATTTTTAGATCTCTAAGTGTTCTCCAAACATCTTCCAAAAGGAATGTATTAATTTGCATTCCCACCAGCAGTGTAGAAGTGGTCCCTTTTATCCACATCCATGCCAACATCTCTGGTCTTGGGATTTTGCGATATGGGCTAATCTTACTGGAGTTAGATGATATCTCAAAGTAGTTTTGATTTGCATTTCTCTGATGATTAAGGATGATGAGCATTTTTTCATATGTCTGTAGGCCGTGCGCCTGTCTTCTTCAGAGAAGCTACTCTTCAAGTCCCTTGCCCAGCCTGCGATGGGATCACTTGTTCTTTTCTTGCTTATACGTTTGAGTTCTCTGTGGATTCTGGTTATTAAACCTTTGTGGGAGACATAACCTGCAAATGTCTTCTCCCATTCTGAGGGCTATCTGCTTGATGAACACAGATAAACTGTGTTCTTGGTTGTGCAGAAGCTTTTTAGTTTGATCAGGTCCCAGTAGTATATTTCTGAAGCTGCTTCAATTGCCCAGGGGGTCCTCCTCATAAAATACTCGCCCAGACCGATTTCTGAAAGGGTTTTCCCTGTGCTCTCTTCTAGTATTTTTATAGTTTCATGTCTTAAGTTTAAATCTTTAATCCAGTGAGAGTCTATCTTAGTTAATGGTAAAAGGTGTGGGTCCAGTTTCAGTCTTCTACAGGTTGCCAGCCAGTTCACCCAGCACCATTTGTTAAATAGGGAATCTTTTCCCCACTGAATGTTTTTAATTGGCTTGTCAAAGATCAAATAATGGTAAGTAGGTGGATTCATTTCTTGGTACTCTATTCTGTTCCAGACATCTAATTCTCTGTTTTTGTGCCAATACCATGCTGTTTTGATCACTATTGATTTATAGTATAGTCTGAGGTCTGGTAGCGTGATTCCTCCTGCTTTGTTTTTATTTCTGAGTAATGTCTTGGCTATTCGAGGTTTTTTCTGATTCCATATAAAATGAAGTATTATTTTTTCAAGATCTTTAAAGTATGACAGTGGAACTTTAATAAGGATTGCATTAAAATTGTATATTGCTTTGGGTAGTATGGACATTTTAACAATGTTGATTCTTCCCAGCCATGAGCATGGTATGTTTTTCCATTTGTTAACATTTTCAGCTATTTCTTTTCTTAGAGTTTCGTAGTTCTCTTTATAGAGATCTTTCACATCCTTTGTTAGATAAACTCCCAAATATTTCATCTTCTTTGGCAATACTGTGAATGGAATAGAGTCCTTAACTGTTTTTTCAGCTTGACTATTGTTGGTATATATAAAGGCTACCGATTTATGAATGTTGATTTTGTAACCTGAGATGCTGCTATATTCCTTGATCACTTCTTTTTTTTTTTTTTTTGTAGAGACAGAGTCTCACTATACTGCCCTCGGGTAGAGTGCCGTGGCATCACACGGCTCACAGCAGCCTCTAACTCTTGGGCTTATGCGATTCTCCTGCCTCAGCCTCCCAAGGAGCTGGGACTGCAGGCGCCTGCCACAACGGCCGGCTATTTTTTTTTTTTTTTGGTTGCAGTTTGGCCGGGGCTGGGTTTGAACCTGCCACCCTCGGCATATGGGGCCGGCACCCTACTCACTGAGCCACAGGCGCCGCCCTTCCTTGATCACTTCTAAGAATTTTGTAGTAGAATCCCTGGTGTTTTCCAGATATACAATCATATCATCTGCGAAGAGCGAAAGTTTGATCTCTTCTGACCCTATATGGATACCCTTGATTGCCTTTTCTTCCCTAATTGCGGTGGCTAAAACTTCCATTACAATGTTAAAGAGCAGTGGAGACAATGGGCAGCTTTGTCTGGTTCCTGATCTGAGAGGAAATTATTTCAATTTAACTCCATTCAATATGATATTGGCTGTGGGTTTGCTGTTGCTGGCCTCTATCAGTTTAAGAAATGTCCCTTCTATACCAGTTTTCTTAAGTGTTCTGATCATGAAGGGATGCTGGATATTATCAAAGGCTTTTTCTGCATCAATTGAGAGAATCATATGGTCTTTGGTTTTTAATTTGTTTATGTGCTGAATTATACTTATAGATTTACATATATTGAACCAGCCTTGAGACCCTGGGATAAAACTGACTTGGTCATGATGTATAATTTGTTTGATTTGTAGCTGGATTCTGTTTGTTAGGATCTTGTTGAATATTTTTGCATCTATATTCATTAGTGATATTGGTCTGTAATTTTCTTTTTTTTTTTTTTTTTGTGGAGACAGAGTCTCACTTTATGGCCTTCAGTAGAGTGCCCTGGCCTCACACGGCTCACAGCAACCTCCAACTCCCGGGCTTAAGCGATTCTCTTGCCTCAGCCTCCGAGCAGCTGGGACTACAGGCGCCCGCCACAACGCCCGGCTATTTTTTGGTTGCAGTTTGGCCGGGGCCGGGTTTGAACCCGCCACCTTCGGTATATGGGGCCGGCGCCCTACCGACTGAGCCACAGGCGCCGCCCTGTAATTTTCTTTTCTTGTTTGGTCTTTTCCTGGTCTGGGGATCAGGGTGATGTTTGCTTCATAGAACATGTTGGGTAGTCTCCCATCTTTTTCTATATTTTGGAAGAGGTTTAGTAATATAGGTACTAGTTCTTCTTTAAAGGTTTGGTAGAATTCTGACATAAAGCCATCTGGTCCCGGGCTTTTCTTTTTAGGGAGATTTTGTATGGTTGATGCTATTTCAGAACTTGATATGGGCCTGTTCAACATTTCCACTTGATTCTGGCTAAGTCTTGGAAGGTGACGTGCTTCCAAGTATTGGTCAATTTCCTTCATATTTTCATACTTCTGAGAATAAAGTTTCTTGTAATATTCATTAAGGATTTTTTTAATTTCTGAGGAGTCTGTTGTTATTTCGTCTTTGTCATTTCTGATCGATGAGATTAGAGATTTTACTCTCTTTTTCCTGGTTAGGTTAGCCAAAGGTTTATCTATTTTATTGACCTTTTCAAAAAACAACTTTTTGATTTATTGATCTGTTGTATAATTCTTTTGTTTTCAATTTCATTTAATTCTGCTCTAATTTTGGTTCTTTCTTTTCTTCTACTGGGTTTGGGGTTGGAATGTTCTTCCTTTTCCAGTTGCTTGAGATGTCCCATTAAGTTGTTAACTTCCTTTCTTTCCATTCTCTTGAGGAAGGCTTGTAGTATTGTAAATTTTCCTCTTAGAACTGCCTTTGCGGTATCCCAGAGGTTCTGATAATTTGTGTCTTCATTGTTGTTTGATTCCAAAAATTTGGGAATTTCCTTCTTAATCTCATCTCTGACCCAGCTATCATTCAGCATAAGGTTATATAAGTTCCATGTTTTTGTATGAGTATGCAGGTTCCTGTTGTTACTGAGTTCAACATTTATTCCATGGTGGTCCGAGAAGATGCAAGGAATAATTTCTATTCCTTTAAATTTACTGAGGTTCGACTCGTGACCTAAGATGTGATCGATTTTGGAGTATGTTGCGTGGGCTGATGAGAAGTATGTGTATTCAGTTTTGTTGGGATGAAATGTTCTATGGATGTCTGCTAAATCCAAATGTTGGATGGTTAGGTTTAAATCTAAAATTTCTTTGCTCAGCTTCTTATTGGAGGATCGATCCAACACTGCCAAAGGAGTGTTGAAATCTCCAACTATTATGGAGCTGGAGGAAATCAAGTTGCTCATGTCTGTTAGAGTTTCTTTTATAAATTGAGGTGCATTCTGGTTGGATGCATAGATATTAATAATTGAAATCTCATCATAGTGAGTATTACCCTTAACAAATATGAATCGACCATTCTTATCCTTCCTTACTTTTGTTGGTTTAAAGTCTATTATATCTGCAAATAGAATTGCAACACTTGCTTTTTTCTGGTTACCATTTGCCTGAAATATGGATGACCATCCTTTCACCCTGAGTCTATATTTATCTTTTAAGGTAAGATGTAACTCTTGTATGCAGCAAATATCTGGCCTGAGTTTTTTTTGTTTTTTTTTTTGTAGAGACAGAGTCTCACTTTATGGCTCTCGGTAGAGTGCCGTGGCCTCACACAGCTCACAGCAACCTCCAACTCCTGGGCTTAAGCGATTCTCTTGCCTCAGCCTCCCGAGTAGCTGGGACTACAGGCGCCCACCACAATGCCCAGCTATTTTTTGGTTGCAGTTTGGCCGGGTCCGGGTTTGAACCCGCCACCCTTGGTATATGGGGCCGGCGCCTTATGGACTGAGCCACAGGCGCTGTCCTGGCCTCAGTTTTTGTGTCCAGTCAGCCAACCTGTGCCTCTTTAGAGGATAGTTTAAGCCGTTCACATTAATGGAGAATACTGATAAGTCTGGTATAATTTTGGGTATCAAGTTTTTTGAAAGTCCAGTGGACATTTTTAATCCTTTCGCCACTGTGGAAGTTGGAGTTTGATCAAAAGTTTCTGAGTGAGTTTACTTTTGTAGTAGAGGATTGGGCTGGTCATTATGGAGGATAGGTCTGAGAATATCCTGAAGCGCTGGTTTGGTTATGGCAAATTTCTTCAACATATGAATGTCATTAAAGTATTTAATTTCTCCATCATAAATGAAACTCAGTTTAGCTGGATTCAGGGTCTGGGGTTGAAAGTTATTTTGCTTTAGGAAATTAAAAGTCGATGACCACCCTCTTCTGGCTTGAAAAGTTTCAGCAGAGAGATCTGCAGTCATTCTAATATTCTTCCCTGTGTAGGTTATGATTTTCTTTTATCTGGCTGCTTTCAGAATTTTCTCGTTCATATTAACTTTAGTGAAGTTAATTATGATATGCCTGGGGGATGTCTTATTTGGATTGAGTCGTGCTGGGGTTCTGAAACTGTCTGCTATCTGAATTTCAGAATCTCTTGGCATGTCTGGAAAATTCTCTTTCATAATTTCATGGAGAAGGGCCTCTGTGCCTAGTGAGGCCACTTCATCACTTTCAGGGATTCCAATGAGGCGGATATTAACCTTCTTGGAATTATCCCAGAGCTCTCTGAGAGAATGATCCATTTTTGCTCTTCATTTCTCTTCCTCTTTGAGAGTTTGGGAGCGTTCAAAGGCTTTGTCTTCAATGTCAGAAATACTTTCTTCTGCTTGCTCCACTCTGTTACTGAGGGATTCTACTGTATTTTTCAGATCTTTGAGGGCTACAAATTCTTGCTTCAGTGCATCAAAATCTTTCGTGGTTGTGCTCGCTTCGGCAGCACATATACTAAAATTGGAACGATACAGAGAAGATTAGCATGGCCCCTGCGCAAGGATGACACGCAAATTCGTGAAGCGTTTCATATTTTTGGTTTATGAAGTGAGTGTATGATGCCCCATAATCATATCATTGTATACAGTTATGATTTAATAAAAAAAAAAATCTTTCGTGGTTTTGTCTTTAAATTTGTTAAATTCTTGAGACAACTTTTGAATTTCTCCTCGAATTTCTAATTCCGACTTTTAAATTGCTCCTCAAATTTCTAATTCCAAATTTTCCTCCATTCTATTAATCTTGTTTGCAATCCAAATTCTGAATTCGATTTCTGACATCTCAGCCATCTGTTTATGAATGGGATCTTCAGTTACATCTGCCATATCTTTCCTTCGGGGGGTTGATCTATTCTGGTTATTCATGTTACCAGAGTTTTTCTGCTGATTCCGCCCCAATATTGTTTTACACTATTTGATTTTTTCCCTGGAGCTTTGTCGAGGACCCGTACAGTGCTATGGCCTGAGAAACTGGGGACCTTTTTGGTGTAGTGGGGTTAAGTGGTTCTGTCTTGTTTTCAGCTGGTCTCTGTTCGACCCTAGTGAAACAGTTACTCTGGGTTGAAGTCTCAGCATTGGAGAAATACCAGCAATTAAGTCACCCCGCCCCCCACAGGCAACAATTGGAAAAAGAAAATCAAACCTTCCTACAACCACACACCCAAGGCACCGCCTCAATATTCCTCAGGCGATTGGCTCAGTTCAGAAGGTCCAAATCAATTGTCTCAGTCAGCACCTGTCTCAGGTCGGAGAGTTTAAAAAGTCTCTGGCAACTGGATCACAGGGTTCTGGTGACTACTTAGATATGGCTTGCTCTGGTGCTCTGTGGAGTCAGGAGGACCCACCCAGCAAGTAGATAAGTCAGGGAAGATTGATGCCTCCTTCCCCACCTTGCACCTCTGTCACACCCAGTCACTGATAGCCTGGCAGGGCTGTGACTTAGTTGCCTGTAGTGAACAGATACTCCAGGGGTTTGCACCTGCCTGAATCACAAGGAAATCTATTTCTGCTCAGCCAGGCCTCTGTGCTCTGCCTCTACCTAGCAGGGGGATGTGAGGCCTGACAACCTCAGCCACTTGATGGAGGCTGGGGAGTGTTCACTCAATTCCAGCCCCACCCCTGATTGCTGTTACTGATAGAACAGAACAGAACAACTTTGCGGGAATTTGTTTCTGTCCCTGCTAAATTCCCTTGCAGAAGAGAAGCTGTATTGAGTTCCCAGAGCCTGCGCCTCAGGCCCTGTCTTTGCTCCTGCAGGTTTGTATTCAGTTACCTGTCACTTCTAGCCTCCTGTCTTCCTTTGTCTGTAGACTGACAACCCCTGAGGGTCTGGTGCGTCTTAGGCTCAGTCAAGGGGTCCTCTGGGTCAGCCTCGCCCTGGGAACTTCCTGGCTCTGCGCGTGCGTTTCTTGTCCCTGCGTTCCACCTAGGCCGGTACTGCCTCAGGCAAACCCTTTACTCACAGGGCCTGCGTTTCCGTCCCAGATCTGTTCCGTTGTGGTTGCCACCTGAGTAGATGCCTGGCCTCCTCTGGTTGCCCAGGGAGACGGGGGTGTGACTTCGGAATACCCCGGAGTGAACACTATTGTTGCCAAAAGACGGCTGCTGCTCTGCGCCTCAGGGCACTGCCGCTCTGGTGTGGTTCCCTCTCAGCCCACCGTCCTCTCCTCACTCCCGTGCCATAGAGTCAGCACTGACCAGCTGCAGTTTAGGCCCTGTCCACACCCCTCAAGAAATCACCCAAGAATCTGGACTCCTGAGGGACAGGCCTCCAGACCTCAGAGTGAGAGCAGAGGGGAGTGCTAGGAGCCCAGAGTTGCAGGTAGAGAATATATACAGTTTTATACAGTTCTATGCCTGGCAGGAGAACGCCGTGGCACCCTAGTATAGGAAGTAGGTCCAGTTTTTAGAGGGTCTCTCCTGTGGAGTATAGTGGGAGGACCTTTGAACTCTGCTCATTTGTTTGTGGGGCACTCCAAGCCATTCTTATGGGGGAGGGGACTCCTGTCCGCTTGGTGATGGATTTTGTACCTTTTGTTTGTATCCCTGGGGTCGCAGCTCGCCTCAGCGGGGTTGATGTGCGTTCTTCAACCTACTCTCTTGGTGCAGCTCTAATCCGCCAGGTTACCTGCTAAATTTCTGTCCTTTAACTCTCCTTCTGGACGGGAGCCTCTGGAAAGCTGGCTTCTGTCAGCCATCTTTTCTCTGCCCCCTGCCCCCTTGCTTTTCATCCTTTTTTTGAAACCTTGTAATGATTTCGTTTTTTTGTAACCTTTTCTCTTAGATATTTATGATTACAGTACCTTCTGCATATTCACTTCTCAGAAAATGCTCATTGACTTTACTCTTTCAACTTCCAACTTTCCTTAACTCCTAACTTCTCTTCTCTGTGAAGTGGTAGAGCAGCCTCTTCTATTTCAACACGATCTCCAAAAACATATAGTAGGATCCTCCTGACTAACTTCCTAGGAAAAACTACATCAACAACTCTCTCATTTGTTCATGTCAGTTACCGGATTTTGTGCTGCTGTGTGATTGTTTTCCAATTGTGTGAATTGGATGATTCTGGGTCATGAATTGTCGTTACTGATGCACAACTCTACCTCACTCTATACACTGTGGACCAACTAGCCATTTTATAAATCTGTTCTCTAGAGAAGTATTTCTTTTTCTTTTTTTTTTTTTTTTTTTTTGCAGTTTTTGGCTGGGGCTGGGTTTGAACCCGCCACCTCCGGCATATGGGGCTGGCACCCTAGCCCTCTGAGCCACAGGCACCGCCCCAAGTATTTCTTTTTCTTTTCTTTGTTTTTTTTTTTTTGAGACAAAGCCTCAAGCTGTCATCCTGAGTAGAGTGCTGTGGCATCACAGCTCACAGCAACCTCCAATTCCTGGGCTCAAGCAATTCTCCTACCTCTGCCTCCCAAGTAGCTGGGATACAGGCACCTGCCACAATGCCTGGCTATTTTTTTGTTGCAGTTTGGCCAGGGCCAGGTTTGAACCCACCACCCTCAGTATATGGGGCTAGTGCCCTACTCACTGAGCCACAGGTACCGCCCTAGAGAAGTATTTCTTAAGCTATAATGAAAATAAAAACCAACCAGGCACAGTGGCTCATGCCTATAATCCTAGCAGCAATCTGGGAGGCTGAGGCAGGTGGATTTCTTGAGCTTATGAGTTTGAGACCAGCTTGAGCAAAAGCAAGATCCAGTCTCTACTAAAAATAGAAAAACTGAGGCAAGCAGATCACTTGAGCCCAAGAGTTAGAGATTGCTGTGATCTATGACGCCAGGGCACTCTATCCAGGGTGACAGCTTGGGACTGTGTCTAAAAAAATATATAAATGAATAAAAATTAAAATCATCTAGTGAACTGTTAAAACAGGTTCCTAGACCCTCCTCTCAGGTGATAAGAATGCTGTTGGTGGCTGGGCCCAGTGATTTATGTATGTAATCGTAGCACTCCAGGAGGCCAAGGCTGATGAATTGCTTGAGCTAAGTTGTTCCAGACCAGCCAGAGCAAGAATGAGACCCCATCTTTACTAAAAAAAAAAAAAAAAATAGAAAAATTAGCCAGGCATAGTGGTGCACGCCTGTAGTCCAGCTACTCATGAGGCTGAGGCAAGAGTATTCCTTAAGCCCAAGAGTTTGAAGTTGCTATGAGCTAAGATGCCAGGGCACTCTACCCAGGACACAGAGTAAGACCCTAACCAAAAAAAAAGAAAGAAAGAAAGAAAAAAAAAGAATGCTATTGGGGCTGCATGTGGTGGCTTGCACCTGTAATCCTAACACAGGTGGGTTGCCTGAGTTTAGGAGTTCGAGACCAGCCTGAGCAAGAGCAAGTCCCTGTCTCTACTTAAAACAGAAAAACTAGCTGGGTGTTGTGTTAGGTGCCCGAAGTCCCAGCTACTTGAGAGACTGAGGCAAGGGGATCTCTTGAGCCCAAGAGTTTGAGGTTGCTGGGAGCTATGATGACTCCATGGCACTCTACCTAGTGTCACAGAGTAAGACTTTGTCTCAAAAAAACAAAAAAGAGGCTCAGTGCCTGTGGCTCAAGCAGCTAAGGTGCCAGCCACATATACCTGAGCTGGTGGGTTCGAATCCAGCCTGGGCCCGCCAAACAACAATGACAGCTGCAACCAAAAAATAGCCATGTGTTGTGGTGGGTGCCTGTGGTCCCAGCTACTTGGGAGGCAGAGGCAGGAGAATTGCTTGAGCCCAGGAGTTGGAGGTTGCTGTGAGCTGTGATGCTATGGCACTCTACCCAGGGTGACAGCTTGAGGCTCTGTCTCAAAAAAAAAAAAAAAATCCTGTTGGCCAGCTGACTACAACTTAAGTTTTTTTTTTGGTTTTTTTTTTTTTTTTTTTTGTAGAGACAGAGTCTCACTTTATGGCCCTCGGTAGAGTGCCATGGCATCACACAGCTCACAGCAACCTCCAACTCCTAGGCTTAAGCGATTCTCTTGCCTCAGCCTCCCGAGTAGCTGGGACTACAGGTGCCCGCCACAACGCCCGGCTTTTTTTTTTTTTTTGTTGTTGCAGTTCAGCCGAGGCCGGGTTTGAACCCGCCACCCTCGGCATATGGGGCCGGTGCCCCACCGACTGAGCCACAGGCGCCACCCTTTTGGTTTGTTTTTTATGTTTTTTTTTTTTTGGCCTGGGCAGGGTTTGAACCCGCCACCTCTGGCATATGGGACCCGCGCCCTACTCCTTGAGCCACAGTTGCCGCCCTAAGTTAAACTGTTTTTTTTTTTTGTAGAGACAGAGTCTCACTGTACCGCCCTCGGGTAGAGTGCCATGGCGTCACACGGCTCACAGCAACCTCTAACTCCTGGGCTTACGCGATTCTCTTGCCTCAGCCTCCCGAGCAGCTGGGACTACAGACGTGCGCCACAATGCCCGGCTATTTTTCTGTTGCAGTTTGGCCGGGGCTGGGTTCGAGCCCGCCACCCTCAGCATATGGGGCCGGCGCCCTACTCACTGAGCCACAGGCACTGCCCCAGTTAAACTGTTTTTAATCATAAAATGAAATGCTTAGAGTATGAACATAGATAAATGTATATTCACTGCAAAATTCGAGCAACCATTGTAATTAATGAGACATGTTCCTGAAATTCCTACAAATCAGAAAGTCTGAACCACACTGCCCTTAACTTGTACATTTTATTTACTTCAGATGTACTTGGTGGCCAAATAGGCCTGGAAGTTCTTTTTTTTCTTCACTACTAATTAGGACTTAAATCTCATTACTCTCCCTCTTTTTTGTTTGTGGCATTCTATCCCTTCCTCCTCCATTCCATTCTCACCTTACTTTAGGCACTGGTGACAACACTGATGGCCGGAAGAAAAGATGGTAGGTCTTCTCTCTCAGACTCACTGTTTCTTGGTCTTTAGTTTTACTTCTCTTTGTTTAGCTTCTTCCCCTATCTTGGTTTTCATCTGCTGCTTAAGCTACTGTGAAAAAATGTTAATCTGTAAACAGAGCTTATGTATTTCTCTGAAATGCTTTACTTTAGTATTTTTTCTACCCAAAGACCCATACTTCATTAAACCTTATTTTTATAAGGTTTCTATTAGTTAATAGTAAACCAGACCAGGTTAAATACTTGCCAGAAACAATAGGTAGTTAGTGAAAATTTTTATTATTATTATTTGTTTTTAGACAAAAGGAGGCTCAGTGCCTGTAGCTCAGCGACTAGGGCACCAACCACATATACCAGAGCTGGTGGGTTTACATCCAGCCTGGGCCTGCCAAACAACCATGACAACTACAACCAAAAAATAGCTGGGCTTTGTGGCGGGTGCCTGTAGTCCCAGCTACTTCGGAGGCTGAGGCAAGAGAATTGCTTACGGAGGCAAGGTTGAGGTTGCTGTAAGCTGTGATGCTCTAGCACTCTACTGAGGGCAGCAGAGTGAGACTCTCTCTCAAAAAAAAGGAGACAAAAGGAATCATGCAAATATCGTCTCATATTTTATCCAAAGCATGTGAAAATTCCTATGAGAGTTGCATTGATTAATGACAAATACTTTTGCCACTTTTAACCTGTTGCTCATCTGCTGCACATTCATTTGTTTTCTCTTAGATAATATGATTAAAGGTGTGGCATTTACTAAATGTAAAAATATTGGGAAAAAACAGAAATCTAAGCATTGGCATTCTATTATAAAGAGAATATATTGTACATCACTGTAGTTCACTGTCCAGCTCCCAAGTCTCGAAAGCCTAGGCTGACCTAGAACTCAGAGCTCAGAGTTCCTGCAGTTAGAGAATAGCCATGATGACTGATTCTTCCTTTGGCTTTAGGGCCCCAGCTGCTACTGTTGGCAATCAGCTCTGGTTAGATGTTAGGAATACAAAAAAATCCCTTGTTACAGGGAGTTCACAGATTGTTGGCACATGTCTAGTTTTTAGACAGCTTAGAGGATGAAAGAATTTATGAATCCCTGGGAATGCCCCAGAAATCCTTGTTCCTCTCATATTTTCTTCAACCTATTAGTTTTCCATTTTATGACATTATCATTAAAGCTAGAGATTATTTTTCCCTACCATTGAGTGCTTTTTTCTCATGGGTTGATCTTACATGATCTGGTCTCACTTGAGTGCTTTCACAGACTTGAGTTTTCTGAAACTTAGACTTGGAATGTTCTTACACAGTAAAGCTTTGAGAATGTAAGGAAGGTGATGTCTTTTAATATGAGGAATCTGAATTACATGTAATTGGGCGGCGCCTGTGACTCAGTGAGTAGGGCGCCGGCCCCATATGCCGAGGGTGGTGGGTTCAGGCCCAGCCCCGGCCAAACTGCAACAAAAAAATAGCCAGGCGTTGTGGCGGGCGCCTATAGTCCCAGCTGCTTGGGAGGCTGAGGCAAGAGAATCGCGTAAGCCCAAGAGTTAGAGGTTGCTGTGAGCCGTGTGACGCCATGGCACTCTACCCGAGGGCGGTACAGTGAGACTCTGTCTCTACAAACAAAAAAAAAAATGTAATTAAAAGACTTGCCTGGGGTTTTATGGTAATTTAAAGGTGAAATTGTGACCATAACTAAGATAAACAACTCTCAAGCCTCAACATAAACAATACAATCAGTCTTACCTTTTCAGGAGACTTTGAATTTATGAAGCATTTTAACATATTTCATTTACAGGTTGAGGATCCCAAATCAAAAAATATGAAATGCTCCAAAATCTAAAACTCTTTGAACTCTAGCATGATGCTCAAAGGAAATGCATATTGGAGCATTCCAGATTTGGGATTTTTGGATTTGGGGTGCTTAACTGGTTAAGTATAACTGGCCACCTTCTTTGTCTAATGCATTTGGATGAAGCATTTGTTGCGCATCTACCATGTGACAGTCACTATGGTAGCATTAGGGAGATACAAAGATTTATTTGCCTTGTAATAGGGCTCTTTGCCAGATTGCTGCCATGTTCAGGTTTCCAGCCAGGCACCATAGGGTATGAAAGAACTCCTAAATCCCTGAGAATGCCCTGTGCTCTGAAGCCCAAATTAAAATCAATAGCATTGTGATTGTTAAGTATCATTTAGTGATGGTTTCTGAAGAAGCCCAGGAAAGGACTGTTATGTTATTCCAGAAGCAAGTGTAGCCTTAAAGAAAGAGACAGGGGTGGGAGTTGGAAGAAACTTAAGAAACTAGGGAAGCTGGGCGCGGTGGCTCATGCCTATAATCTTAGCACTTGGGAGGCTGAGGTGGGTGGGTTGCCTGAGCTCACAGGTTCCAGACCAGTCTGAGCCAGAGTGAGACACCATCTCTAAAAATAGCCAGGCGTTGTGGCAGGCGCTTGTAGTCCCAGCTACTTGGGAGGCTGAGGCAAGAGAATCGCTTACACCCAAGAGTTAGAAGTGGCTGTGAGCTATGATGCCATGGCTGTTTTGTCACTCTACAAGAGTGACAAAGTGAGACTCTGTCTTGAAAAAAAGAACACAGGGAAATTTGTTAGGCCAATGTTATTTTTTTCACAATCTCTTAGTGCAGTATTCTTAACTTAGTTGGACAAATGAGAATACTGAAATCCAGAGAGATGAAATGACTTGTCCCAAGTCATACAGCTAATTAATGTCTGAGAAAGGTAGACTAGAACCTGGGTCTTCTGACTTGGATTCAATGGTATTTCTGTTATACCTTATTACTGTAACAAAAGGACAACATAAGAGAAGCAATATGGAAGCGGGAGACTCCTTGTTCTTCTGTTTTATTTTTTAGTACTGAGACTGAACTGCTATGTTTCCATTTTCAGCATCATTGTTAAATAAGACTTTGTGTGAGAGAAAGCAAATTACAAACCGTTCTCAGGCCACACAATAGGAATTCTGTTAAGATTCTTCTAGGGAGGTGGATGGATGATTCCTGAAGCCACTGCCTTAAGCCAAACTCAATCCTGCTAGATCTAAGAAGTCAGAAGTCAGAGACCACATCACTAGAGTCACCTGGAATGGGACGGTTGCTTGTTTTCTAAGTTTAACACTTAGAAGAATCGCACAGCAGGGCGGCGCCTATGGCTCAAGGAGTAGGGCACCGGTCCCATATGCCGGAGGTGGCGGGTTCAAACCCAGCCCCGGCCAAAAAACCAAAAAAAAAAAAGAAGAATCGCACAGCATATCACCTTTACCATTCTTAGCTGATGATAGGGGCCCTTTGTCAGTAAAGCATTCATGTGGATTCTATTCCAGTTTCAGGTCACTCCCCCTATTAAGTGTGAGGTAGCAAAGGGGTGAGTTAAATTGCTTTTCCCACTGTGAAGGAGGTTCATGCATTACTGCATTATGCTCATTCAGTTAACTGGTCTGGGGGAATGGGGTTCCCACTGTGTGAAATGCCTTCCTTTTTTACATGTGTGTATTCCTAAAAAAAATTTACCATAGCATCAGATATCCTAAAACACGTGATATTTCTTTTCTCAGTAGCTACAAACTTAGAAATATTAACGTCTTATTTTTGGGGACAGGACGGTACTCATTTTGTGTGTGTATTAGTGTTCCCACTGCTTCCTCATTCTCTGAAGTTTGGAAGTGTTTGAGTCCTGAAGCAAGATAATTGAATGTGACAGGAACACAGTAACCAGAAGACCTGGGAGGCCACAAAGGATTTGCATTGCAAATATAAAAAATAAATAATGAGACTTCTTTTTTTTTTCCTTACAGGGAAACTGGATTCCAAGATCCATCAAGGAGCAAAGAAGGGGTTAATGAAGCAGAATAAAGCTGTCTGACACAGGAGAAAAGGCACTATACAGCATAGCGAAGTTTTCTATACTAAATAAAATTGCTATCCAGTGGTCCTTTAGAATTGAAGCAGTAGAAATCTAAAGACTTGATATCAGCCTTGACTCTCTCAGAACTTAAACTCTTACCAAAATCTGTATATTTTTCTTAAAGCGTGGGATTCTTACTTTATGTAATGGGTCAAAATCTTTGAATACATTCTTTATAAAAACACATTTTAAAAATTTTAGGTCTTTGATGTTTTTCTCAGAATGGTATAAAAGCAACAAGGTAGAAACTGCTTTCCTCTTTGAGACTTGTACCTAGTATTTGTACTTAGGAAAAATTTTAACCTAGGTTAATGACTTTTTCGAGGGACATTTGGATTTTGGTTTCTTTACAAAGTAATAGTCTGGATATTTGAGTAGTCCTATGTTTAATACAAACCTGTGATATGGGATAGCTTTTTAACAAGTTTTTTGCTCTAGTCCGACTAAGACAGAGTCTTAGTATGTCACCCTCAGTAGAGTGCTGTGGCGTCACAGCTCACAACAACCTCAAACTCGGGCTTAAGTGATTCTCTTGCCTCCACCTCCCAAGTCCAACGTCTTTTAAAGTGAACAGTCTCAACATGTGGGTCACGATCCCTTTGGGGATCGAACGACCCTTTCACAGGGGTTGCCTAAGACCATCCTGCATATCAGATATTTACATTACAATTCATAACAGTAGCAAGATTACAGTTATGAAATAGCAACGAAAATAATTTTATGGTTGGGGGTCACCACAACATGAGGAACTGTATTAAAGGGTCATGGCATTAGGAAGGTTGAGAACCACTGGTCTAAGTGAAAAGCACAGTAACCTTCTTTGGCAGATTTTTTTTTTTTTAAGGGATCATCTGAAGAAGTGCTTTCCTTTGTTCTTTGGTTTCAGAAGCCAGGACATGGTAGGTTCAGTATGGGAGGAAATGGAGCCACCTGCTAAAGTAGCATGAAGCTGCCCTATTTATTCTGTTGGTATTGAAAAGTATCACTTGGATAGGGCAATTAGAAACAAACTGAAACATAAAATCACTTCAGTAAATGCATCCAAATACCCCTAAATGTTGAGGCCAAACCTTTTAAACCATTCACATCACAGGAAGCTATGAGCTTTGGGAAAACAAGAGGTCGGTTTGTAAAGAGATTTTTACTTGTCAGTATGGCCCTACCTAGTGAAGCACTTTGTTTCTGAGACTGTTCTGAAGAGCTGTCAGAATCTCAGTTGCTAGCATCCTAAGGAAATTCATAGTCTCAAATGTGTATGTTCTGCTTTTTATAAAGCAACACCACCACATTGAGGAAGTTGGACTCCCTCCAGCAGTTGTGTGCATGACTTAAAAAAGAGAGAGTGAGGGAGAGAAAAAAAGTGCGCTGTGTTATGAAAAAGATTAATTTCCCCTTTCTTTAATCCTTCATATTCAGCGTTATTTGCATTGAAATGCCTCCGCTCATTATGCATTGATGTTCACTCAACTGTGAACCCAGCTTGTTGCATAGCTCTAGGCATTGGTTCTGCAGGCCCTGATCACTCCAGATTCCCAGGGAAAACCCACTCGATTCTTGTCCTGGCGATGCAGACATGCAGTATTCTCTTTCTGTTCAGCCTCTGTGGAGAAAGTGGAAAGCACAGCTAATGGCACTTCTTTTTTTTTTTTTTTTTGTGGAGACAGAGTCTCACTTTATGGCCCTCGGTAGAGTGCCATGGCATCATACAGCTCACAGCAACCTCCAACTCCTGGGCTTAAGCGATTCTCTTGCCTCAGCCTCCCAAGTAGCTGGGACTACAGGCGCCCGCCACAACGCCCAGCTATTTTTTGGTTGCAGTTCAGCCGGGCCGGGTTTGAACCCGCCACCCTCGGCATATGGGGCCGGCGCCTTACCGACTGAGCCACAGGCGCCGCCCAAGCTAATGGCACTTCTTTAGGGAAAAAAATTCTCTTTCTGGCCTCCTAAAGACTCTAATATTAATGAAGCCATCCTGGGTTCACTATGCAATGAAAAATTTACCATGCAGTGGCACCTTGAATTCTCTACCTGAGTTGCCTGGTTCTCTTAAAGCCAAAATAAAACCAAAAGGTAAGAGGTGAAGAGCCTAGGGAAGAAAAAAAAAAATTATAACGGCTCGGTGCCCGTAGCACAGTGGTTACAGCATTGGCCACACACACCAAGGTTGGCGGGTTCAAACCCAGCGCAAGCTAAACACCAATGACAATTGCAACAAAAAAATAGCTGCCATTACTCTGCCAAGTGCATTGTGGTGGGCACCTGTAGTTCCAGCTACTTGGGAGTTTGAGGCAAGAGAATTGCTTAAGCCCAAGAGTTTGAGGTTGCTGTGATGCCACGGCACTGTACTGAGGGCAACATAGTGGGACTCTGTCTCAAAAAATAAAAAATTATAACAATAGCTTGAGAGCTTGAGGCTTGGCGCCTGTAGCTCAGCAGCTTGGGTGCTGGCCACGTACACCAATGCTGGCAGGTTCAAACCCGGCCTGGACCTGCCAAACAACGACAACTACAAAAAAAAAATAGTTGGGCGTTGTGGTGGGCACCTGTAGTCCCAGCTACTGGGGAGGCTGAGACAAGAAAATCGCTTAAAACCCAAAAGTTTGAGGTTGCTGTGAGCTGTGACACCATAGCACTCTACCAAAGGTGACATAGTGAGACTTTGTCTCAGAAAAACAAAAAAAGAACAATAGCTGAGCATAGAGGTATCCGGGTTGATTTTTCTGTCTGGAAAGACTATGTGTGTATACTTAAAGAGAAACAGGAGCTATAATAGATCAGGTTATGCAGTCATTTTGTGTGCTGTGATAAAGTCTAAAAGAACTTTACGAGTTTATAAGAACCCACCTTACCATCCAAAATATGCAGCTGGAGCCATATGAATAAATGGCCTAGTAAGCTGGAAACTCCTTTTTAGGGTTAGACCGGGAAAGCCTGTCTTTAGTTCACATGATGGTGGTAGTATAAGGTCTCTCTTTTATTTGCAGAGACACTTGGGAAGAAGTGTGAGAGAAACTTGGGGGTATGGCCCTCTCTTGCTCAGTAATGAATAACATAATTTAAAGCCTCATGGAAATTCTTAGAGCACAAACTCACCCAAGAATAGAGCTCAGCACCTGCAAAGTGGTTATGGCGCCAACCAAAACTGGGGAGTTCGAACCTGGCCCAGGCCAGCTAAACAATAATGACAACTGCAACAAAACAAATAGCCAGATGTTATGGTGGGCGCCTATAGTCCCAGCTACTCGGAAGACTGAGGCAAGAGAATCGCTTAAGCCCCAGAGTTGGAGTTTGCTGTGAGCTGTGACGCCAGAGCACTCTACCGAGGGCGACATGAGACTCTGTCTCAAAACAAACAAAAAGAATATTCTTTCATTACTTTACAACACTTTGCTCTGACCCCATAACTCTGGGAGAGCTTGGCCTGAAGGAAATTTCACATTTTTGAGTTTGTTTCCTGTAGCAGTGTAAGTATCTGTGCCCCCTTTAGGATGATTGGGTTCGTTGCTGTCCATTTGTATTGTACATGGAAGAGGTAGCTTTTTGTTTTTATTTATTTATTTTGAGACAGAGTCTCACTCTGGCTCCCCAGGTAGAATGCCCTCGCATCATAGCTCATAGTAACCTCAAGCTCTTGGGCTCAAGAGATCGTCTTGCCTCAATTTTTCTATTTTTAGTAGAGATGTGGTCTTTCTCTTGCTCAGGGTGGTTTCCATCTCCTGAGGTCAACAATCCACCTGCCTCAGCCTCCCAGAATGCTAGCATTACAGGTGTGAGCCGCTGCAGGCCTGTTTTTTTCTAGGCAAGACTCAGTCTCATTTATATAAGGTCAGAGTAGGGGATATATAAAACTGGAGACTTTCTTTTTTTTTTTTTTTTTTAATTTGGCCAGGGCTGGGTTTGAACCCACCACCTCCGGCATATGGGACCGGCGCCCTACCCGCTGAGCCACAGGCGCCGCCCAAAACTGGAGAGTTCAGAAGCCTTAGCCTTGTGTAGTTAGATATTTAGAATAGAGTAAGGTTTTTTTCCTTTGATATAGCTAAACTGGAGAAAGAAAACTAGGGTGTCCCCTCTTTATAGGAATCCATTTTGTCCTAGGAAGAAGGTGTGAAAAATGTAAACTTTAAAGATTTTTTTTTTTTAATTTTTTTTATTGTTGCAGTTTGGCCGGGGTTGGGTTTGAACTCACCACCCTCAGTACATGGGGCCAGCACCCCACTCACTGAGCCACAGGCACCATCCACTTTAAAGATTATTTTTACAAATAAAGTATGGCTTTTATGAGTTATAAAAACCTTAAACCTCTTTCCATTTTAACTCCTTTCTCGACTAAAGCCCATTTATGTGGATTTCATTTAATTTTTAAAAATAATTTTTAAAAATAATGCCCTTACTATCTTTCCTAGCCAAGATCAAGACAGCATGGGGATTGTTCTCTTGGCCAGCTAAAAAGGACTAGTAAAAAGCAACCATCTGTTAAACTAGAGAAATCTGTGAACTTTAGTTTGTTAGGCCTGAGGGTGGAAAGAAAGTTCAGGGATGAAGGAATTTTTTTCCTTGAAATTCTAATAGTACACATCTCCTGTTCTCAGCTTCTGTGAATGTGTTTGGAAGGAGGTCATCCATATCACAGGCTGCAGGAGCAACAAACGATCCAACACATGGAGGCCATTTCTACTATCATGCACAGATGAAAGAACATAGCCACACTGCTATCCTCTGATACGAGGAAATTTATACAAATGTCTGAACATGTGTGAATAATGTGGCTTAATTCATTGGGTGACACTTGGTAAACTGATCAGATTTCAGACTTCAGTTGTGACAATGTAGAGCCCAGAGAGACAACCTAGGAAGTATATCCTAGCGTGGAGTCAGAAATATGGGTGTGTATTTGGTAGGTGGGGTTGTGGTGGGGCGGGGGTGCCTTGGAAGCCATAAAGAAGTATGTCACAAGAAGGGAGTGAAATTTTGATACGAACAAAAAATGTCAATATAGGCTCGGCACCCATAGCTCTGCAGTTAGGACCAAGCCACATGCACCAGGACTGGTGGGTTCAAAAGGGCCTCAGCCTGCTAAACAAACAAAAAATAGCCAGGCGATGTCGCTGGTGCCTGTAGTCGCAGCTGCAAGGGAGCCTGAGGCAAGAGAATGGCTTAAGCCTAAGAGTTTGAGATTGCTGTGAGCTGTGATGCTATAGCACTCTACCGAGGACAACATGGACACTATCTCCAAAAACAAACAAACAACAAAAATTTGCAGGTGCAGTGGCTCATGCCTATGATCCTAGCACTTTTGGAGGCCAAGGCAGGTGGATTGCTTGAGCTCATGAGTTTGAGACCAGCCTAAGCAAAAGCGAAACCCCCATCTCTACTAAAAATAGAAAATCTGAGGTAAGAAGATCACTTGAGTCCGAGTTGGAGGTTGCTGTGACCTATGACACCACGGCACTCTACCCAGGGTGACAACTTGAGACTGTCTAAAAAAAAAGTGTCAACATAAAAGATATGAGAAGAGTCTAGAGGCTTGGCGCCTGTGGCTCAAGCATCTAGCCACATACACCTGAGCTGGTGGATTTGAATCCAGCCTAGGCCCGCCAAACAACAATGATGGCTGCAACCAAAAAACAGCCAGGTGTGGCAGGTGCCTATAGTCCCAGCTACTTGGGAAGCTGAGGCAGGAGAATTGCTTGAGCCCACGAGTTGGAGGCTGGCATCCAACTTCCAACATTGCTTGAGCCGTGGCATCACAGCTCACAGCACTCTACCCAGGGCAACCGCTTGAGGCTCTGTCTCAAAAAAAAAAAAAAAAAAAAGTCTAGAGCTGTACTGTCTTAATATGATAGCCACTAGCCACATGTAGTTATTTAAATTTCAACTATTTAATAAATTAGTACTTGGCTTGGCACCCATACCATAGTGGTTATGGCACCAGCCACATACCACCGAGGCTGGCAGGTTTGAACTTGGCCCAGGCCAGCTAAACAATGACAACTACAACAACAACAAAAATAGCTGGGCATTGTGGTGGGTGCCTGTAGTCCTAGCTACCTGGGAGGCTGAGGCAAGCGAATCGCTTAAGCTTAAGAGTTGGAGGTTGCTGTGACGCCACAGCACTCTACCGAGGGTGATATAGTGAGACTCTGTCTCAAAAATAAATAAATAAATAAATAAATAAACAAATAAATAAATTAGGACTCAGTTCTTAAGTCACCGTTAACCATATTTTAGGTGCTCAGATAGCTATATATGGCTAGTGACTTTGGATTTGGACAATACAAATATAGAACATTTCCATCATTGTACAAAGTTGTATCAAATATTACTTGTCTAGAGTAGGGGTTGGCAAACTTTTTCTGCAAAGGGCCAGATAGCAAATATTTTTAGGCTTTACACAGGCCATACAGACTGTTAAAAGTATTCAACTCTGCTGTTGTAGTGCAAATATATCCATAGACAACGTAAATTAATGAGCTTGGCCATAGGTTGTGGACAGTGAAATTTGAATTTATATAATAATTTTCCCATCATGAAATAGTCTTTTGATTATTTTTAATTGTTTAAAAATTTTAAAAATAGGATGGCGCCCCTGGTTCAGTGGGTAAGGCACCAGCCCCACATACTGAGGGTGGTGGGTTTGAACCTGGCTCCAGCCAGCTAAAACAGCAGTGACAACTGCAACAAAAATAGCCGGGCGTTGTGGCAGGCACCTTAATCCCAGCTACTTGGGAAGCTGAGGCAAGAGAATCACGTAAGCCCAAGAGTTGGAGGTTGCCGTGAGCTGTGATGCCATAGCACTCTACCAAGGGTGACAAAGTGAGATTCTGTCTCAAAAAAAAAAATTTTTTTTTTTGAATAATTAAAAAATCAGGCCAAGGGCGGTGCCTGTGGCTCAGTGAGTAGGGCGCCAGCCCCATATGCCGAGGGTGGCGGGTTCAAACCCAGCCCCGGCCAAACTGCAACCAAAAAATAGCCGGGTGTTGTGGCGGGCGCCTGTAGTCCCAGCTGCTTGGGAGGCTGAGGCAAGAGAATCGCGTAAGCCCAAGAGTTAAGAGGTTGCTGTGAGCCGTGTGACGCCACGGCACTCTACCCGAGGGCGGTACAGTGAGACTCTGTCTCTACAAAAAAAAAAAAAAAAAAAATGGGGCGGCGCCTGTGGCTCAGTGAGTAGGGCGCCGGCCCCATATGCTGAGGGTGGCGGGTTCAAACCCAGCCCCGGCCAAACTGCAACAAAAAAATAGCTGGGCGTTGTGGCGGGCGCCTGTAGTCCCAGCTACTCGGGAGGCTGAGGCAGGAGAATCGCCTAAGCCCAGGAGTTGGAGGTTGCCGTGAGCCATGTGATGCCACGGCACTCTACCAAGGGCAATAAAGTGAAACTCTGTCTCTACCAAAAAAAAAAAAAAATCAGGCCAAGTATGGTGGCTCATACCTGTAATCCTAGCATTTTGGGAGGCCAGGGTGGGAAGATCACTTGAGGTCAGGAGTTTGAGACCAGCCTGGGCAACACAGTGTCTCTACAAAATCACTTTTAGTTCATGGGATATATATATATATATATATATATTTTTTTTTTTTTTTTGTAGAGACAGAGTCTCACTTTACTGCCCTCGGTAGAGTGCCATGGCATCACACGGCTCACAGCAACCTCCAGCTTTTGGGCTTATGTGATTCTCTTGCCTCAGCCTCCAGAGCAGCTGGGACTACAGGCACCCGCCACAACGCCCGGCTATTTTTTTGTTGTTGCAGTTTGGCCGGGGCTGAGTTTGAACCCACCACCCTCGGTATATGGGGCTGGCGCCCTACTCACTGAGCCACAGGCGCCGCCCAGCTCATGGGATATTTTAAAACAGGCAGCAAGTCTGATGTGACTAGTGAGATGGAGTTTGCGCATCTTTGGTCTAGAGCAGTGATTTTGCAACCAGAGTGCCATGAAAGGATCTTAGGTGTGCCAGGAAAAATTTTAAAGATCATTAATATTTTCAAAAATTCAAAGCACAGTAAGTATATTCTTGTTTTTACTCTGCTTTTTCATCAACATAATTTAAGTGTGCTGCAAAAGTTTAACTACAAGTTCAAGTGTGCTGTAAGATAAAAATGGTTGAAAAACACTGGTCTAGAGGAACAAGAAGTCTAAATTTAAGATTCTTTTACTGGGCCAGGTACAGGGGCTCACGCCTATAATCCTAGCACTTGGGAGGCTAAGGTGGGTAGATTGCTTGAGCTCATGAGTTCGAGACCAACCTGAGCAAAAGCGAGACCCCCCTTACCCCCATCTCTACTAAAAATAGAAAAACTGAGGCAAGAAGATCACTTATGCCCAAGAGTTGGAGGTTGCTGTGAGCTGTGATGCTACGGCACTCTACCCAGGGCAACAGCTTGAGACTCTTGTCTCAAAAAAAAAAAAAAAAGATTCCTTTACTGTACAGGAGGACGTCTGATCGTGTGAAAAGTTTTTAGTGGTTCTTCCCGCCTTAGGAACTATCTCTGGCTAAAAATTGGGGTTCACTGCAGAAATGTTTTTTTTCTTCCCTATTTTGGCAATCTAGTCCTCTCCAATGATAGAGTCATGTTCCTTCTGTAGATGACTATTGGAATGTTTAACCCTTAAATAAGTAGCTGAATCCTCACTTGTCACATCACCTGGTACACACTGGAAGTACACATTGAAAATTTGCTGTCACCTGGGATCAGTTTTGTCTTTGGACTGCCCTAGAACAATGTGAATATTGATGGACCAAAGGGGCATTATTTTTCTTAGACCAGACAGATTTAGTATGTATCTTTAGCTGTCAAGCCTCCCTCCTTTTTTTTTTTTTTTTTAATTGCTGGAGATGGAGATGAGGAGTAAAGGAACTTTATGACCTCACTTTGTCTTGAAGTCACATGCTATCTTGAGTGGCACTATTAAAGGATGCCTCAGGATAGGGAAGAAAGGAAAGATAACTGCAAAGCCACCTAAATGGTCAAGGACACAGGAAGGACATAATGGGAGAACACATGGGGAGCCTTGAGAATTAAGGTAAATTGGTTTGCTATGAAATGAGGTAGAAGTCTTGGGAGGTCACCATAAAGAATATATGAGTCACAGTGTGAGGTGGGTGGGGAGGAATCATTTAAGCATGGACTACTCTGTACTAGATAGTGTGCTTGGTCAATCAGAGATGAATGGTAGATAAGGAAAGATAAAAGTTATAATCAGAAATAGAATGGTGGGGTTGGAGAAGGACAGAATAAGACTTTATTTGTTTTTTAGAATAAGACTTTTAGATAATAAAAAACAAGATTTAGTGATACAGGGTGGTGAAGTAAAAAGAGATACAGAAGAATTAGAAATGGGTACTTTGGAGAGAAAAATAAATGGTAATCCTTTAAAAAGCTGGAGGACAAAGGATAAAAATTAGATTGGTTCTTTTCTCAACTAATGGGTAAAATGGATGAAACCGTCATGAGCTGGGGTTGCTTTTCGGTTCTTTGTGGATGTTCATGTTCAGACTTCCCTGTGGTCCTTTCCTCTTCCCACAGTTGAAGGACATCTACAGAATGGTGTCTTAGGTAGCTAAGGTACAAGACTTTGCCAGAGACCTCTTTATGAGGAAGTCTGGTCCAGCAAGAGTTCTCTTGTCTATGAGGAAAGAAGGCTAGGTTCGAGCTCTCCAATCCGGGTTTCTTCGACGTCATCCCTGTTTTAATCGGCTCGCCGGGTTTTCCAGCATTCCCCTAGCTTCCACTCTGAAATCCGGGCTCCGGGTGACCGCGCATTCCAAGATCCAGGATTTGACTTCTTCATCCAGGTTCCGGGTTTCCCCTGCGCTCACCCGTTCCAGACTCCACACCGGCACGGAATCCGGATCCGAGGACCTAATAATCCAGTGTCCGTGTCTTCCATGCGATCCTGGTTGTCCCGGATCGCGGCGGCGGCGGCGGCTGAGGGACCGCGGCCCCGGACACAGCGGCACCGGCCGGGCGGGGCGGAGTGGCGCGGGGAGGGGCGGAGAGCCGGAGCCGGGGTGGGGTGGGGGGAGGGGCCGCATGAACGGATGGCTGCCTGAGCCCCGTAGCAGCGGCGGCTCTACGGCCCGGGGCCCCCGGCTGGCGGAGGTGGCGGCTCCCGGGACCAGCCGCGCGGTGAGTACGGAGCTTTGTGTGGAGCCGGGGCTGTGGGAGGAGGGAGGCGGCAGCGCCGATGGGGTTTGGGGCTGAGAAGAGCTGATGGGGGCCGGGGGCGGCGGCGCCTGACGGAGGAAGTGGGGGTTGGGGGATTGGGGTGGAGCGAGGGGAAGGTGTGTATGGGGGGGGGTCGTTGCGTGGGTGGGGGAGGGGGCGTTGAGGGGAACAGGGTGAAGTTCAAAGCGTGGCCCGGGGCGGTTCAGGTAGAGGGTAGGGGCGCCTAGGCGGGCATTAGGATCTGGCCAGGTTGTGGAGACAGCCAGAGAGTTTCTGAGGCGAGTCTGGGTATGTTGAGGGGACCCAAGGCAACTGAGGCTAGTGGAGGAGTTAGGGGGGTGTTGAGACCCAAGGGTTGGAAACAGGACGTGTGCGCGGCCCGGGGGCGGGGGGGGAGCAAGGTGGCTGGGAGCGTGCAGTAAGTAGGTTGTGGGGGTGTGCCCCAACTGTCTTCAGGTCACATTTACTCCTTTCCTTTTCTTCAAGATGGAGGGATCCCTGGGCCTGGACCTTAACTGCTATCCTGGCACCCCCTGGAGGGTTTGTGACCCTGTCCTGTTTGGAAAACCCTTGCTGCCCTCTTTTCCCTTTATGTGTAATTACGGTTGGATCATCTCTGCCTTGCTCAGATTCTCCTTCCTCCCTCTGGGGTTGAGGAGGAGGAGACACATCTGACCAATTAATGTGTGTTTGTGAAACAGGCAGCAGCAAACAGTCATTTCAGCTTCTAGGAATTAGGCTCACACAGGGTGGAGAGATCAGAGCCCTTCAGGGGGAATATTTCTGAACAAATCACAGATGATTAAATTCTCTAAGAAACAAGCTTCCTACCTAAATGAGAGTGGGAAAGATGGGAGAGAAAGCATGTCTGTTGCCAGCCATGTGTCCAGGGCCCCAGGGGTTGAGGAGAGTCTCTAAGCCCCCACAGGCCTCTCTTTTCTGTATTAGGCTTAGCTCTGCAGCCTTGAGTTAATTTCATCCCTGCTGCTTTGTCTTGGGGGAGGGAATGCTGGTTTAGGCTGTTATGAGGAGATGACTGTTCTGCTGCCACAAACAATAGTCATGTCATTTTATCGGGAGTGCTACCCCAGGGCTGAGAACTGCTGCAGCAGAGATAAACCGGTCCCTCTCACCCGTCTATTGTGTACACAGTGAAGGTCATAGGTTCAAGTCTTGTCTGAGAGCTTTGGATATGCTCCATCTCCCAGGCTCCTCAGTGCCATTTTCTTCCTTTTCTAGACTGGGGCTTGCCATTGGAGGAGGCCAGACAGAAAGGCTCTTCTTTTTGAGTGAGGAACAATGCAGAGCTCATTGGCACACATTTTTCAGAAGAATAGGGGATGCCAGCCATGTTGTGCCTGCCTCTATAGCTAGCCTGTACTAAGTTAGAATAGTGTCTAGGAGACTCAACCATGATGTTTGTGTCAGACCCTTAAGGAAGAAGACTCCAGGGAGGAATTTCTACTGTTACTTGAGCCATCATGTATAATTCTTTTATGTAGATGGGGCATGCATTCTATGATTTTTGTTTGTTTGTTTAGGAATATACAACTAAAAACCTGTACAGGGTTAAGATAGGGAGTCAAGGACCAAGTACCTTTTTAATGGTGACTTCCTGATCAATAATTGTACAACAAAAAAGCCATAGAATTTGCCTATCTGGGCAAGGGCTGTGGAAACAAAACTTTCCTTTTAATTTTATTTTAACTCTAATGAAAGATGACTTACTCATTGTTCAGAAAGTCCTTGTCTGCTTCTGTATTAGGGAAGAATTTAAAAGAAATGAACATTCAAAAAAATACTTTAGGTCTTGGGGATTATTAATGAAAGAACGATGGGAACAAACTAGAAGGAATCCTATGTATCTGATAGAAGTGCCAAAGTAATATTTATATGCTATAAATTGTATAAAAATGATTTGGGGTTAGAAAAGAGGTTTGCTCTTAGGATATTAAGGAAAACTTTCAAGAGAGAGTAGAAATAAAACTTACTATGAGAGGGGAATTGTATTCATTACACTGGGCACACAATAACCATTTCCCATAGGTATAGTTGGATGGGAACTTAAGCATTTGGTTTGGGTAAAGGTCTTTCTGAGGTAATGAATCTGACTTTGGCGCCTGTCTTATCCCTTTATTCCATGAGTTTCTTAAAACAATGGCCTGCCAGTTAGGTGTTGTGTTGATCAGAAGGAACAGGTAGTTCTGACCTTTATATTTTTTGGTGACAGAACTGTCTTAAGGCCTTACTGGAGGTGTCCTCTGGCTATAGACTATTTCAATCTCTAGGTCTCTGAGTGAAGCCACAGCTAAACTGCGTCCAAAGCTTTTTGCTCTTGGGTGGTTGGCATTTATTTCTGAATGCTGTTAGGTGACAGTGAAGGCAGAAGCCTCAGATTAAATTTGCCATGATTAGATTTAGTGGCTTCAGAATTGGGCCTTTGCCACAAGGAATCTTCTATGAGTCTTCTGATTATGACCATCTTTCAGAGAATGCTTTGGATTTTCCCCCCAGCTTCTTGGTGGATAATATTTTCTTGTGAGAGTTCTAGATAGCTGGACAGATTAGTGTTTATTTTGTGAGGAGATGGAAGCATAATTTTGGCTCCTGGTAGCAATTATGTTGCAATTAGCCTATAGCAACTAAATGACTGGAACAGGATAATTTGTTGAGGGGTTTACTGATTGCTCTATCAAGTGGAAGTGCCACTCCTTATTTATTTGACTCAGAACACTATTGCCTTAGCCACAGAGACATAGATAGGTACAGCAATGGTATATGTTCTCCCTAAATTCCCACTCTGTTTCCTCTCTCTAGTTACTTCTCTGCCAGGTACTTAGTACTTCTGTTGCCAGTTTCTCCTACTCCAGAGGTACCTGAGCAATTGTTAAATACCTTGTGGAAAAACTGGTCATGGATGGGAACACTGCCAGGCAGATGGGGCTATGCTGAGATAAGGCAGCTTTATGTCGTGTGGCAAGTTTTCTTTCAGCAGCTTAAGTCTCATTTTCTACTTGATTTTAAAAATCAGTTTTCTTTTAAAAACAAAGAACAAAATCTCCACAAAATACAAAATCTCGTAATGTACTAAATATACCTTCATAATACCTCTTTGAAAAGCTGGCTGTGACAGACATAATGAAGATAGGTGATGTTGATAGGCAGGTTCTGGAGCCACTAACTATCAGGGAAGGACTCTTTTCACTAGGGAACAGGTAATTGGCCAAAGCACCTGCCTAGCTGGGCATGTGGAATTGGCAGCAGCTGTGCAGCTGAAGAGGGATTATTGAGCAGGTGGTTGAAGAATCACATGCCGTGGTGACAAATACTTGGTCTTCTGTGGTTTAGGTTCAGTTCATATGTGTGAAATTGCACTTTGTTTCATATTTCTAAATGCTTGTTGTTGATTTGTTAGTGAGATGATGATGGAATAGAGCAAAGAGATTCTTCTGTGTCTCTTTCTTTCAGATTACTGAGTAGCGTGCTCTGGACGTGCCCTAGCTGTGGTCCTACATGCCCTATTGTATTTCTGGGAGATCTGGCTTTATGTCCTATGAATGGAAAGGAAATAGTGGTAATTCAGTGTTTGTAGTACTTGTTTTTCAGGGGGAGAAAAAAGGAGAAAGTTCTTTGCTTTCAGTGTGGTGAAAAAGATTTAGCCCAGAGAGAGGTAGCCAACAGGTTTTATGCAAAGGATGTATTTGATATTTTATTAGGTTTGCCTGACATGTCTTACTTAAGCAATTTGCTTGTGTTTTTATGTCATGAATATAATTCTCCACCTGAAGTTGCATTGTTTTATTCAATTTTTAGTTTCTCCCAGGACCTTGGTAATTCTTTCCCTGACATTGAGGTTAATATCACTTGGGCTTTTTTTTTTTTTTTGCAGTTTTTGGCCGGGGCTGGGTTCGAACCCGCCACCTCTGGTATATGGGGCCATGCCCTACTCCTTCAAGCCAAAGGCGCCACCCTAATATCACTTGTTAAAACCAGATCATCACCATAAGTCCACCTAATGTTAAGGAAATAGCTTTATCATTATTAATTCTCTTAAAAACAAATATAGCATTTCCTGTAACTTCGAGAAAGACTATTTTGAGGTTTTCCAAAAGTTCCCAGATTTTTCTTATAGATTATCATCTTCTGTTAATAAGATTTTATTTTATTATTATTTTTTTTTTTGTAGAGACAGAGTCTCACTTTATGGCCCTCGGTAGAGTGCCATGGCCTCACACAGCTCACAGCAACCTCCAACTCCTGGGCTTAAGCAATTCTCTTGCCTCAGCCTCCCGAGTAGCTGGGACTACAGGCGAAAAGATTTTATTTTTATTTCAGATGTTCATGTCATTGTAGTAGGGAGTGTGCCTATAATTTACTTGTTTATTTTAGAGACAGGAACTAGTTCTGTTGCCCAGGCTGGAGTGCATGCAGTGGCACAATTAAAGTTCCATGTAACCTTGAACTCCTGGGCTCAAGTGGTCCTCCTGCCTCAGCCTCCTGAATAGTTAGGACTACAGCCACATGCCACCGTACCTGGCAAATTTTTATTTTTTTTGTAGAAACAGGCGTCTTTCTGTATTGCCCAGGCTGTGTTGCCCAAGAGTTTCAAACTCTTGGCCTTAAGCGATCTTCTTGCCTTGACCTCTCAGTATGCTGGGTTTATCAGTTTGAGCCACTGGCCCTGGCCCTGAACCTAAAATTTATAAATAAGTGACTACCCCGTTTCCCCGAAAATAAGGCAGTGTCTTATTTTAAGGTGTGCTCCCAAAGAGGCGCTAGGTCTTATTTTCAGGGGACATCTTATCTTTTCTGTAAGTAGGTCTTATTTTCGGAGGATGTCTTATTTTCGGGGAAACAGGGTAGGTGTTTATTTTCTGACCTTTTGAGTGCCTTATATTCATTTCCTATATTAGGCCAATAGGCTATATGTTCCTTCTATTGAAACACACACACACAAAAGGCAGCACCTGTGGCTCAGAGGAGTAGGGTTCTGGCCCCATATGCTGGAGGTAGCGGGTGCAAACTCAGCCCTGGCCAAAAACTACAAAAAAACAACACACACACACACATACATGATTTAGTGGGATTCATAGGGTACTAATTAATAGTTAATTGAAGGGAAGTAAGTCATATTAACTGTTTCAGAGTTAAGAAATTCCTTTCCCCCAACCCCAGTGGAATGAAGGCTCTGACCTATTTATCAAAGAGAAAGAGTTGTGGGAAAGCAAGGTAAACTTTGACTCTGAGCAGGGTTTATGGATCAGTCAGTACATACAGAGGGACATTTGCAAGGAGATGCTTAAACCTAGTTTGTAACCTAGCTTTAAGTGTGAGCCTAGCCATAGCAGTTAATTGTTTAGTATTCACTTCTGGGGAAGAACGTAATCTTGATTTCCCTATATGAAGCTATCATGGTTTTATTTGTTTTATTAAAACTGTTCACAAACCACATCCTTTCCTAGCATTCTCAGTTGTTTGCTTCCTCTTGCTTCTCTCCTTCCCCCATCTCTCATCCTAGTTCTGTGCTCTGAAGACTTTTCTGGCAGCTAGGAAACACTCTAATTACTGTAGCTATTATAGTCACTACCCAGATCCTCCACCTCCTTCCCTCTCACCCCTTTCTATCTTCCTTCCCTCCTCCCCTTGCTCTAGCAGCAGGAGTTGAACTGCAGTCTCATGAGCACAGTCAGATCTATGAATGAGCTTTATATCTTGTCAAGGCAGAACTCCAGATCCAACAGGGCTAATTTTTCATGGTTCTCTTGCTGTTTGTTCTTGGATCAGAGTCCCAGAAATAAGAGATGGCAAGTACATATTAGGTCATATCTAGTCCATCACTCAGGGGCAAACCTGGGGCTTTTCTCTTGTCTCCATGAGAATCTTTTCCTCCTTTCTTTTGCAGGTGAGAGCTGTCTGATGCCAAGCAAGCTCTGTAACTGCCTTCTTTTTATTGTGCTCTCTGGTTATTAGTGTCTGGCCAACTTCTCTCAGATTTTTATTCTTATCCCATTTTCAGGATTACTTGCTCCCAGCAATATCTTCATCCCTTAAACTTTAGACCTTTCTTCTTGATGGTTGGCATCACATTCGTGGGTTCCTTTTGTACCATCAGTTAACTATGCCAGAGGATCTCTTTTCTAATCTTTGCCACACTGTGGCCTCTTCTTAAGGGGATACATTTGATGGAAGAATAGGACACACATTCTAGCAGGTGGTAATAAATAAAATACCTCAGGATTTTATTTACGTTCCAGGATTCACTTTTTTTTTCTTTTTTATTGAGACAGAGTCTTACTTTGTCACCCTTGGTATAGTGACGTGGCATCATAACTCGCAGCAACCTCAAACCCTTGGGCTCAAGTGACTCTCTTTCCTCAGCCTCCCTAGTTGCTGGGACTGTAGGCGCCTGCCACAATGCCTGGCTTTTTTTTGTTTAGCAGGCCCGGGCCGGGTTCAAACCCACCAACCCCAGAGCATTTGGCTGGTGCCCTAACTACTGACCTATAGGCACCCAGCTCCAGGATTCACTCTTTTTTTTTTGTGTGTGTGTGGTTTTTGGCCAGGGCTGGGTTTGAACCCTCCACCTCCGGCATATGGGACTGGCGCCCTACTCCTTGAGCCACAGGTGCAGCCCCCAGGATTCACTCTTAAGGGGCCCTATACTAAACGAACAAATGCTTCCTTTTAAAAATGTTGATTGGGGGGCATTTCCATGTGCATGAAATTTTATTATCATGTGACTTAGTTGCAGTTAAAGTATTGTCTGATCTAAAGAGGAGTCGGGTTTTTTTTTTCAAAGCATGGGGGGGGGGGAATCCCATAGTATTAGGAGTCATAAAACTCAGGTTCTATTCACTACTATGCCTCAAACTAGGTCTTGCTCTGGTGCAGGCTGGTCTCGAACTTGTGAGCTCAGGCAGTCCACCCATCTCGGCTAGGATTACAGGCGTGCGCCCTGGTGCCGGCCTCTCACTTCTTTTTGACTTCTTTGAAAAGCTATACTTTTTATTAGGCCATCTTTTTTTAGAAGGCTTTGTAGTCTCATTCTGCAGACTCACCAACTTGCCACGTCTTTTTTTCTAGCGAGTTTAAGACCTAGGAATGGGAATCAGAAAGCTATAGGAAAGAAATCTTAGCTTGCAAGATAGAAGCTGTAGACCAGGCCTGGTGGCTTATGCCTGTAATCCCAGCACTCTGGGAGGCCAAGATAGGTGGATTGCTTGAGCTCATGAGTTCCAGACCAGCCTGAGCAAAAGTGAGACACCCCCCCCATCCCCCGTCTCTACTAAGAAATAGAAAAACTGAGGCAAGAAGATCAATTGAGCCCGAGTTGGAGGTTGCTGTGAGCTATGATACTATGGCACTCTACCCAGGATAGCTTGAGACTCTGTCTCAAAAACAAAAAAAAGAAGTTGTATAGAAGGATTTGCCAGGTATCAATATGAAGTAACTTTCTGAATCTAGTAATCTCTTTTATGTGAAATCATGAGCTAATTTGGACTGATTGTGTGGAGGTTGCTTAGGCATTTTTACTTTTTGAGCCAGTTAGTGGAAACCCTGCTTTGAATTGATTTCTTTTTTTTTTTTTTTTTTTTGCAGTTTTTGGCCGGGGCTGGGTTTGAACCCACCACCTTTGGCATTTGGGGCCAGGGCCCTACTCCGTTGAGCCACAGGCACTGCCCTGAATTAATTTCTTGAGACTGAATATGTTGAGTTGGCAACTATGTTTTATTAGGAAAATAAAAATGTTATTTTTTAAACACTGAAAACACAAATGGATGGCATTTTCTGAAGTATGATGAACAAGGGAGGGTTCCTCTGAAATAACCCCTGAAAGGAACTGAGAGATTAAAAGTTGGTGGGTGACTGAAGGAACTTTGAGGTTGAAAATAATGTTAGGAAATCTTTGCTTTCAACATTGCATAACCAAGTTGTTAATTCCCCAAGTTAGGATTTATTTAGCATTTCCCAGTTCTTTAATGTGGGACTTCTAATAGCAGCTATTTATTGGTTAAGAGGTCATCTTAACCAATAAATAGCATCTTAAAATTAAGATGATTCTTAATTTTTTATTGTTAATGTAGCAAAATTAAATGTTTAATCTACCTTTAAAAATTGGAGTATATGTGGCCGGCGCCTGTAGTTCCAGCTGCTCGGGAGGCTGAGGCAGGAGAATCGTGTAAGCCCAAGAGTTAGAGGTTGCTGTGAGCTGTGTGACGCCACGGCACTCTACCCGAGGGCGGTACAGTGAGACTCTGTCTCTACAAAAAAAAAAAAAAAAAAAAAATTGGAGTATAATTGGGCAGGGCCTGTGGCTCAGTGAGTGGGGCACTGGTTCCATATACTGAGGTCCCAAACCCAGCCCCGGCCAAACTGCCACAAAAAAATAGCCGGGCGTTGTGGCAGGTGCCTGTAGTCCCAGCTACTCGGGAGGCTGAGGCAAGAGAATTGCCTAAACCCAGGAGTTGGAGGTTACTGTGAGCTGTGACACCACAGCACTCTACCAAGGGTGATAAAGTGAAACTGTCTTTAAAAAAGAAAAAGAAAAATTGGAGGGGCGGCGCCTGTGGCTCAGTCGGTAAGGCGCCGGCCCCATATACCGAGGGTGACGGGTTCAAACCCGGCCCCGGCCAAACTGCAACCAAAAAATAGCCGGGCGTTGTGGTGGGTGCCTGTAGTCCCAGCTACTTGGGAGGCTGAGGCAAGAGAATCGCTTAAGCCCAGGAGTTGGAGGTTGCTGTGAGCTGTGTGAGGCCACGGCACTCTACTGAGGGCCATAAAGTGAGACTTTGTCTCTACAAAAAAAAAAAATAATAATAATAATAAATAAATAAATAAAATTTATAAAAAAAAAAAAGAAAAATTGGAGTATAATTTACTGTTTTTAAATTTGTACTTAAAACACTCATTGATCTGGAATAGAAAAATTTGGTGGCAGGAAATAATATTTGTTTTTGGACTCAAAAAGTCCTGGGTGTGCTTTACTTTATTCCTAGCCATCTGTAGCACGTTACTGATTTTCAGGTAGTCTAAGGTTATGTTTAGGCCTGGCTTGGTGGCTCACACCTGTAATCCTAGCACTCTGGGAGGCCAAGGTGGGTGGATTACCTGAGTTCATGAGTTTGAGACCAGCCTGAACCAGAGAAAGACCTCACCTCTAAAAATTGCTGGGCATTGTGGGCGCCTGTAGTCCCAGCTACTCTGGAATTTGAGCAAGAGAATCTCATGAGCCCAAGAATTTGAGGTTGCTGTGCTGTGATGCCACAGCACTCTACAGAAGGCAACAAAGTGAGACTCTTAAAAAAATAAATAAATAAAGGTAATGTAAAGTGTTCCACTTGAATGTGAGATTTTTAGAAGGATTTATATCAGAAATATAAGTAGCTAGGTGCAGTGGCTCACACCTATAATCCTAGCACTTTGGGAGGCTGAGGTGGGTGGATTGCTTGAGCTCATGAGTTTGAGACCAGCCTGAGCCAGAGCCAGAGTGAGACCTTGTCTCTAAAAAATAGCTGGGCATTGTTGTGGGCGCCTGTAGTCCAACTACTTGGAAGGCTGAAGTGAGAGGATCGCTTAAGCCCAAGAGTTGAGGTTGCTGTGAGCTGTGATGCAATGGCACTCTACTGAGGACGAGAAAGTGAGACTCTGTCTCAAAATAAAAAAAACAAAAACAAAGAAAGAAAGAAATAAAAGTAGTTTTTGTAGATAGGTTAAAAAGTTTCGAGTGTAGCACAGGGGATTCAATTAGAAATTGCCCAAAGTAGGTGCCACATGATACTTTTGATGTTTTTTTTTTTTTTGTAGAGACAGAGTCTCACTTTACTGCCCTCTGTAGAGTGCTGTGGCGACACACGGCTCACAGCAACCTCCAGCTCTTGGGCTTACGTGATTCTCTTGCCTCCGCCTCCCGAGCAGCTGGGACCACAGGCACCCACCACAACGCCCAGCTATTTTTTGTTGCAGTTTGGCCGGGGCTGGGTTTGAACCCACCACCCTCCGTATATGGGGCTGGCGCCCTACTCACTGAGCCACAGGCGCCGCCCGATGTTTTTTTTTTTTTTAATCTTTTTTTTTTTTTTGAGACAGTCTCACTATGTTGCCCTTGGTAGACTGCTGTGATGTTACGTCTCATAGCAACCTCAAACTCTTGGGCTTAAGTGATTCTCTTGCCTCGGCCTCCCAAGTAGTTAGGACTACAGGTGCCTGCCACAAGGCCTGGCTAATTTTTGTTGTTGTTGTAGTTGTCATTGTTGTTAAACATGCCTGGGCCAGGTTCCAATCTGCCAGCCCTGGGGTATGTGGTTGGCGCCCTAACCACTGAGATACAGGCGCTGAGCCGGAATTTTTGGAAATGAGACCACAGCATGAAATTGAGATCATGGCATACCCTAGTCCCCATCGTTTCTTAGACTGTAGTTCATGATTGTCCTATGTACAAAATAAGCCAGTGGACTTTGGTATGTTATCAGACTGTTTCTTAGAAACAGTCCTAGGTAGAGTATTTTGAATCTGGTTGGGAAAAACTTTTATTTATATAAGCAGAATTTTTTTTTTTTTTTTTTTTTTTTGAGATGAAGTCTCTGTCACCCTGGGTAGAGTTCCATGGCATCATCATAGCTCACAGCAACCTCAAACCGTTGGACTC
Organism: Nycticebus coucang; assembly: GCF_027406575.1. Classification (NCBI taxonomy): domain Eukaryota; kingdom Metazoa; phylum Chordata; class Mammalia; order Primates; family Lorisidae; genus Nycticebus; species Nycticebus coucang. The sequence goes on from NC_069785.1 coordinate 66,989,261, forward strand.
AAGTGATCCTCTTGCCTCAGCTTCACCAGCTTCTGGGACTACAGATGCCTGCCACCATACCCAGCTAGTTTTTCTATTTTGTGTAGAAATAGGGTCTTGGTCTTGTTCAGGCTGGTCTCCAGAGCTCAGGAGATCCACCTGCCTCAGCCTCCCAGCGTGCTGGGATTATAGGCAGAGTCACCACACTTGGCCTATGTGAACTGAATTTAATGTTCAAGATTATACCTTACAAATGTCAGTTGCTGTGAGCAATAACACCATGGCACTCAACCCCAGGGAGACTGAGTAAGACTCTGTCTCAAAAAAAAAAAAAAAAGTAAATAAGTGTCAGTTATAAATTCTGAAGTTTGGTGTGAAACTTACCATATATCTTTGTTTTGGAACTGATGGCTTCTAGAGCAGAGTCCTAAAGAATAGTATCAGAGGTGGCGCCTATGGCTCAGTCGGTAAGGCACCGCCCCATATGCCGAGGGTGGCGGGTTCAAACCCGGACCCGGCTGAACTGCAACCGAAAAATAGCTGGGCGTTGTGGTGGGCGCCTGTAGTCCCAGCTACTCGGGAGGCTGAGGCAAGAGAATAGCTTAAGCCCAGAAGTTGGAGGTTGCTGTGAGCTGTGTGATGCCATGGCACTCTACTGAGGGCCATAAAGTGAGACTCTGTCTCTAAAAAAAAAAAAAAAAAAAGAAAAACTAACCCAACATTGTGGTGCATGCCTATAGTCTAAGCTACTCGGGAGGCTGAGGCAAGAGGATTGCTCAAGCCCAAAATTTTGAGGTTGCTGTGAGCTATGATGCCATGGCACTCTACCCAGGGTGACAGTGTGAGGCTGTCTCAAAAAAAAAAAAAAAAAGGAGGCTTGGCGCCTATAGTTCAAACAGCTAAGGCACCAGCCACATACACCAGAGCTGGCAGGTTTGAATCCAGCCCAGGCCTGCCAAACAAGAATGACAACTACAACCAAAAAATAGTTGGGTGTTGTGGCAGGCACCTGTAGTCCCAGCTACTTGGGAGGCTGAGTCAAGAGAATCACTTAAGCCCAGGTCTGAGATGCTACGGTGCTCTCCCCAGGGCAACAGCTTGAGGCTGTCTCAAAAAAAGGAATGGAATTGAGAAGTGTATATTAATCTGAAAGGCATACAGAGGAGGGAGTGTATATTAATCTGAAAGGCATACAGAAGAGGGAGAATTTTTTTTTTTCTATTTGGTATCTGCTTTCAATTGTCCTTCCAGTTCATAATTTCTGAAGCCTGCCTATGCTTTTCTCCTTCAAACATTGCTGTTTTTCCAGTTTCTGTGGCTCAAAATTTTAGACTTACATTTGTTTCTTTTTTATTCCCCACACCACCTCATCTAATCATTCACTTAAGTTGAGTATGTAATCATTTACTTTATAAATTGGATATCTTGTCATTTAGCCTCACTTTTTCACATGACCTAGTTCAGGTCTTCCTTTATCTTATACATATTATTGCAATAACCTCATAGTTAATGCCCCTTTCTGTATTCCATACTATATGCTACTACTATATTATTATAATGTTTATGTATTCATTTAAGTAATATTTATTGAGTTATTTTACATGCTAGGTCAGACTTGATCCCTGTCCTATTGGGACTTGTAGTCTAGTGGGAGAGACAGTCAACAAATCAATGTATGATTATGAACTCTAAAGAAAAGTATTTGTCGGGTGGTGCCTGTGGCTCAGTCGGGAAGGCGCCGGCCCCATGTACCGAGGGTGACGGGTTCAAACCCGGCCCCGGCCAAACTGCAACCAAAAAATGGCCGGGCGTTGTGGCGGGTGCCTGTGGTCCCAGCTACTCGGGAGGCTGAGGCGGGAGAATCGCTTGGGCCCAGGAGTTGGAGGTTGCTATGAGCTGTGTGAGGCCATGGCACTCTACCGAGGGCCATAAAGTGAGACTCTGTCTCTACAAAAAAAAAAAAAAAGAAAAGTATTTGTCTCTAGAAGAGTGTATAACAAAGAAATCTAGCATAGATCTTTTTTTTTTTTTTTTGACACAGAGCCTCAAGCTATCACCCTGGGTAGAGGGCCATGGCATCACAACTCACAACAACCTCCAACTCCTGGGCTTAAGTGATTCTCTTGCCTCAGCCTCACGAGTAGGACTACAAGCACCCACCACAATGCCAGGCTATTTTTTGGTTGTAGTTGTTATTGTTGTTTGGCAGGCCTAGGCCAGATTCGAACCCACCATCTCTGGTGTATGTGGCTGGCGCCTTAGACGCTTGAGCTACAGGTGCCACCCTCTAGCATAGATTTTTAAAATTACAATTCTGTTTGGGCATAGTGGCTCAGGTCTGTAATCCTAGTGTTTTGGGAGGCCAAGGCCGGAAGATCCCTGGAGCTCAGGCGTTCTAGACTGGCCTAAGGAAGAGTGAGATCCCATCTTTACTAAAAATACAAAAATTAGCTGGGTGCAGTGGTGTGCACCTGTAGTCCCAGCTATTTGGGAGGCTGAGGCAGGAGAATTGCTTGAACCTAGGAGTTTAAGGTTATTGTGAGCTAGGGCTAATACCAAAGCACTCTAGCCTGGGCAACAGAGTGAGACTTTGTCTCAAAAGAAAGTAAAAATCACAATTCTGTTCATGTTACTTCTTTTTTTTTTCTTTGAAACGGAGTCTCACTTTGTCCACCCTCATAGAGTACTATGGTATCATAGCTCACAGCAACCTCAAACTCCTGGGTTCAAGTGATTCTCTTGCCTCAGTCTCCTGAGAAGTTGGGACTACGGGCACTGGGCACAAAGTCCAGCTAGTTCTAGAGATGAGGTCTTGCTCTGACTGAGGTTGGTCTTGAACCTGTGAGCTCAGGCAATCCACTTGACTCGGCCTCCCAGAGTGCTAGGATTACAGGCGTAAGCCACCACATCTGGCCTTCATTTTACTTCTTGTGGAAAAACCTTTAATGGTTCCCATTGCCTACATAGGCCAGCATTCAAGATTCCTTATGACTTAACCAAAGCTGGCCTTCTTCATTCTTATTTCATATCTCTCACATCTATCTCTCATATTTATCCGTATCTTTTTTTTTTTTTTTTTTTTTTTTTTAGGAAACGAGTCTTGGTGTATTACCCAGGTTGGCCTTGAATTCCTGGGCTCAAGTGATCTTGATACTTCAGCCTCCCCAGATTACCAGGAGGCCCCAATGCCCCTGCCTTGTCCTTATCTTTTTGTAGCCCTTCCTCTAGCTTACCCAGTATTTTTCTTTTCTTTTCTTTTTTATTTTGAGATAGAATCTGAAGCTGTCACCCTGGGTAGAGTGTTGTGGCGTCATGGCTCACAGCAACCTCAAACTCCTGGGCCCAAGTGATTCTCTTGCCTCACCTTCCCAGGTACAGGTGCCCACCACAACACCCAGCTATTTTTTGGCCTGGGCTGGATTCGAACCTGCCAGCACCTGTGTATGTGGCTGTCACCCTAGCCACCTGAGCTACAGGCACCAAGCCACCAGTATTTTTCTTACAGAGACAGAGTCTTGCTCTACTGCCCAGACTGGAATACAGTAACCCATTCATATTTCACTGTACCCTCAAACACCTGTGCTCAAGCAGTGCTTCTTCCTCAGCCTCTCAAGTAGCTGAGACTATAGGCATGCGACCCTGTGACTTTTTTTTTTTTTTTTTGACAGAGCTGGGGTCTTGCTTTATTGCCCAGGACAGAGTGCTATGGTGTCACTCTAGCTCACAGCAACTTCAAACTCATGGTTTTAAGTCATACTCCCACCCCAGTCTCCTGAGCAACTGGAACTACAGGCATTTGCCACAATGCCCAGCTAATTTTTCTTTCTTTCTTTTTTTTTTTTTTGAGACAGAGTCTCACTATGTCACCTCAGTAGAGGGCTATGGCATCACAGTTCACATCAATCTCCAACTCTTGGCTTAAGAGATTCTCTTGCTTCAGCCTCCCAAGTAGCTGGGACTGCAGGTGCCCACCACAATGCCTGGCTATTTTTTGTTGCAGTTGTCATTGTTTTTGCTGGCCTGGGCCGGGTTCGAACCCACCTAGCCTCAGTATATGTGGCTGGCACCGTAACCACTGTGCTCCAGGTGCCAAACCTAATTTTTCTATTTTTAGTAGAGGCAAGGTTTCATTTTTGCTCAGGCTGGTCTTAAATTTTTTTTTTTTTTTTTTTTGTAGAGACAGAGTCTCCCTTTATGACCCTTGGTAGAGTGCCGTGGCCTCACACAGCTCACAACAACCTCCAACTCCTGGGCTTAAGCGATTCTCTTGCCTCAGCCTCCCAAGTAGCTGGGACTACAGGCGCCCGCCACAATGCCCGGCTATTTTTTGGTTGCAGTTTGGCCGGAGCGGGGTTTGAACCCGCCACCCTCGGTATAGGGGGCTGGCACCTTACCCACTGAGCCACAGGCACCGCCCTGGTCTTAAATTCTTGAGCTCAAATAATTCTCCTGCCTCAGCCTCCCAGAGTGCTAGGATTATAGGCATGAGCCACCAAGTCTAGCTGCTATCTCTAGAATTGATTTCACCTTCCTGTGTGTCTTGTTTAACTTTTTGCTTAACTTTTTGCTTAAGATCTCTGTCATAGGGTGGCGTCTGTGGCTCAATGAATAGGGTGCCGGCCCCATATGCCGAACCCGGCCCTGGCCAAACTGCAACAAAAATAGCTGGGCGTTGTGGTGGGCACCTGTAGTCCCAGCTACTTGGGAGCCTGAGGCAAGAGAATTGCCTAAGCTTAGGAGCTGGAGGTTGCTGTGGACCATGATGCCACGGCACTCTACTGAGGACGATAAAGTAAGACTCTGTCTCAGAAAAAAAAAGAGATCTCTGTCATAGTACTTTATCACATGTTATCTTTAATTATAATTGTTGGTGAATGTATTTTCTTCCTCAGTCTGAACTTCATAAAAGACCTATGTCTCCTCTGTTCCCAAAACTCATAGTCAGTACTTTGAATACAACATTATACTTAATTAATGCTTGCTAAATTGAACTATAATTTGATTTTTGAAAAAAGAAACTTGTGATTTTTTTCTCCTAGATCTCCTTTTTTTTTTTTTTTGTGGTTTTTGGCCAGGACTGGGTTTGAACCTGCCTCCTCTGGCATATGGGACCGGCGCCCTACTCCTTGAGCCACAGGCGCCGCCCTCCTAGATCTCCTTTTATGCTAAGGTAACTTTCATTCAACATATTTTATCCCAAATTGAATAAAATAGGAACAAAGTTGAGTATGAAGACTGGGCTTGGTGGCTCACATCTGTAATCCTAGCACTCTGGGAGGCTGAGATGGGCGGATTGCTTGAGCTCAAGAGTTCAAGTCCAGCCTAAGCAAGAGTAAGACCTCATCTCTAAAAATAGCTGTGTATTGTGGTGGGCACTTATAGTCCTAGCTACTTACTTGGGAGGCTGTAGCAAGAGGATCTTTTGGGCGGCGCCTGTGGCTCAGTGAGTAGGGCGCCAGCCCCATATGCCGAGGGTGGTGGGTTCAAACCCAGCCCCGGCCAAACTGCAACCAGAAAATAGCTGGGCATTGTGGCAGGTGCCTATAGTCCCAGCTGCTTGGGAGGCTGAGGCAAGAGAATCACATAAACCCAGAAGTTGGAGGTTGCTGTGAGCCATGTGACCTCATGGCACTCTACCCGAGGGTGGTACAGTGAGACTCTGTCTCTACAAAAAAAAAAAAAAAAAGAGGATCTCTTTTTTTTTTTTTTTTGTAGAGACAGAGTCTCACTTTATGGCCCTCGGTAGAGTGCCGTGGCCTCACACAGCTCACAGCAACCTCCAACTCCTGGGCTTACGCGATTCTCTTGCCTCAGCCTCCCGAGTAGCTGGGACTACAGGCGCCCGCCACAACGCCCGGCTATTTTTTTGTTGTTGCAGTTTGGCTGGGGCTGGGCCTGAACCCGCCACCCTCGGCATATGGGGCCGGCGCCCTACCCACTGAGCCACAGGCGCCGCCCAAAAGAGGATCTCTTAAGCCCAAGAGTTTGAGGTTGCTATGAGCTATGATGCCATGGCACTCTACTGAGGGCAACAAAGTAAGACTCTGTCTCAAAAAAAAAAAAACAAAGGCAGACTTTGAGAAATCCTTCAGATTGAAGGACATGAATCTGTTCTCTTTATTGCTTATAGCACTACTGTGGTTCCATACATTTTAGCTGATGGAAAAACTTGAAGGAGTGGGTAGGAATGATACATAGTAGGTGGAGACAAGGTAGGTTAGTCATAGAAACCAATTGATACCGTTAGAGGAATATAGGTGTTGTTGAGTCCTCTGGGTATCATTGACCTGGGAGATATTTTTTACTTTTTCTTACTTTTATTCCATAAGTATTTATTGGGTGTCCCACTATATGCAGGGCCCTATTCTAGCTGCTTAAGATTTATTAGTGAACAGAGTAGACAGAAAGTCCTAGCCTGTGGATTTTATATTTTAGTAGAAGATAGAAATAAACATAATAAATAATTGTATAATATTAAGAGAATGATGAATAGGCTGGGCCCGGTGGCTCACATTTGGAATCCTAGTGCTCTGGGAGGCTGAGGAGGGTAGATTGCTGGAGTTCAACGAGATCAGCCTGAGCAGTCTCTACTCAAAAGAGAAAAATAAGCTAGGTGTGGTGTTGGGTGCCTGTTGTCCCAGCTAGTTGGGAGGCTGAGGCAAGAAACTAGCTTGATTGAGCCCAAGAGTTTGAGGTTGCTGTGAGCTGTGACCCCACGGCTTTCTAACCTGGGTGATAGAGTAAAACTGTCTCAAAAAAAAAAAATGTGATAAATAATGAAGTAAGGGAAAGTAGAGCAGGGTAAGGGGCATTAGTGCTGTGCACGAAGCTTAGAGGGGAGAGACAAGAGGGTTGCACCTTTAAATAAGATGGTCAAAGTATCACATCTTTGATAAATGTGATGCTAATGTGTTTGAGTTGTTAGGCCCTTCCCTGAGGTTGGTGGATGCCCTTCTGCCCAGGAGAGAGAAAGAAACAGTGTCTGCAGTTATTCCAGCATCCAGCTGACATTGAGGGGAAATAGTTATGTGTTATGTTCTTTTCTTCTGGCTGCTCCTCTGGCTGGCATTCCTGGAAGTTAATCAGGGTGAAAATTGCAGTCAGTCATGTCTGGAAGACACCATGGGTAGAACTGGAGGCCTTATAACCAGTTCCCTAAGGGGTGGGATTTATACTTCTGCTGACTGGGCCTTGGCTGCCTGGAGTAAAGAATTAATTGGGCCTTTTACGTTTTCTCCTTCCTTGAAGGGAAGGCCCACTATCATGACCTCCCCTCTTTTTAGCAAAGTTTCAACAACTTTATTTGGGAGAGCTCTTTAAAAATAAGATTTCACTGTACTACCAGCTTTAAAGGTGAATTTTCAGGTCTGTGGTGCTTTGACTTCCTCTTAAGATATTAGCTGAATTTTAGAAGTCTCAGTAGTTAATTCAGCAGGCTAAAGGTGAAGATGTCTTATGTCCACACGCTCTGTTTGAATCATACATTGTAAATCTTCATTTTTTTTTTTTTTTTCTTGAGACAGAGTCTCACTTTGTTGTTGCCCTTGGTAGAGATCCCTGGCGTCATAGCTCACAGCAACCTCAAACTCTTGGGCTCAAGTGATCCTCTTGCTTTAGCCTCCCAAGTAGCTGGGACTACAGGTGCCCACCACAACGCCTGGCTATTTTTATTTTATTTTATTTTTTTTATTTTATTTTTTTGTAGAGACAGAGTCTCACTGTACCGCCCTCGGGTAGAGTGCCGTGGCAGCACACGGCTCACAGCAACCTCTTAACTCTTGGGCTTACGCGATTCTCTTGCCTCAGCCTCCCGAGCAGCTGGGACTACAGGCGCCCGCCACAATGCCCGGCTATTTTTTGGTTGCAGTTTGGCTGGGGCTGGGTTTGAACCCGCCACCCTCGGCATATGGGGCCGGCGCCCTACTCACTGAGCCACAGGAGCCTCCCGCCTGGCTATTTTTAGAGAGGGGGGTTCTCGCTCTGGCTCAGGCTGGTCTTGAACCCGTAAGCTCAGGCAATCTACCTGCCTTGGCCTCCCAGAGTGCTAGGATTACAAGTGTGAACCACCATGCCCGGCCCCTGTAAATTTTCTTACAGTTTCTTTTCTTTCCTTTTTCTAACCCTTCTTCTTCTTCATTTCTCCTGATACCGCTTTTCTTTTTTCCATATGTGAAGCTGATAGGAAATAGAAGTTCCTTAAGCCAGATTGTTGTTTTGGTAATTAATTTGGAGCCAGAATTTATACCTAATGTACAAAAGATGGAATATCTTATTTCCATCCTTATATAGGGTGCAGCCTATGGACATCAAGTTCTCAGCCTATTACTCTGTATGCCATTTGAAATAGCTGAGCTTATATTGGAACTTGTCTGCTCTGTTTTTAGTTATACCACCAGCTTGTACAGTTGTAGTGCACAGGAAAACCCACTTGCTATTTTGTAAAAATACGATCTTCTTGATATAATTGTGAAATAAAAGTTGGGTTTTTTTTTTGTTTTTGTTTTTTTTTGAAACTAGGTGTCTGAGCTAGAGTGTAGTGGTATCCTTATAACTTACTGCAACCTCAGTCTTCTGGGCTGTCGTAATCCTTGTGCCTCAGCTTTCCCAATAGCTGGAACTACAGGCTTGTATCACCACAACTGGTTAATTTGTTAAAAATTTTTTTATATAGGGCGGCCCCTGTGGCTCAGTCGGTAAGGCGCCGGGCCCATATACTGAGGGTGACGGGTTCAAACCCGGCCCCGGCTGAACTGCAACCAAAAAATGGCTGGGCGTTGTGGCGGGCGCCTGTAGTCCCAGCTACTTGGGAGGCTGAGGCAAGAGAATCGCTTAAGCCCAGGAGTTGGAGGTTGCTGTGAGCTGTGTGATGCCATGGCACTCTACCAAGGGCCATAAAGTGAGACTCTGTCTCTACAAAAAAAAAAAAAAAATTTATTTTTATATAGTGACAAGGTCTTACTATATCACTTAGACTGATCTTGAACTCCTGGCCTCTAGCTGTCTTCCCATGTTGAGTGCTAAGATTACAGGCCTAAAATTCTTTTTTTAAGAGGTGAGGTCTTGCTATGCTGCCCAGGCTGGAATGCAGTGACTATTCACAAAATGACCCTAGCACACTATAGCAATGAATGCCTGGCCTCAAATGATCCTTGTGCTTCAGCAATCTTCTTCCCCAGTAGGTGGGACTACAGGCACATGCCACTATGTCACCATGCCTAGCAGAATAAATTTTTTTTTTTTATTGAGATATGGTCTTACTTTGTTGCCCTTTGTAGAGTACTGAGGCATCCTAGCTCACAGCAACCTCAAATTCTTGGGCTCAAGTGATTTTTTTTTTTTTTTTGCAATTTTTGGTCCAGCGTTGGATTTGAACCCGCCACCTCTGGCATATGGGGCTGGCACCCTACTCCTTTGAGCCACAGGTGCCACCTGAGCTCAAGTGATTCTTTTGCCTCAGCTTCCCAAGTAGCTGGGATTATAGGCACCCACCGCAATGCCCAGCTATTTTTTTTAGAGATGAGGTCTTACTCTGTCTCAGGCTGGTCTCCATCTGGTGAGCTCAGGCAATCCACCTACCTTGGCCTCCCAAGTGCTAGGATTATAGGTATGAGCCACTGCACCCGGCAGAATAAAAGTTTTAATGAACCCAGTTCTATGCTAAGAAAAATCTATGGCTCTTAGGAAGATAGGGTTCTAATATTAGGTGGTCTTCTAGGCATATTTCACATTATCTGTCTCTGGAAGGATTTGTTAAATATTAAACTTGAAGTCATACGTTCTTACTGTGTATGTTTAAGTGGTACAATAACATATTACTGATACTGTGATCTTTTTTTTTTTTTTTTTTGTAGAGACAGAGTCTCACTTTATGGCCCTCGGTAGAGTGCTGTAGCATCACACAGTTCACAGCAACCTCCAACTCCTGGGCTTAAGCGATTCTCTTGCCTCAGCCTCCTGAGTAGCTGGGACTACAGGCGCCCGCCACAATGCTCAGCTATTTTTTGGTTGCAGTTCAGCCGGGGCTGGGTTTGAACCTGCCACCCTCGGTATATGGGGCTGGCGCCTTACCGACTGAGCCACAGGCGCCGCCCTGATACTGTGATCTTTAAAGCCAGCAGCTGTTGATTCTAATGTATGTTGGCCTCCGAGAGTGCTCGGATTATAGGCATGAGCCACTGAGCCTAGCCAGAAGATGTGTTTTTTTGTTTTTGTTTTTTGGGGATAGGGTCTTGCTCTGTTGCCCAATCCAGAGTATAGAGGCCTGATCATAGCTTATTGCATCCTCCAACTCCTGGACGCAAGTGATGTTCCTATCTCAGCTTTCCATGTAGCTGGGACCACTGCCTGGTTGTCTTTAAAATATTTTTTGTGGAGATGGGGTCTTGTTCTGTTGCCCAGACTGGTTTCGAACTATTGGCATCAGATGATCCTTCTGCCTCTACCTTCCAAAGTGCTGGGATTATAGATTAGAGCCACCATGTTGGAGATACAGTTTTACTAAGATAAACTATTCCCTACAATTCACAGTTTTAGAACCAAAGCAAAGAAATAACCTCAATTTTAGTTACAGCAACAAATAATCTCTATTCTTCCCTAATTTTTTAAAGAAAAAACAGAAAACAAAAAAGCACATCTTTGTTTAACTTGAAAGACTTTTTATAAGGTCAGGCCAAAGGTTATTTAGAGTACTAGAGAAATGTTCTCTTGTGAACTAGCCAACTGACTTTATTTTTGAGACAGGGTCTTTTTTTTTTTTTTTTTGTAGAGACAGAGTTTCACTTTATGGCCCTTGGTAGAGTGCCATGGCATCACACAGCTCACAGCAACCTCCAACTCCTGGGCTTACGCGATTCTCTTGCCTCAGCCTCCCAAGTAGCTGGGACTATAGGCGCCCGCCACAACACCTGGCTATTTTTTTTTTTTGTAGAGACAGAGTCTTACTTTATGGCCCTCGGTAGAGTGCCGTGGCCGCACACAGCTCACAGCAACCTCCAACTCCTGGGCTTAAGCGATTCTCTTGCCTCAGCCTCCTGAGTAGCTGGGACTACAGGTGCCCGCCACAACGCCCAGCTATTTTTTGGTTGCATTTTGGCCGGGGCTGGGTTTGAACCCGCCACCCTCGGCATATGGGGCCGGCGCCTTACCGACTGAGCCACAGGTGCCGCCCTCTTTTTTTTTAGAGACAGAGTCTCACTGTGTTACCCTTGGTAGAGTGCTGTGACATCACAGCTCACAGCAACCTCCAGCTCTTGGGCTTAGGCGATTCTCTTGCTTCAGCCTCCTTGAGTAGCTGGGACTATAGGCGCCCACCACAACGCCCGGCTATTTTTTGTTGCAGTTCGCTCAGAGGCCGGGTTTGAACCCACCACTCTCTGTATTTAGGCCCGGCGCCCTACTCACTGAGCCACAGGCGCCACCTGGGGTCTTGCTTTCTTGCCTGGACTAGTATCTGTGGTGGCGTCGTCAAAGCTCACTGCAACCTCAGATTCCTGAGCCCAGGCAATCCTTGTGCCTCAGCCTCTCGAGTAACTGTGACTATAGCTGTATACCACTGTGCCTGGCTAATTTTTTAAAAAAATTTTTGGGGGAGACAGGTCTTTTTTTTTTTTTGTGAGATGGAGTCTCACTATGTCGCCCTTGTAGAGTGCCGTGGTGTCATATCTCACAGCAACTTCAAACTCTAGGGCTCAAGCAATTCTCTTGCCTCGTTCTCCCAAGTAGCTGGGACTACAGGTGCCTGCCACAATGCCCGGCTATTTTTTGGTTGTAGGGCTGGCTTTGAACCCGCCAGCTCTGGTTTGTGTTGCTGGCGCCCTAGCTGCTTGAGCTACAGGCACAGAGTTGAAACAGGGGTCTTGATCTTTTTCAGGCTGATCTTGAACTCAAATGATCCTTCTGGCTCTCGAAGTGTTGGTGTTATGGTGTGAGGCACTGTTCCTGGACTGACTGTCTTTTTTTTTTTTTTCTGTTGTAGTTTGGCCAGGGCTGGGCTCGAACCTGCCACCCTTGGTATGTGGGGCCAGCACCCTACCCACTGAGCCACAGGCGCCATCCTCCTTCCCTTTTTTTTTGAGACAGAGTCTCACTCTGTGCCCTGGGTATAATGTGGTAGCATCACAAACTCTTGGGCTCAAGTGATCCTCTTGCCTCAGCCTCTCAAGTAGCTGGGGGACTATAGGCACCTGCCACAGCACTGGGCTATTTTTTATTTATTTATTTATTTTTTTCTGATGAAAAATTTTTGTTGTTGTTGTTTTTTATTTTATTTTATTATTAAATCATAGCTGTGTACATTAATGCGATCATGGGGCACCATACACTGGTTTTATAGACCATTTGACATATTTTCATCACACTGGTTAACATAGCCTTCCTGGCATTTTCTTAGTTATTGTATTAAGTGGGCTATTTTTAAAGACAGGGTCTCGCTCTTGCTCAGGCTGTCTAGAGCTCCTCAGCTCAAGCAATCCAACTGCCTCAGCCTCCCAGAGTAATACTAGAATTACGGGTGTCAGCCACCATACCTAGCCTTTGACTTTCTGACAGTAACAGTAGGGTTATTGTTCAGTCTCTTCAGGTTTTGTTGTTTGTTTGTTTTGTTTTGTTTTTTTTTGAGACAGAGTCTCACTATGTTGCCCTCAGTAGAGTATTGTGGTGTCACAGCTCACAGCAACCTCAACCTCCTGGGCCCAAGCCATTCTCTTGCCTCAGCCTTCCAGGCAGTTGGGACTACAGGCGCCTGTCACAATGCCCAGCTATCTTTTTGTTGCAGTTGTCGTTGTTTAGCAGGCCCAGGCCGGATTCAAACCTGTCAGCCTTAGTGAATGTGGCTAGCACTGTAACCACTGTGTTATGGGCGCCAAGCCTGTTTTTTGGTTTGTTTGTTTTATATAGGGGATTCACCATGTTACCTGAGGTGGTCTCTAACTCCCAAGCTCAAGAGATCTTCCTCCCTTAGCCTCCTGAGTAGCTGGGTTTATAGGCATGTGCCGCTGTACCTGGCTTTTTTTATTTATTTATTTATTTTTTTTGGCCAGGGCTGGGTTTGAACCCACCACCTCTGGCATATGGGACCGGGGCCCTACTCCTTGAGCCACAGGCGCCGCCCACCTGGCTTTTTTTTTTTGAGACAGAGTTTCAAGCTGCCCTCCTGGGTAGAGTGCAGTGACATCATAGCTCACAGCAACCTCCAACTCCTGGGCTTAAGCGATTCTCTTGCCTCAGCCTCCCAAGTAGCTGGGACTACAGGCGCCCGCCACAATGCCTGGCCATTTTTTGGTTGTAGTTGTCATTGTTGTTCGGTAGGCCCGGGCTGGATTTGAACCTGCCAGCTCAGGTGTATGTGGCTTGGTGCCTTAGCCACTTGAAGTACAGACGTCAAGCCAATATATGGAAGAATTTAAGCAATGACATTCATCTTATTTGACTTTTTTTATTTTTGGTAGAGACAGAGTCTCACTGTATCATCCTTGGTAGAGTGCCATGGTGTCACACCACTCACAGCAGCCTCCAGCCCTTGGGCTTAGGCAATTCTCTTGCCTCAGCCTCCTTGCCACAACGCCCGGCTATTTTTTTGTTGCAATTTGGCCGGGGCCTGGTTTGAACCTGCCACCCTCTGTATATGGGGCCAGCACCCTACCCAGTGAGCCACAGACGCTGCCCCTTATTTGGCATTTTTTTTTTTTTTTTTTTGTAGAGACAGAGTCTCACTTTATGGCCCTCGGTAGAGTGCCATGGCATCACACAGCTCACAGCAACCTCCAACTCCTGGGCTTAAGCGATTCTGTTGCCTCAGCCTCCCGAGTAGCTGGGACTACAGGCGCCCGCCACAATGCCCGGCTATTTTTTGGTTGCAGTTCAGCCGGGGCTGGGTTTGAACCCGCCACCCTCGGTGTATAGGGCTGGCGCCTTACCAACTGAGCCACAGGCGCCGCCCCCTTATTTGGCATTTTAATAAATGTTTTATGTAAGTGAAAAAATCAGGTTTTCCCATGACATTAAATTCTTCCAGTTAGTTAAATTTTCAAATTTTTGAGATTGTGCTTCAGGAATATCTTGACTGTGTAAGTGAGATGATGAGGACCATGGTGGCTCATGCTTGTAATCACACCACTTTGGGAGGATGAAGTGGGAGGACTGAGGCTAGGTGTTTGAGACCAGCTCTGAGCAAGAGCAAGATCCTGTCTCTACAAAAAATAGAAAAATTAGTTGGGCATGGTCATGCCTAGCTGTAATTCTAGTTAATGGAGAGGCCAAGGCAGGAAGATTCCTTGAGCCCAGGAATTCAAGGTTGCAGTGAACTGTGATGAAGACTCTGCACTCTAGCCTAGGCAATAGAGCAAGATCCTGTCTCTAATTAATACATAAGTGCATATGTATGTATATGCATTATTATTCAGAAGAATCCTTTGTACCATTTACCTAGTTTCCTCTAATGGTAACATCTTTGTATAGTACAAAATTGTAATTTTGTACAACCATCTTGTTTAGATTTTTTCCAGTTTTACTTATATTCATTTATGTGTGTATGTATATATGTATATATTGAGTTTTGTGCAATTTTATCACGTGTAGGTCCATAGTATGTCCACCAACACATCAAGATGCAGAACAGTTTTTTTTTTTTTTTTTTCTGTAGAGACAGAGTTTCACTTTATTGCCCTCGGTAGAGTGCCGTGGCGTCACACAGCTCACAGCAACCTCCAACTCCTGGGCTTAGGAGATTCTCCTGGATCAGCCTCCCGAGTAGCTGGGACTACAGGCGCCCGCTACAACGCCCGGCTATTTTTTTGTTGCAGTTTGGCTGTGGCTGGGTTTGAACCCGCCACCCTTGGTATATGGGGCAGGCGCCCTGCTCACTGAGCCACAGGCACCGCCCAAGACGCAGAACAGTTTTATCACCAAACAAGTTTCCTTATGACCTTTATTAGCCATATCCTTATCCCTTCTATGTCCATATTCCATTTTCCAGAGGAAGATTTTTGTTAAATTATTGTATTGATACTATTTTCTCTCTCTCTCTCTCTTTTTTTTTTTTGAGACAGAGTCTCATTCTTCTCACCATAGCATACAGAGTGCTGTGCTGTCATAGCTCACAGCCCAACCTCCAACTGTTGGGCTTAAGTGGTCCTTTTGTCTCAGCCTCCCGAGTAGCTGGGACTGCAGGCATATGCCACCACACCGTGCTAGTTTTTTCTATTTTTAGTAGAAATGGGGTCTTGCATTTGTTCAGGTTGGTCTTGGCTTAAGCAATCTGCTTCTGCCTCCTGGAGTGCTAGGATTACAGATATGAGCCACCATACCCACCCTGGATTGATGCTATTAAGCGTATCAGGAATTTTTTAAAAATGTTTTATTTGTTAAAGCAACACAAAAATTGTTTTTGTTTTCGCATGAGTTTTGTATTTAAAAGTCAAATAGTGCTGGCTTGGCGACTGTACTCAGCAGCTAGGGTGCCAGCCACATACACTGGAGTTGGTGGGTTCGAATCCAGTCCCAGCCTGCCAAACAACAATGACAATAGCCAGGTGTTGTGGCAGGCGCCTGTAGTCCCAGCTACTTGGGAGGCTGAGGCAAGAGAATTGCTTAAGCCCAAGAGTTGGTGGTTGCTGTGAGCTGTCACGCCATGGCACTCTACCCAGGGTGACATAGTGAGATTCTGTCTCAAAAAAAAAAAAACTGCGACAAAAAAATAGCTGGGCGTTGTGGCGGGCGCCTGTAGTCCCAGCTACTCAGGAGGCTGAGGCAAGAGAATTGCCTAAGCCCAAGAGCTGGAGGTTGCTGTGAGCTGTGATGTCATGGTACTCTACTGAGGGCAATAAAGTGAGACTCGGTCTCAAAAAAAAAAAAAGCCAAATAGTGCTGCAGCTTTTTTTTTTTTTTGAGACAGAGTCTCACTATATTGCTCTCGGTAGAGTGCTGCAGTGTCACAGCTCACAGCAATCTCAAACTCTTGGGCTTAAATGATTCTCTTGCCTCAGCCTCCCAAGTAGCTGGGACTACAGGCTCTCGCCATGACACCCCACTATTTTTTATTTTTATTTTTTTTTGTGGTTTTTGGTCAGGGCTAGGTTTGAACCCACCATCTCTGGCATATGGGACCGGCGCCCTACTCCTTGAGCCACAGGCACCGCCCAGACACCTGGCTATTTTTTTGTTGTAATTGTCATTGTTGTTTGTTAGGCTGGGCCTGGGTTTGAATCCGCCAGCTCTGGTGTATGTGGCTGGCGCCCTAGCCACTGACCTACAGGTGCTGAGCCAGTGCTGTAGCTTTAATGAAAAACTTTTATTTGCTATTTATCCTTTCCTACCAAGGGCAACTACTTTCAAGATTTTAATTATTTTCTTTTATTTACTCTCATGTTTCTTTCTGTCTTTTCTTTTCTTTTTTTTTGAGACAGAGTCGCACTTTCTTGCCCTCAGTAGAGTACTGTGGCATCATAGCACATAGCAATCTCAAACTCTTGGGCTAAAGTGATCTGCCTGCCTTAGCCTCCTAGTAGCTGGGACTATAGGCTCCCACACAACACCCACCTATTTTTTGAGACAGGGTCTCACTCTTGCTCAGGCTGGTCTCAAACTTTGTGAGTTCAAGCAATCTATCTGCCTCGGCCTCCCAGAGTGGTGGGATTACAGGAATGAGCCACCTTGCCTGGCCCCACTCCCTTATTTCTTTTTCTTTTTTGAGATGAGTCTCACTAGGTCGCCCTGGGTAGAGTGCTGTGGCATCATAGCACTCAAACTCCTGGGCTTAAGCAATTCTCTTGCCTCAGCCTCCCAAGTAGCTGGGATTACAGGCACCCACCCCAATGTCCGACTATTTTTCTGTTGCAGTTGTCACTGCTGCTCAGCTGGCTGGGGCTGGGTTCGAACCTGCCAGCCTCGGTGTACGTGGCTGGCACCATACCCACTATGCTATGGGCGCTGAGCCTCCCATATTTCTAAGTAATAAATAATATTTGCTTGTTGCCCTCCACCTTCTTATTGAATTCTCATAGTTATAATCACAATTTTTTTTTGTAGAAACAGAGTTTCACTTTATGGCCCTCGGTAGAGTGCCATGGCATCACACAGCTCACAGCAACCTCCAACTCCTGGGCTTAAGCGATTCTCTTGCCTCAGCCTCCCAAGTAGCTGGGACTACAGGCGCCCGCCACAACGCCCAGCTATTTTTTGGTTGCAGTTCAGCCGGGGCTGGGTTTGAACCCACCACCCTCGGTATATGGGGCTGGCGCCTTACCAACTGAGCCACAGGCGCCACCCATAATCACAATTTTTGGTTAGATCAGTATTCATTATTTATTGTGTTAATATTTATATTGAGCCATTTAGTATACTACTATTATGTTTTCTATGTGCTTTTTTTCCCCTTGGAATTTTTTTTTGAGACAGAGCCTCAAACTATCACTCTGGATAGAGTGTGGTAGTATCACAGCTCACAGCAACCTCCAATTCCTGGGCTCAAGAGATTCTCCTGCCTCCGCCTCCCAAGTAGCTGGTACTACAGGTGCCCGCCACAACGCCCGGCTATTTTTTGGTTGCAGCTGTCATTGTTTGGTGGGCCCGGGATGGATTCGAACCCACCAGCTCAGGTGTATGTGGCTGGTGCCTTAGCTGCTTGAGCCACAGGCGCTGAGCCAAGATTGGCCAATGTTACGTTTTGATAAAAGAAGTTTTCTTCATCACCTCACATTTATTCAGTGGT
Organism: Nycticebus coucang; assembly: GCF_027406575.1. Classification (NCBI taxonomy): domain Eukaryota; kingdom Metazoa; phylum Chordata; class Mammalia; order Primates; family Lorisidae; genus Nycticebus; species Nycticebus coucang. The sequence continues at coordinate 67,006,944 of NC_069785.1, forward strand.
TCCTTTTTTTTTTTTTGAGGTAGAGTCTCAAGCTGTTGCCCTAGGTAAGGTGCTGTGACATTATAGCTCACAGCAACCTCCAACTGGGCTCAAGCGATTCTCTTGCCTCAGTTTTTCTATTTTTAGTAGAGATGGGATCTCGCTTTTACTCAGGCTGATCTTGAACTTGTGAGCTTAAGTAATCCACCTGCCTCAGCCTTTGAGAGTGCTTGGATTATAGGCATGAACCACCGCTCCCATCTATTCAGTGGTTCTTATGTAAGGTATTTGGAAAGGGAGATGAAGTCTAGAATATAAAAAGTGATGGTGGCCGGCTCAGTAGCTCACATCTGTAATCACAGTCCCCTCTCTCAAGTTTAAGAGTTTGAGACCAGCTTTGGTAACGTAGCAAGACCCCTGTCTCTACAAAAAAAAAAAATAATTTTTGTTTTTGAGATAGAATCTCATTGTCCTGGGCTCAAGTGATTTGTCTTGCTTCAGCCTCCCAAGTAGCTGGGACCACAGGTGCCTGCCATAACACCCAACTATTTTTAGAGACAAGCTTCAAGCTGGTCTCGAACCTGTGAACTCAGGCAATCCACCTGCCTTGGTCTCCCAAGTGCTGGCATTGTAGGGGAAAAAAATTTTTTTTTAAAATTAACTGGGCAGCGCCTGTTGCTTCAGTGGTTAGGGCGCCAGCCATATATACCGAGGCTGCCGAGTTCGAGCCAAGCCTGGGCCTGCTGAACAACAATGACCGCTACTGGGCGGCGCCTGACCATATACCTGAGGTGGTGGGTTCAAACCTGGCCCCAGCCAAAAACTGCAAAAAAAATAAAAAAGAAAAAAAACAATGACAGCTCCAACAAAAAATAGCTGGGTGTTGTGTTGGGCGCCTGTAGTCCCAGCTGCTTGGGAGGCTGAGGCAAGAGAATCGCTAAGCCCAAGAGTTTGAGGTTGCTGTGAGCTCTAACGTTACAGCACTCTATAGAGGGTGACACAGTGAGACTCTGTCTCAAAAAAAAAAAAAAAAAAATTAACTGGGTGTAGTGGCATGCACCTATAGTCCTAGCTGCTTCAGAGGCTAGGGTGGGAGTTTGAGGTTACAGTAAGTTATGATCACACCATTACATTCCAACCTGGGGTGAGACAGTGAGACTCCATCTCAAAAAAAAAAAAGTGAAGGTAATTCTTTGTACTTTTTGAAAAATGCTCTTTTCCCCCTTTCCCTCAAGCTATAAATTTGACCATGTTTTAGAGATGAAGAGATTGAAATAAAGCAAAGTTAATACTTTGACACAACAGTTATGTGTACAATGGTAGTTTCTCAGATCTCTTGATTTTTAGCTATCTCCACTGTTTAATTTTTTCCTAAGAATTTGACATCACGTTCTCTTTGGCTCATAAAGTTTAGCTTTGGGGATAAGAACTAAATTATAAAAGACTCTGTAGCTCTCCAATTACAAGGGGTAGAGGATTGACAGCTTTTTTTTATTGTTTTTTTAGATAATCTTTGCTTTTTGGCCTACTTATACATAGGCCTCTGTGTGGTTTGATTTCACCAGATGAATCCCTATAGAGTTGGGACTGAATTATATACATATTCTGTATGTTATTTAGCTTGTTTTAGGATGTATTCTGGCATAGAAAAGGCCAACACCAAAGATCCAAATCTGAGCCCTATTGAACTGCTATGTCTTCGTAGAAGTGTCAGTTGCTTATGTGAAATGAAACAGGTCAAGTCTCATAATCTTTTTTTTTTTTTTGTAGAGACAGAGTGTCACTGTACCGCCCTCGGGTAGAGTGCCGTGGCGTCACACGGCTCACAGCAACCTCTAACTCTTGGGCTTACGCGATTCTCTTGCCTCAGCCTCCCGAGCAGCTGGGACTACAGGCGCCCGCCACAACACCCGGCTATTTTTTTGTTGAAATTTGGCCGGGGCTGGGTTTGAACCTGCCACCCTCAGCATATGGGGCTGGCACCCTACTCACTGAGCCACAGGTGCCGCCCAAGTCTCATAATCTTTGTTTGAGAATAGCAGCCTATGAGGACCATAAAACTATTCATGAGCTGTAGCATACTCAGGGACTGAGAGATGCTACAATTTGTCCTTAGGTGACACATGGTCAGATGGGTCCTGTTCAATTGGATCTTCCTTCTCAAGTTGGCACTGTTGGTCTGTTCCTTATCTAATCTCAATCGCAGGTATAGACTGAGACCTATGGTACTTGAGATGATACAATTTCTTTGTTATAGTAATTAATGTAATAAATTAAGGGAGAGGTCCAGAGGGAAGTTGATTATTTCTTATTAGAGCCCTGGGTGGAAATTCAGTTGATTAGTGAGCTCCTATGAAGTGTGGCAGGTGGAGAGAGAGATGCCTGTTCTTACAGCTGGGTAAACCGAGAGTTACCGAGGATGGTTTACATGTTGTACTAACTTCACCTGAGGCTGGCTAAATATGAAGTGATTTTAGGGCAACATCTGGAATTCAAGGAAGATGATAAAATGTGGTTCTTTTCTCAGCAACTTTGTTGTATCTCATTGGTTTATTGAGAGTTCTCTGGGGCATCAAACCCTGTGAACCTCAAACAGGTAGATTTGAAGTCCTGTTTCTGTCAATGTGGTTAGCAACTTGGTGGGTTGGAACAGTTAGCAAAAAATATAGTCCACATGTTAACATCATGAGTCTTGAGATTGATACTTTGGCCCTGAGAGATTTTTAAAGCAAGATGGAGTCTCTCACTATAAGGAAGGGCTTTATGAGCCACATCTGAAAGTAAGAGTATCCTAAAAGGAAGACCCAGATTACCTAGTACAAGAGAGGAAGATTGTCATTTCCTTTCATAGAACTCAAATGGGTATTGGTACAACCTGTAATTTAATTTATAAAAAAATTTAAGTTATTTTTTCTTTCTTTTTCTTTTTTTTTTTTCCTTCTGAGACAGAGTCTCACTATGTTGCCCTTGGTAGAGTGCTGTGGTGTCACAGCTCACAGCAACCTCAAACTCTTGGGCTTAAGCGATTCTCTTGCCTCAGCCTCCCAAGTAGCTACAGGCTACAGGTGCCCACTACAACACTCGGCTATTTTCCTGTTGCAGTTGTTGTTGTTTAGCTGGCCCAGACTGGGTTTGAACCCACCACCCTTGGTGTATGTGGCTGGCACCGTAACCACTGTGTTATGGGTGCCAAGCCTTTCTTTTCTGTTCTTTTTTCTTTTGAGATAGTCTCACTGTGTCGCCCTTGGTAGAGTGCAATGGCATCACAGCTCACAGCAACCTCCAACCCTTGGGCTTAAGCAATTCTCTTGCCTCAGCCTCACAAGTAGCTGGGACTACAGGCGTCCACTACATACAACATTGGCTATTTTTTAGTTGTAGTTGTTGTTTGGCAGGCCCAGGCTGGATTGGAACCCTCCAGCTCTGGTGTATGTATGTGGCTGGCGCCCAAGCCGCTGAGCTATAGGTACTGAGCCAAGTTTTTCTAATTTTAGTAGAGACAAGGTCTTGCTATTGCTCTCAAACTCCTGTGCTGAAGTAATCCACTGTAATGTTAGCATTACAGGCATGAGCCACCTTGCCTGGCCTTATTTTTCTTAATAATTTAGATACCCTACAGAAGACATAATCATGAAGCAGTCCTCTTTTAAGACCAAACACAAGAATATTTAGGTTGGTCAGGTGCCGTGGCGCTCGTGCCTGTAATCCTATCACTCTGGGAGGCTGAGGCGGGTGGATTGCCTGAGCTCACAGGTTTGAGACCAGCATGAGCAAGAGTGAAATCCCATCTCTAAAATAGCCAAGCGTTGTGGTGGGCGCCTGTAGTCCCAGCTACTCGGGAGGCTGAGGTGAGAGAATCACTTGAGCCCAAGAGTTGGAAGTTTCTGTGAGGTATAATGCCATGACACTCTACCAAGGCAACAAAGTAAGACTCTGTCCCCCACCCCCCAAGAAAAGAATATTTGCGCCTGTAGTCCCAGCTGCTCGGGAGGCTGAGGCAAGAGAATCGCGTAAGCCCAAGAGTTAGAGGTTGCTGTGAGCCGTGTGATGCCATGGCACTCTACCCGAGGGTGGTATAGTGAGACTCTGTCTCTACAAAAAAAAAAAAAAAAAAAAAGAATATTTGGATCATCTGATATCTTTTTCTTTCTTTCTTTTTCTTTTTTTTTTTTTTTTGAGACAGAGTCTCACTTTGCTATGCTATGCTATGTATCATACCTTACAGCAACCTCAAACTCTTGGGCTCAAGGGAACTTCTTGTCTCAGCCTCCTGAGTAGTGCTGGGATTACAGGTGTGAGCCATCATGCCCAGCCCATATTATATTTTTGAATTGCCATTTTCTGTTATATATCCTAATGATATGCTTAGAATGTGATAGATTCTCTCTCCATCTTATAATGAGAAAATTAATATTTAATGAAGCAACTTGGCTGGTCAATGGAAATCTGAATCCAGAAATCACATCTAAATCTAATTTTAGTGTTCTTTTTACTACACAGTGCTACCTGCCTAGAATTGAGTATGGCATTATCTTTTGTTGGCATGCAGCTTTTGAAAGGGACTACCAAGCACATAGTTCTGACTTTCATATTCTAAGTACAGGACCTGTGTGGTTCCAAACACACTGTATACACTGACGTACAGTTGTCACTTATTCAGGCCAAAGCCTATAAGAAGATTGATACAAAACCCATAGAAAGGGCAGTGCCTGTGGCTCAGTGGGTAGGGTGCTGGCCCCATATACCAAGGGTAGTGAGTTTGAACCCTGCCCCAGCGAAACTGCAACAAAAAATGGCCGGGCGTTGTGGCAGGCGCCTGTAGTCCTAACTACGCAGGAGGCTTAGGCAAGAGAATTGCCTAAGCCCAGGAGTTGGAGGTTGCTGTGAGCTGTAATGCCACAACACTCTGCAGAGGGCAACATAGTGAGACTCTGTCTAAAAAAAAAAAAAAGTTCTAAAACCCATAGAAAAGGGAAGAACAGATAAATTTACAGTAGAACAGCATTGGACAATTTACTGCTTAGACTGGATTGTTTATGGGTAGTTACCATTTAAAGTCTTCTAGAATGGATATAGAGATCTGAGAGAAAAGAGAAATACAGTTTTTCTTATTACGTGTGGACATAAGGAGGGCCTAGTTGCTGTTTTTGCTTTCTGAAAACTTTTTCATTCTTAGCCTTCTTGAAGAGAGACCTTTTTCATTCCTTAGGTAGAGTAGTGATGTGATCTTTGACATGTGCTCTACAAAAGCAATTAGTGAAAAACAAACAAAAAAGCAATTAGTGACCTGAAATGTGATTTTTTTTTTTTTTTTTTTTTTTTGAGACAGGGTATCACTATGTCACCCTGGGTAGAGTGCCATGGTGTCACAGCTCATAGCAACCTCCAACTCTTGGGCTTAAGCGATTCTCTTGCCTCAGCCTCCCAAGTAGCTGGGACTACAGACATCCGCCACAATGCCCAGCTATTTTTTTTTATTGTAATTGTCATTGTTGTTTGGCAGGCCCAGGCTAGAAGGCTGCATTTGAGCCTGCCAGCTCCGGTATATGTGGCTGGCGCCTTAGCCATGGAACTACAGATGCTGAGCCGAAACATGTGATTTTTAAATGTACCAGTCTTGGTTGAGAATCAGAGATAGGTATTTAGGTTCCAGATAAGAAACTAGGATCTGAACTTCTTTTAGGATGTGTTACTTTTAAGCATGAATGCTTTCGGTGGGTATAAGCTATAGAGAATGATTGTCATGACCTAACTTTCCCTTAGCCATATCCATGCAGAGGGAATTTCTACAAGCACACAGTGAATTGTGGTCATAAATAAGGACACAGAGTACAATTAAACAAAAGGAATAAAGAGAGAGGAAAATATTCACAGAGGCTCTTGCAAATTGTCAAATGCCTTGTGGTCTCTGTAAGGTATTGATTCTCCTGATTCTGCACTTTCTCTGCCATGGAAGTAAGAGGTCAGTGCTTTTCATTTCTATCTAGCATGTTAGTTACCCTACCTCCTGGGGTTAAACATCTCTGCAGTGACCTGTCAGAGGGTTGATTATTAGCTGTATAAAGCCAGGGAGCAGATGGGAAGTGGTTTGGCTGGTGCAGCCAGGCTGATTAAAGAACACTTGGCAGTTTTACAGCGTATCATTGGAAATGTGCTTCCGAATTTTTTATCAAGCCTGCTGGGTTGGAAAGTTGGATTTCTGAAAAGTCACTGCTTGAAAGTAGTACTTATGAAAACTCACTCTCAAAAATAGGAGAGTGACTCTTAGAGAACATCAAGACCACTGAAGATCAATCCTCAGAATATTTTTTTTGCATCCTGATCAGTCACAGAACCATTAGAAAAAAATCACTTTTTGATGGGTGCATCAATAGAACTATAGACTGAAAAAGACAAAGTTAATTTAGGCAAGTCTAGATTAACCCTACAACACATAGGGGGGTATTTTGTGTATTTGCTTGACAGGTAATTATGCTTTTGTGCACGAATACTTTGAGTGATAAAGACATGATCATTAAATATTAAAGGTTGTTAGAAATCTCAAGTTATTACATTTTTTCATGAGTAAAACATGTCTTTCTGTAGCTTCTACTTGCTGATCATATTTCTCCCTGAGCATCACAGAATAACTTTCTTTTCTACACTACAACCCATCATATATTCGAAGCTAACCAGCCTGTCTCCTTTCAATGTTTACCTTTTCAGTGTAAAAAACCCCAGTTTCAGAGACTTTCTATAGCACATTTTTTCATTTAATGACTGTTTCACTTAAGATGTGGAATCTGGACATGAGTGTAGATCATCAAATGTTCTTTTCATTTCCTTTTTTAAAAAAAGTACAATTAAAAAAGAAATGTAATAGCAATAATATTTGCTAGAACAACCCAAAGTACAAAATAATTTTCCATTATATATGCAATTGGAACACGAGGAATTTAAGTGTCAGCTTTATAACTTGTGATTTGTCTTTCCTAATTTTTTTCTTTTGTTTTTTTTTGAGACAGAGCTTCAAGCTGTCCCCCTGGGTAGAGTGCTATGACATCACAGCTCACAGCAACCTCAAACTCCTGGGCTCAGGCGATTCTCCTGCCTCAGCCTCCCAAGTACCTGGGACTACAGGCGCACCACAATGCCTGGTTATTTTTTGGTTGCAGCCATCATTGTTGTTTGGCGAGCTGGGCCGGATTCGAACCCACCAGTTCAGGTATATGTGGCTGGCACCTTAGCAGCTTGAGCCATATGCACTGAGCCTGTTTTTCCTTATTTATTTATTTGTTTATTTTTTGATAAAGAGCCTCCACTTGTCACTCTAGGTAGAGTGCTGTGGCATTACAGCTCACAGCAACCTCCAACTCCTGGGTTCAAGTGACTCTCTTGCCTCTGCCTCCCAAGTAGCTGGGACTATAGGCACCTGCCACAATGCCCGGCTGTTTTTTGGTTGCAGCCATCATTGTTGTTTGGTGGGCCCGGGCTGTATTCGAACCCGCCAGCTCAGGTGTATGTGGCTGGCGCCTTTAGCTGCTTGAGCCACAGGCACCGGGCCTGTCTTTCCTTATTGATGTTAGGTGGAACTTCTTTTCTCCCCAGCAAACACATTGCTCTATAAGGTGGTACCTTCTGAGCTACATTATTATTATTTTTTTATTTTTTATTTTTTTTAGAGACAGAGTCTCACTTTGTTGCCCTTGGTAGAGTGATGTGGTGTCACAGCTCACAGCAACCTCCAGCTCATGAGCTTAGACGATTCTCTAGCCTCAGCCTCCCAAGTAACTGGGACTATAGGCGCCTGCCACAACGCCTAGCTATTTTTTGTCACAGTTTGGCCAGGACCGAGTTTGAACCACCCTCAGTATATGGCGCGGTGCCCTACTTAACCACAGGTGCTGCCCCTTGAGCTACATTATTATTTTTTTTTTTTTTTGTGATTTTTTGGCCAGGGCTGGGTTTGAACCCGCCACCTCCGGCATATGGGACTGGCGCCCTACTCCTTGAGCTACAGGCGCTGCCCCCTTGAGCTACATTATTAAAGTACTGATTTTGCATCACATCTTTTTCAGGGATAATTTTTTTTTTTTTTTTTTTTTTTTGAGACAGATTCTCAAGCTGTTGCCCTGGGTAGAGTGCTATGGCGTCACAGCTCACAGCAATCTCAAACTCTTGGGCTTAAGTGATTCTCTTGCCTCAGCCTCCTAAGTAGCTGGAACTACAGTCACCTGCCACAACACACGGCTATTTTTTTGTTGTTGTTGCAGTTGTCATTGTTCTTTTTTAGCTGGCCTGGGCTGGGTTTGAACCCATCAGCCTCGGTGTATGTGCCCGGCACCCTACCCACTGAGCTACAGGCACTGCCAATTTTTATTCCTTTTTTGAGGCAGAGTCTAACTCTCGTTCTGGGTAGAGTGCTAGGGCATCATAGCTCACAGCAACTTCATACTGTTGGGCTGAAGAGAGCCTCTTGCTTCATCCTCCCAAGTAGCTGAGATTATATTTTCTATTTAGTAGAGACAGGGTCTTGCTCTTGCTCTTGCTCAGGCTAGTCTTAAACTGCGATCCACCCATCTCGGCCTCCCAGAGTGCTAGGATTACAGGCTTGAACCACTGCATCTAGCCTGAAGGATAATTCTTTTTTTTTTTTTGTGATTTTTTGGCCGGGGCTGGGTTTGAACCCGCCACCTCCGGCATGTGGGACCGGCGCTCTACTCCTTGAGCCACAGGCGCCACCCTCAAGGATAATTTTTAATATTGGTGTTGAATTTATCTTAGATTACAAGATGCTACTGGTTTTTTTTTTTTTTTCAGTTTTGGCCAGGGCTGGGTTTGAACCCACTACTTCCTGCATATGGGACCAGCGCCCTACTCCTTTGAGCCACAGGCGCCGGCCCGATGCTACTGGTTTTTGTATTTATAAAAATTATTTATATTTTTGCTAGGTTGAACTGATTTTGGTGCTTTAGGTAATTTTTGACAAGATACATATGTGCTCTTATATAGCTGAAAATACATTGTTTTTACACATGATGAACAATTTGGCTCAGTGTAAAATTCTTGTCTTTTTTTTTTTTTTGAGACAGTCTCACTCTGTCACCCAGGCTAGATAGAGTACCATGGCTTCAGCCTAGCTTATAGCAACCTCAAACTCATGGGCTCAAGTGATCCTTCTGCCTCAGCCTCCTGAGTAGCTCAGCTTACAGGCATCTGCTAATTTTTCTATTTTTAGTAGAGACAGTGTCTCACTCTTGCTCAGGCTGGTCTCAAACTCCTGAGATCTTCATGGGATCCTCTTGCCTCATCCTCCCAGAGTGCTAGGGTTACAGGGCCTGAAATACTGTGCTTATTAGCCTTGAGTAGCCCTTTCTCTTCAAAATTCTGTAGGTTGCCATTCTCTTTTAACATTTAATATTATAGAGCAGTCTGAATTCAGTCCAATTTTTGTCCTTTGTAATTTAAAAATATTTCTAAAATGTATGCAGGTTTGACTTACTACGTTGATTTTACTGAAAATGAATCCCTTCAATCTGTATGAATGATCTTTGTTCAGTTCAGGTGTTATTCATTTGTCTTTTATAGGTTGCTTTAATTCCATTTGTTCTAGTATCTTCTAAAGTTTTCTTTTCTGTTTTTTTTTTTGTTTGTTTCTGGCCGGGGCTGGGTTTGAACCCACCACCTCCAGCATATGGGGCTGGCACCTTACTCCGTTGAGCCACAGGTGCCGCCTGAAGTTTTCTTGAAGTGTTATAAAATCCTTTATCTCTCTTAATTTCTGTCATTATTTTCACAACACCGATGGCTCAGTAAGTAGGGTGCCGCCCCATATACCCCCAGGGCTGGGTTTGAACCTGCCACCTCCGGTATATGGGGCTGGTGCCCTACTCCTTGAGCCATAGGTGCTGCCCTGTCATTATTTTCTTTTCACTGTTTTCCTTTGCAATCTGGAAAACTATCTTAAGTTCTCTTATAATTCACTGATTTATTCTCTGTAATTTTAGCTCTGTGCTTTTCTGATTTTTGTGTGAATTTTAATTAATACATTTTCCTTTCCTTTTTTTTTTTTTTTTTTTGTAGAGACAGAGTCTCACTGTACCGCCCTCGGGTAGAGTGCCGTGGCCTCACACAGCTCACAGCAACCTCCAACTCCTGGGCTTAAGCGATTCTCTTGCCTCAGCCTCCCAAGCAGCTGGGACTACAGGCGCCCGCCACAACGCCTGGCTATTTTTTTTTTTGTTGTTGTTGCAGTTTGGCCGGGGCCGGGTTTGAACCCACCACCCTCGGTATATGGGGCCGGCGCCTTACCGACTGAGCCACAGGTGCCGCCCCTTTCCTTTTTTTTTTAATGTTGTGTCCTTTTTTTTTTTTCAAGTAAGATGTATCTTTCCATTTTAACTTGTTACCTTCTTAATGTTCTCTCTTCTTTACTGGCATACTTTGTCCTCCCTTACACAGCCAGTCAGCCAGTAGAGTAAAGGACTGTTTGAAGCTCTCAGCACTAACATTTTTTATGTTACATACTTTCCTTACTTCTCCAGTGTCTCTTCCATTACTACCTTGTTTTCTAACGAAAGAGCTTTGGGATCCAAGGAAAGTTTCATTGTTTTTTTTGTTTGTTTGTTTGTTTTGTTTTGTTTTGTTTGTTTGTTTTGTCCAGACAGAGTTCTACCCTATGCCCTGAGCAGAGTGCAATGGTGTCGTAGCTCACTGCAACCTCAGACTCGGGCTGTGGGCATCCTGCTGCCTCAGTCTCTGAAGCTGCTGGGATTACCGGCACTCGCCGCAGCACCTGCCTGGATTTTTCAATTTTTTTCATGAGTAGGGGTCTCACTCTTGTTCAGACAAGTCTCGAACACCTGAGCTCAAACAGTCCTCCTGCCCCAGCCTCCCACAGTGCTGGGATTACTGGCATGAGCCACTGTGCCCAGCAGTTTCATTGTTTTTCTAAAAATAAAGCCATATGGGTTGTTGTTGTTTTTTTTTTGCAGTTTTTTGCCGGGGCTTGGCTTGAACTTGCCACCTCTGGGATATGGCGCCGGCGCCCTACCCCTTTGAGCTACAGGCGCTGCCCTGATACGGGGTTGTTTTAATGGTTAAGTTACATACTAAGAATAGTGGGTAAGTTTTCGATTAATGTGGGTTACACTCTAAGGCTAGCCATGATTGCAAAGATTGCAGAGGCAATATATTAAGATTTTGAAAAGAACTGTGCTCTAATAATTCTCATCATGGAGATTCAGTTGGCATTTCCTTTCTTAGAAATGCCCTCTGCCTCCCACAATAGAAATAATATTTTCAGTGCCACGTTCTGTTGTCTTATTTGCTGTTTTACTTGCTGCTGTATTCCTAGCACCTCATTTAGTACCTGGCACATAGTAGGCAATAAATAAAAATGTTTCTAATGAATGAACAAAAATCTACTTCACTACTATTTCTTGGAGGCTAAGTTTTCCTTTTTTTCTTTTTGAGACAGAGTCTTGCTTTGTTGCCTTGGTAGAGTGCCGTGGCGTCACAGCTCGCAGCAACCTCAAACTCTTGGGCTCAAGCAATTATCTTGCCTCGCCTCCCAAGTATCTGGGACTACAGGTGCCTGCCACAACATCTGGCTATTTTTACTGTTGTTGTTTAGCAGGCCCAGGCTGGGTCTGAACCTGCCAGCCCTGGTTTCTTGGCCGACGCCCTGACCACTGAGCTATGGGTACCAAGCCAAGGCTAAGTTTTCTTGTGTAGTGTTGAGAATTCCTAAGAGTTTACTAAAATTTCTTTATAATTCTAGATCATTTTCAGAGGTTATCATGTCTCTAATTCTTAGGATTATGTTTTCTTTGCCTTGTGGGTGACATGTTTTTCATAGTTCCTATATCATGTTCTTCACCCCACCCCTTTTTGTTCACTCCTTAAGAGGTAAAATCTATATAGAATTGATGTTTGCTAATAAACAGTGGTTGGTTGCTGTTAATATTAAGCTTTTTAGTTGGGTAAAGGATGCATTTTCTTCTCAGATCTACAACAAATGTCAGATTAATGTGTATGCCTCTTAAATCCTAGTTGCTAGCAGGCATTCACCTGGTACAGTTTTGCTCTACTAGTATGATATCTTTTCTTCTTTCTGCACTCTGGTTCCTTTACACCGTTCTGAGGGAATAGGTGAAACAGTACAATTTATCTTATCTGTGTCCTAACTGTAGCACTTAACCTGTTAGAGATCCACTTTGCAGAACACATTGTGACACTACTAGCTTGCCCTTTCTACTCAGTTAATCTCATGAAAAAATTATTATTATTATTTTTTAGAGATAGAGTGTCACTTTGTCGCCCTCGGTGGAGTGCCGTGGCATCACAGCTCACCGCAACCTCCAGCTCTTGGGCTTAGGCAATTCTGTTGCCTCAGCCTCCCAAGTAGTTGGGACTACAGGCGTCCACCACAATGCCTGGCTATTTTTATTTATTTTTTTTTTTGAGACAGAATCTCACTCTGTTGCTCTTGGTACAGTGCCATGGCGTCACAGCTCACAGCAACCTCCACCTCTTGGGCTTAAGCGATTCTCTTGCCTCAGCCTCCTGAGTAGCTGGGACTACAGGCGCCTGCCACGACACCTGGCTATTTTTGTTGCAGTTGCCACTGCTGTTTTAGCTCGCCAAGGCTGGGTTGGAACCCACACCCTTGGTATATGGGGCTGGCGCCCTACCCACTGAGCCACAGGCGCTGCCCTCGGCTATTTTTTTGTTGCGGTTTGGCTAGGGCTGGGTTTGAACTCGCCATCTTGGTATATGGGGCTGGTGCCCTACTCATTGAGCCATAGGCACTGCCTGAAAAAAATTTTTAATGGATATAGAAAGATGGTAGACAAAGAAATAAGCAAGAGCAGAACTCTTTGGATTTATCATAAAATAAAACCTAGATGGTATATATTGGCTGTCAGGTTTTCTAGATGGTTTTCTTCCCAGTTCTCATGAGTCAGGAAACAGTGGAGAAATGTAAATTGCCCTTTTAATAAACCCTAACCCCCACCCCCAGCCAATCTCTGACTCATGAAGTGTAAGGCTTTGGTATTTGTTAATAGAGTGCCATCAATCTTACATGAGAAAGTGAAAAGTTATCCAACATCGTGGTGTTAGATTTTTTTAGTAGTATCTAATTTTTGGTAGGATAAACATTTTTCTCTTTTTCTATGTCTTCGTATGTATTTTAGTGGGAAGCCAGAAAGGCTATATTGAAGCCTACTAGACATAATTTGAAACCTGGAATTTGATAAGGCTGATTTAACTTCTCTGAACATAAGCTGATTGGTTGAGTCCTCTCTGAGAATTGTTTTCTCCAGTTGCAGTCTTTGCCTCTGTCCTGAAGTTACATTTTTCTCAGTTCTGCTTGCTCTTCTCTTTTTTAATTTTTTTTGCTCTTCTCTTTAGCCATTAGACTTTCCCCCCAAATAGTAGAATAACAAGGAATCTATACTATTTTTAGTAGGGGCTTGCCCTGTTAGTAGTGGGCATTTGAAGCTTTGGCCTAGATGATATTCTGAGTCTCTAATAATGTAAAAGAAATAGCAAGAAGAAAAGGGATTTGAACAAAGTTGTGCTAGAGTTGAAATCTGTGATTATGCCGTTATATACAGTTGTGTTGTACTGACTGAGGGAAGATTATCAACTGGTAGTTTAATGGAAATAATTTTTTCAAGAATGGGAAAGTAACTCTAAAAGACTCTTAGTTAAAACTTACCACAAAATCTCCAGGCATTTGGAAATATTGTACTCTCCCCTGGGGAGATGAAGTGAGAATTAACTTTTCCCTAGATCCAATGTGACTTGGTTAGAAATACAGTTGTACCTGTTTGTCTTGTCCATTGTGATGTGATAGCCCCATAGGAAGGGTCTGTGTTGTGTGGGAGTTTATTTCAGGCTGTCTCCTTGCCTGTACTGTTTCTTTTAACAGTTTTTTAAATTTTCTTTTTCCAGCAATGATGTTGTCCACTGGGCATATACTGACCAATGTGGCAGGTCTGAGAACATAGCTGAAGCTGAAAATAGGAAAACTGGGGGCAAGGAAGAGCCTTGAATCTTGAGGTGGGACGTTGACTCTAAGATGTCCTTGAGCAGTGGAGCCTCCGGAGGGAAAGGAGTGGATGCAAACCCGGTTGAGACTTACGACAGTGGGGATGAATGGGACATTGGAGTAGGGAATCTCATCATTGACCTGGACGCCGATCTGGAAAAGGACCAGCAGAAACTGGAAATGTCAGGCTCAAAGGAGGTGGGGATACCTGCTCCCAATGCTGTGGCCACACTACCAGACAACATCAAGTTTGTGACCCCAGTGCCAGGTCCTCAAGGGAAGGAAGGCAAATCAAAATCCAAAAGGAATAAGAGTGGCAAAGACACTAGCAAACCCACTCCAGGGACTTCCCTGTTCACTCCAAGTGAGGGGGCAGCTAGCAAGAAAGAGGTGCAGGGGCGTTCAGATGGTGCCAATGCAGGAGGTCTGGTTGCTGCTATTGCTCCCAAGGGTTCAGAGAAGGCGGCTAAGGCATCCCGCAGTGTAGCCAGCTCAAAAAAGGAGAAGGAGAACAGCTCATCAAAGAGCAAGAAGGAGAGAAGCGAAGGAGTGGGGACTTGTTCAGAAAAGGATCCTGGGGTCCTCCAGCAAGTTCCCTTAGGAGGACGGGGTGGTCAGTATGATGGAAGTACAGGGGTGGATACAGGAGCTGTGGAGCCGCTTGGGAGTATAACTATTGAACCTGGGGCAGCGCTCAATCCTTTGGGAGCTAAACCGGAGCCAGAGGAAGGGGAGAATGAGTGTCGCCCACTAAAGAAAGTCAAGTCTGAAAAGGTAAGAGGTGGCCAGATCTGGCTGCCCACTGTCAGTCAGAACTGCCCTGGACTAACTGCCAAATGCTATGTGTACTCTGTGGGAAGCTCATTAGTTTGTGGTTAATGACCAATTACAAGGTCAGAGCAGCTGGTAATGATAATGTGGTTTTGTTCCAAATTAGAGGAGTCCCTACAGACTAATTTTCAACAGGCATGGACATTTTGGAGTAGGATATCTGTTGTTGGGGGCAGCTACCTGGTAGAATAAATTTTCTGTAGTCTGAATTGAGACCTTCTCTTCTCCTTGTCCCACCACAGACACATGTTGCTAGAAGCTGTTATCAAACCTTTATTTGGTTCTCAGCTTGGTCATTTCATCATCAGAGTCTTAATAGATGATAAACTTAAGTTTACCACAAAGCTTATGGTTATATGTATAAGTTGAATAGAGTTCTTGATGAGGTAAATGGTACTGTTGGGTCTCTAAAAAGACCAAAAGGGCTTGGTGCCTGCGGCTCAAGTGGCTAAGGTGCCAGCCACATACACTTGAGCTGGTGGGTTCGAATCTAGCCCAGGCCTGCCAAACAACAATGACAGCTACAACCAAAAAATAGCTGGGTGTTGTGATGGGTGCCTGTAGTCCCAGCTACTTGGGAGGTGGAGTCAGGAGAATCACTTTAGCCCAGGAGTTGGAGGTTGCTGTGAGCTGTGATGGCACGGCACTCTACCCATGGTGACAGCTTAAGACTGTCTCAAAAAAAAAAAAAAAAACACACACACCAAAGGGTTAATTAGGTTTCATGGCTTATCTACCAAGTGTTCTGTTGATAGCTACCAAAGAGCAAAGGGGCACAGTTTGAGTGCAGAAGGTACTGACTGTACCATGAAGTACTTAATCAGACCTTATGAGTTAGTGTTGTAGCTATGAAAGTTTGGCTTAGAATGAAATTCTTTGGCCACTAAAGATGTAACTCTTTGCCAGTGTCTTCCACAGCTTTTAGGACTTAAAGTCTCTGGGTGGTTTAATAGCTGCCAAACCATGTAATGATACCTTGCCTTCTGCTTAACTTGGAAGGACAGGTGCTTGCAGCCCCAGGAGGAGCTAAAACTGAGTCCTTTCTCTGGGAAGATGATTTTAGTTTATGTCTCAGGAAATGAGCTTGCAGTGCTAGAGCAGAGTAGATGTGAGTCTGGAGTCAGCTCAGGCTGCTTTAAATTTCAGTAGCTTATAATTTCTTACAAAGTGGCTTGCCTAGTGATGAGCTGTTCATTGGCTCTTGATTTTCTGCTCTGTGCTTTGCTCACCCTGTGCTTTCAGATGATCCCAGCAGATGCAATATAAATTGATTTCTCTGTAATTACATCAGCTACATCAGGGAATACCTATTTCCATATGTAAATGTTAATAAATAAAGGCTTATTTATTTATGTTTGGGTGGTGCTACCCTCTTAATTCCTGGATTGGTGCAAGTGATAGCTTGTGCTTCCTTTACTGTACCAAAGATTTTGGTCTTTGTCTTTGACATGTCTGTAGCTCTTAGCAACATCTGGGCATCTCTGGTAATAGGGCTGTGTGGCAGCTGCCAGGGAGGCTGCCTGTGTTTAGGTGGCAGATGCTATAGTCCACTTCAGCAGAGTCAAGTTCCAGCTGGTTACTGGCATGGTTCATCCTGTACTGCCTGTCATTTACCATTCTCTCTGGGGTACAGATGGATAATACTGTTTTAAAGAGACCTGGGAAAACCAGGTTACTGTGCCCTACATCTAGTTTCAGGAATCTCTTGCCATATTTCCATGTTCATAATAGCCATTGTTCTTTCTGTGCTGAAAAGTACTTCCAAGGGTGGCCTTTATTTTCCTGGGGGTTTTTTTGTTGCTTTTTTTTTTTTTTTTTGAGTCAGAGCCTCAAGCTGTTGCCCTGGGTAGAGTGCTGTACCATCACAGCTCACAGCAACCTCCAACTCCTTGGCTCAAGTGATTCTCCTGCCTCTGCCTCCCAAGTAGCTGGGACTATAGGCACCTGCCACAACACCGGGCTATTTTTTTTTTTTGGTTGAAGCCGGCATTGTTGTTTGGTGGGCCCGAGCTGGATTTGAACCCTCCAGCTCAGGTATGCTGGCGCCTTAGCCACTTGAGCCACAGGTGCCGGGCCGTTGTTGCTTTTTTTTGGTACAGACAGTGTCTCACTGTACCGCCCTCAGGTAGAGTGCCGTGGCGTCACACGGCTCACAGCAACCTCTAACTCTTGGGCTTCCGCGATTCTCTTGCCTCAGCCTCCCGAGCAGCTGGGACTACAGGCACCCGCCACAACGCCCAGCTATTTTTTTGTTGCAGTTTGGCCGGGGCTGGGTTTGAACCCGCCACCCTTGGCATATGGAGCCGGCACCCTACTCACTGAGCCACAGGCGCCGCCCGTTGTTGTTGTTGCTTTTTTTTTGAGACAGAGTTTTACTTTCTCCTCCTTGGTAGAGTGCTGTGGCATCAAAGCAACCTCAAACTCTTGGGCTTAAGTGATTCTCTTGTCTCAGCCTCCCAAGTAGCTGGGACTACAGGCACCCACCACAACACCCAGCTATTTTTAGAGACCAGGCCTCGCTCTGGTTTAGCTGGTCTTGAACCTGTGAGCTTAGGCAGTCCACCTGCCTCAGCCTCCCAGAGTGTTAGGATTACAGGCATGAACCACCATGCCAGGCCCTGATTTTGTTGTTGTTGTTTTTGTTTTGTTTTGTTTTGTTTTTTAAGAGAACTTGGCTTATGTAGCAGTCTTCTAAGCACAGTCTGTGGGTGAAAGGATTAATATTGCTTAGCTTCATATTGAAATTTTTTTTTTTTTAGACAGAGCCTCAAGCTATCACCCTGGGTAGAATGCTGTGGCATCATAGCTCACAGCAACCTCCAACTTCTGGGCCTAAGTGATTGTCTTGCCTCAGCCTACCAAGTAGCTGGGACTACAGGCACCTGTTACAATGCCCAGCTATTTTTTGGTTGTAGTTGTCGTTGTTTGGCAGGCCCAGGCTGGAGCTTCATACATGTCCATGATTGTCTTCAGTGAAGTAGCAAATGGAACCCATTTTCTCTTATGGATTCAGGGACTGGTTGGTTGACTACCTTTCAGATTATAATTGGGCTAAAAGATGCAATATATTTGGCTAAGAATAACCCTTGGGACTAAGCATGGTGGCTCATCCCTGTAATCCTAAAATTTTGGGAGGACGAATTGGGAGGTTTGTGATGAGCCTAGGCAACATAACAAGACCTGTCCTTATAAAAAATTAAAACGTTACCTGGGCATGGGTGGTACATGTCTGTAGATCCAGCCACTCGGGAGGCTGAGGCAGGAGGATTGCTTGAGCCTAGGAGTTTTAGGTTAAACTGGGCTATGATGATCCCACTGCACTATAGCCTGGGCAACAAAACAAGACCCCATCTCTTTAAAAAAAAAATATAAATGCACCTTGGTGCAAGGGAGTCAGGGAGTTGCTTTGAGGGTGGCGCCTGTGGCTCAAGGAGTAGCGCCGGTCCCATATGCCGGAGGTGGCGGGTTCAAACCCAGCCCTGGCCAAAAACCACAAAAAAAATAATAATGTTGCTTTGAGTTGGGCATGGTGGCTCTTGCCTGTAATCCTAGCACTTTGAGAGCCTGAGGCAGGTAAATTGCTTGAGCTCAGGAGTTCAAGAGCAGCCTGAATGAGAGCAAGACCCCATTTCTACTAAAAATAGAAAAATTACCTGGGTGTTGTGGTGGGCGCCTGTAGTCCCAGCTGCTCAGGAAGCTGAATCAAGAAGATGGCTTGAGCCCAAGAGTTTGAAGTTGCTGTGAGCTATGATGACACCACCCCACTCTGCGCAGGATAACAGATTAACACTCTGTCTCAAAAAATATATAATAATGATGATGAGACTCTGAAAAAAATATATAATGACGATGATAATGATGACGACGACGATGATGTTGCTTTGCTATCTTATATATTAGCCTTGCCTTTCAAGGAGATTGAGGACGGGGCAGTGGAATGATAAGGAAGAGAGATTGTTCTTCAGTTTTTGGAAAATAGATAAAATTGCTGGCAAATGCTTTTCTTTTTTTGAGACAGTCTCAAGCTATCACCCTGGATAGAGTGCCATGCCATCATAGCTTATAGCAAACTCCAACTCGGGCTCAAGCAATCCTCTTGCCTCAGTTTTTTTCTGTTTTTAGTAGAGATGGGGGTCTCACTTTTACTCAGGCTGGTCTTGAACTTGTGAGCTCAAGCAATCTATCCACCTCTGCCTCCCAGAGTGCTAAGATTATAGGCATGATCGACTGCGCCCGGCCTGGCAAGTACTTTCAGAAGCAGAAAATTTGCTGTGCAGTTTGATGTTACCATAAGCAAAAGCCTGCTTTCTCCATCACTTCCCCTGTTCCCTCAACCCTTTGGGGCTGTCTGGTTGTGGGGGTGTCCTTTCCATATTGTCTTTGGCCATTGGAATAAATAATTATATAAAGAAATGTTTAAAAGTTGCTAGGAGATGAAAATAAGCTGTGCGGGGAGAGAACTCTTCTGGAATGGGAGGAGGGGAAGAGACAAGTTAAAAGGAAAGAAAAGGAGCTTGGAGTGGAGCAGCTTTTGAGAAACAAAAGGGCTTAGGGTGTAATGGGTGCTCATTTACTGTTTGACAATGAGTGCTATAATTTATAAACAAAGTATTTGAAAACCTCTTAAGGTTTTCTGAGAAATGGGTTTGCCTATGGCATAACTAGTTGGGAATGTTCCTTCTATGTAGGGACAGCAAACAAAACCAAAACAGCAAAACAGATGTTTTGATAGAATCTAGGAATTGTACAATCTAAACTGGGAACTGTCATAAAGAGGGAATACTCGTAAGATTTGGAAAATGTCTTGACTAAAGTCTCCTTTCCCTTGGAAATAGGAGAGAAAATAATCAAGTCTGTGATACAGGGTAGAAGGTTGACTGCTAGCTAATAAGGAACAATTGAATAGTCAAATTATCTATTTCAGGGTCTTCTCTCTTATCAAGGTAGATATCACACTATGGCCTAGGGAGGTTTTTGTTAGACAAGGATGTGGATTTACCTTCATAGGATCCCAGTTTTGCTCTACTATACCTCTCTCTGGCAGTGCTCCCTGAGCTGTTTACCAGAGTTCTAGAAGAGACCAGAGATGGCTCTTAGCAACTGCTGCTGCCCTGAATTGTTATTGAATGCTCCTGCCTCATACTTCCTGCCAGCTAAAGAGATATACATGGGGGAGGGAATGTTGAGGAATAAACAAGACAGAGCCTTCTGGCTCCTGCCTGTTCCCTTGCCTTTGGTTTGATTGATGGGTTGTTAGGGGTGGTAGGGGAGGTAAGGAGAAGGGAGGGAGCCTGTCGAAGTGTCCTGAGCTCAGTGCTTGTGTCACCACTCTGACAGGCAAGAAAAAGGGAATTGACAAACCACAGATGACAGCCATCTACCTGTGCTGACTCTGTCAGGGTTTATAACGAGGAGTTTAAGGTGAGACTCCTTTTTTTTTTCAAATCATATAAAGAACCAGTAGGCTCTAGTGGTTAAAGGATTTAGAAGTTTGCAACCAGAAGCTCCCCCTCACCTACCTCTCTTTAGCTGCTGCTTTTGATCATGCAATGTAGGAACGCTGCACTGTGCTTTCCCCATGTTTGTGTGTCAGCTTCTGCTTTCAGAATGCTGCATGTATTTACCACTTCGCCATTAGTTTAGGATACAAAGAAGGTGTTCAAGTGTTCTTTTTGCTCTTCTGCCTCTGATCATGTTTGTTATTATAACCTGTGTTCTAAGAGCATCTTCTTTTGCCCTTGGTTTTGTATTCTTGCCCTAGTTTGTACCTTCTAGCTCAGTTCTCTTGTGTTGCAATTCTTCATTGCCCAAGCAAGGTCAGGTCTCTTTTATTCCTTCTAATCCAAAGCTTTCTCAAATGCCTTCCTCTTTCACTAGCTGTTTTTTCTTGGCTATTGATGGCGTAGCAGTCAACCTTGTTTCCTAAGCCAAATACCTTCAAGTATTTTCCTTCATGGAAAAAAATAAAAAAGAAGTTGGTATTTATGTGGGACAGAGTTCCATTCTCTATCTGTTAGCTTAATTTATTTTTTCATTCAGCTGCTCTGTTTCTCTTCTGGGTGTTATAATTAATGGAGGGCCCAGAGAAAGATTATCTTGTCCAGTTTCCTCATTTGGTAGAGGAAACAAAGATCAAGGAGGTCATGTGACTTGCCCAGGATCTCACAGTTAGTGGCAAAGCCAAGCATAGAAGCCAGGTTTCTAGACACCAAAATTCTTATGGTATGTTGTTACTTTGGGATTTTTAACAAATCTAAACTGTCACGAGGGATTCCCCATTTTCCCACTTTAAGGGTACCTTAGAAATGCCCACATAATCCAAGATTCCTTTCACTTGTTTTTCATAGTTACTTTAGCATTGTAGATACTCAGTAAGCAAAGGATCTTTGAGTTTAGGGTTCTTAGGTAAAGTGATGATATTTGCAAAGAATAACCATTTACAGTTGGTGCTAAACCCATCCTGTTATAAAGTATAAAGAAGGAAAGTTACTTTTATTTATTTGGAGGCAGAGTCTCACCTTGCCACCCCTGATAGAGTGCCGTGGCATCTTAACTCAAGTGGCTCAAGTGATTCTCTTGCCTCAGCCTGCCTGGTAGCTGGGACCATAGGTGCCCACCACAACACCCTAGCTATTTTTAGAGACAGGGTGTTGCTGTAGCTCAGGCTGGTCTCAAACTAATGACCTCAGACAGTCTACCAGCGTTAGCCTCCCAGAATGTTAGGATTATAGGTGTGAGCCACCGAGCCCAGCCTCTATTTCTTTTTTTAGGTAAAGTCCCTCTTATAATTGTGTGCCGCCCCCAAGAGGTGTGTCATACACATGATCCCCCATTCTCTTCCCTCTTCTAACCTCTCCCCCTCCCCCATTCCCCTACCCCCCATGTATTGCCTTCATATTAGAATTGAGTACATTGGATTTTTGCTTCTCCGTTCTTGTGATGCTTTACTAGGAATAATGTGTTCTACCTCAATCCAGGTTAATATAGAAGATGGAAATTCTCCATCTTTTTAATGGCTGAATAGTATTCCATGGTATACATATACCACAGCTTGTTAATCCACTCCTGGAGGAAAGTTACTTTTAAACAGGTACTTTGAGCTTGACTACTTAAGGTATATGTGTGCATTTGTGTTCTGGAATATTTCATTCACTCAAGTTTTCATTGTGGTTATTGAGAGTTCAAATACAGTTCCTTCTGTATTTGGCAGTGACGGGTAAGAAAAACCCCTGTTTTAGTGCTTCTTACGTGGGCACATCACTAATAGCACTTTCAAATGCGTTGTGAAAATTATTAAGTATTTTGTAAAGAGAGGATAACTGTTGGATACTGTTAACACTTTCCATCATTCAGTACATTAACTGAGTGCATTTAGATTTTAGGTACTTTACTTGGTGCTTGATATAGTCTGGTGAATATATCAACCAACAGAGATGGTTCCTGCTTTTTGAGGAGCTTACAGTTACATCTAGGGTGGAGTTGCTACAAGTATGTCCCATAAAATTATCTGCATCATATCACCACAGTGTCAAAAATGAAGTTCTTGGCCCCTAACCTAAATCTGCTAAAAACGTTTTGGGGATAAGGTTCCCAAAAATCTGCACTTTAGAAGTCTCTTCAGATAATTGCTATATACATTAGAGAATATTTGTGCATTTTCTTTGTAAGATAGGCATTGGTAGTCATATCACATTTAAAACACCAGCCTTCAGTTGGGGCATGGTGGCTTTTGTCTGTAGTCTAAGCACTTTGGAAAGCTCCATGGGACAATATAGTAAGATCCCTATCTCTACAAAAAAAATACAAAAATTACCAGCCTGAACAAGGGTGAGACCCCCATCTCTAAAAGTAGCTGGGCATGGCTCGGCACCTATGGCTCAAGTGGCTAAGGCCCCAGCCACATATACCTGAGCTGGCGGGTTCGAATGCAGCCCAGGGCTCGCTAAACAACAATGACGGCTGCAACCAAAAAATAGCCAGGCATTGTGGCAGGGACCTGTAGTCCCAGCTATTTGGGAGGCTGAGGCAAGAGAATCGCTTAAGCCCAGGAGTTGGAGGTTGCTGTGAGCTATGATGCCACACACTCTACCCAGGATAACAGCTTGAGACTGTGTCTCAAAAAAAAAAAAATAATAATAGCTGGGCGTTGTGGCAGGTGCCTTAGTCCTAGCTACTTGGGAGGCTGAGGCAGGAGGATCACTTGAGCCCAAGAGCTTGAGGTTGCTGTGAGCAATGCCACCACACTCTACCAAGGTTGACAAAGTGAGTCTGTGTCTTAAAAAAAATCAAAACAAAACAAAAATTAGCCAGATATGTGGTGTATGCCTGTAGTCCTAGCTACTTAGGAGGCTGAGATGGGAAGGTCATTTGAGCCTGCGAATTAGCGGTCGCAGTGAACTATGATCACCCAATGGCATCTGTTTCTATAAAAAAACAGAATAAAAATAAAACACCAATCTTCTAAACTTGAATTTTAAATTTCTCATCAACTCTTACATATAATTTTGTGGTTAAGAGTATAAGAAAGCACTGGCCAGGTACAGTGGCTCATGCCTATAATCCTAGCATTATGGGAGGCTGAGGAGGGAGGATCCCTTGAGCTCAGGAGTTTTTAAGACCAGTCAGAGCATGAATGAAACAGTATCTCTACTAAAAATAGAAAAATTAGCTAAGATTGTGGTGGGCATCTGTAGTGCTAGCTACTTGGAGGCTGAGGCAAGAGGGTCATTTTAACCCAGGAGTTTGAGGTTGCTAGGAGCTAGACTGATGTCACAGCACTCTAGGCTGGGCAACAGAGTGAGACTTTGTCTCAAGAGAGTATAAGCACTGGAGCCAGACTACCTGGGTTTGTATCCCAGCCCTGCTGCTTATTAACCAAGTTATTTAATCACTCTTCTTTATTTTTCTCATCTGCAAAATGAGGAAACCAATAAGGTGTAATGAGATTAAGTCAATTCAAGGCTGGGGGCTGTGGCTCACGATGTGTAATCCTAGCACTCTGTGAGGCCAAGGTGGGTGGATTGTCTGAGTTTAGGAGTTAGAGACCAGCCTGAGCAAGAGTGAGACCCTGTCTCTACAAAAAACAACTGGGCATGGTGGTGGGCGCCCGTAGTCCCAGCTACTCTGGAGGCTGGGGCAAGAGAAACGCTTAAGCTCAAGAGTTTGAGGTTACTGTAAGCTATAATGCCACTGTGCTCTACTGGGGGCAAGAAAGTGAGACTCTGTCTCAAAAAAAGAAAAAAATATTAGTCAATTCATATTAAACAAAACAGCACCTGGCATATAGGAAGCATTCAATAAAAGAAAAACAAAAACATGATTTGAATTGAAGTATGTATGTCTGCCCTAGGCAACAATTGACTGAAATATAACAACATTCCAGTATGCAGGAAGCCCAGTATGAATAAACAGGTTGGGTTAGACTTTTAGCACTGTGTTTAGAAGTGCCAAACTTAGGTTAGAAAATTTGCATGCTGGTGATGTGTTCTAAAGCCCCGGATATTTTTAGTTTGGTGGGGGGGAGACCAAAAATCAGCTTCAAAGGATATTGAAGTGGCCTGTTGAATTTCATATTTCATATGAATTTAGTGTCCTTTCTGGCCGTATTCCCAGTGTGAGTGGATAGATGTTAGTTTGGGTTTGCCAGCATATGCGTTTCATGGATGCTGGAAGAGCACTAATTGTTTTGTGAGGTTAGGTATGTTGAATAGATGTTAGTTTGGGTTTGCCAGCATATGCAGTCTCATGGATGCTGGAAGAGCAGTAAGTGTTTTTGTTTCTATGCAAGAATGCATGGAAAACCTAAGTCCAAGTCCTTAATCTTCCTCCCCCAGTGTGAACTTGTATTTTTGCCATTTGGGTATAAGAGCTTATGCCATCAGAGCTCATCCAGAGAGGCAGCAGGGCTTGGGCTTTCAGGCTGGAGGTGGCAGTAACATACACAGCTGAGATCCTGCCACTGCTGACTGTCTGAACCCTCCTCTCTGTGGTTTTTGCTCTTCAAGCCATGCTTGAGTAACCCGCCTCCAGAGCTGCTGACAAGGCCGTGTTCAGAGGCCTTGGAAATTACACTGTTCATTTCCTTATCATCTCCTGACCTGCAGTGCAGAGCCTTCTGGTGCAGGAACAAGGCAGAAAAAATCCAGACAGCTCCCAGCCAGCATGTGTCAGGAGCTACAAAGAAGGAAATTGGACTTGTTCACTTAAAAACCATGGGGTTAGGCTTTGATTTTTGGTTCCTGCAGAGAGTTATTTGTGTGTGTGAGCATATTCCGTCTCTGTGTATATGTATAGAATGAGTCTGTGCATGGCAAACCTGTAGAGGGAAGAGCATTTGAAAGTACAGAGCAGAGGGAAAATTGCCTTTCTCTTCAGTTAATTTCCCTATTGTGCCATTGGGGTGGGCCTGGGAGCATTAGCATCAGGAAGGTGACAGACCATATTAATATTTTAAAATATACTTCTCTTGGTACAGTTTAGTCATGGTTGAGAGCACCCACACAAGAAGCTTCCCTGGCTGTCTGAGGATACATTTTTAGCAAATCCTATTCCCTAAAGTCATTCATTCAAAATGACATTGACTTAATCAATATTTAAGCTGCCTAAGAAGTTGTAGACTTTGGATCAGTCTTGGGTAAGATAAATAGCTCTTTTGAGATAATGGATAGTGTGACAGAAGAGAGACAGGAGGAATTTAGAGCATTTTGAGGTTTTGTTTATAGTACAAAATTCTATTATGTTTTAAGATCCCATCTTTGACTTGGGGATTGGTATTACAAAAAACTCAACTTCCTTTTTCTTCTGGAATCTCTCTTGCTCAACAAAGTCCAAAAGAAAGACTTTTTCAGACTGAAGAAGTAAAATGTGAATGATAAGAGGTTCTTGAGCAAAGTTTACAAGCATTCTCTTCTTTATTTATTTTTTTTTCTCGATTTTCGTTGCCTTAATGTCACTGTTGACATTGAAGACTTCATTAAGTAGGGGGCAATCTCTTAGCTTTCAGACTTGGAAGTGTCTCTTTTTTTTTTTTAATTGAAACAGAGTCTCACTTTGTCACCCTCTGTAGAGGGCTGTGGTGACATAGCTCATAGCAACCTAAAATTCTTGGGCTCAAGCGATTCTCTTGCCTCAGCCACCCGAGTAGCTGGGACTATAGGCGCCTGCCACAATGCACAGCTATTTTTTTTTTTTTTTTTAGCAGGCCACCAGCCTGGGACCATGTGGCCAGCGGCCTAGCCACTGAGCTACAGGCGGCCAGGCAGGAGGTGTCTTTTTGAAAGTACTCTTTAGAAAAGTGTTTTCATTTGAGGTGATAGGTAAGCTAGGTTGGGATTACATTTTTTCCCTTCATATAAAGCACTGGAACCCATATCCTCAGTATCTGGGAACTTGTTAAAAATTTGAATCTCAGACCTCATACCAGGCTCCAAAGTCAGAAATTCTCGGCTTGAGACTTTAAGCAATTACATTAGCAGTCCCATTAATTGTGGTTCACACTAAAGTTTGAGATCCACTATTGTAGAGCATGCTTCCCTCTCAATAGTGAAAATGAAATGTCCCAAAACTTTTTAAGGGAACAGTAAATGTGGTATTTTTTCTTTGATGTCCAGAAATATTTTTTCTCTTTGTGAACAAACTGACAGGAACCTAAATTTGGAATGAGTATCTAAGGGTTTAGGACTTTGAGAGCAGAAGAGCAGAAAATATAGTCAAGGAAGCCTCGTTTTTCTTATCTGTAATGTGGAAGTAAATAATAGGTTGACCTCATAGGGTTATTGCAAGGATTAAATAAGATAAAGGAGGTTAAGCACTCAGCACAGTGCCTAATATATAGTAAATACTCAATAAATGTCTGTTGTTGCTGATGTTATTCTTAGCTGTGAGGTGCAAGTTCATTGTGAAATAATGGAGAAAAGGGTATCCTTAGAGACTTTGAAGTGTGAAGCCCCTAAAGACTTTGGAAAATAATGAATTTATGATAGCGTATGTTCCAGCTCCTACTGATTTCCAAAAAGGCTTGAAAGAGAGAGATTGATTTAGAACATTTAGAGCCATTGATGTTTGGGGTTTATTGTTTGATTTGTTAGTTTAAAAGTACTTGTTGGAATCCTTTGGTAGGGGGCAATACCAGGTTAGTTTAGAAAGTTTTTTTTTTTTCTCTCTGTCAATCCTTGTATGTTACAGACTTCAGCCCTATGAAGGGAATATTAGCACAGTTTAGCTTGAGCAGTCAAGAGAAGAATGAGAATTGAGATATAATTGTCTTGCCCTTATCCTTGTTTTTGCTGAGATTTTAGTTAGCTGTGGTCGATCATGATCTTAAAATTTTAAATGGGAAATTCCATAAAGAAACAGTTTTTAAGTTTTACATTACATCATTCACCTCACTTCATTTCATCATGTAGGCATTTTATCATCTTACATCATCACAAGGAGGAAGACAATGCAGTACAATAAAATATATCATTAGACAATACGGTACAATAAAATATATCACTTCCTGGCTTTTTGGCTAAGATCATGTGCAGTACAATAAGATATTTTGAGAGAGAGAGACATACCACGTTAATGTAACTTTGATTACAGTGTATAGTTATAATTATTTTACTTTTATTTGTTATTGTTATTAATCTACTGTGCCTAATTTATAAATTAGACTTTAATTACAGGTATGTATGTTCAGGAAAAAAGCATAATATATATAGGGGTTGGTTAATATTTGTGGTTACAATGATTCACTAAGGGTCTTGGGATGTATGCCCTAAAGATAGGGGAGGACTAATACGCAAATTTGTTACTAGCTGCAGGAGAGCAAAAGGGCAGTTTTTAGATTTTTGGAGGTGGTCAGTTTTACCTTGAAATCTTTGCTGTCCATTGGTAGAATATAATTTGACTGTGTGCCTGAGAAATACTCTAATTGCTATTTAAATTTAGCACCACTGGGTTATAGCTTTAGTGACAAATACTGGATTACATTTTGATGAGCCAGACCAAGGTATTAAATCCTTTCTTGGGCTTTGTTTTTGTTTATTAATGGTTTCTTTTCATTGTCAAAAGATTTGCGTAAATTGGTACCCAACTTTTCCAGCTCTGAGTTGACTATTTCTGATTTATATGTTTCCTTACAAGTTAGGTATTTAGCTCTGCACCAAATCAAACTTTAGTTAAAGGTGTAGAGAGTGGTAGAAAGGAAGTATACATACTCATCATTACACCAAGCGCTGTAGAATAATGTTAGAGAAATTAATATTCAGGCTGTAGAGTTTCTTGATGCTGAGACTTCTCAACTTAGGCTGCAAAGTACAAGTGACTTACTGAAGTAAAAGCTTTGGGGCTGGGGACTCTAAGCATATACATTTCTATTTGAATTTTTTTCTCCCTTGAGAAATATAGATACCTGCTGCCCCCGAATATATATATATGCTCCTTAATGTTGTTCCTCTTGGTCAAAAATCAATACTGTGTGGAGTCGACTTCGTCTTCACTATGCTGCTTCTAGAAATCCCCATGATTCCCTTAGGCAGTGAGCTCTTGAAGTTGTCCTTGCTTTTTGCTGTTTCTAGATGGAGCTATGTATTGCACTTAAGATGTCATATGATTCTCAGGTGCCTTACAGCATAGTCAAAATTTTCTGCTAACATTCCATTTTCATTGCTCAGTCTACAGGGTGCTTATGTTGGGGTCAGTCATTTAAGAATGAGCAGTCAGGTTCAAGGATAACCTGACTTCTCATTATCACCTTAATTAGAATTAATTATTGCATTTCTGACAGTTAAAAGCCATAATAGTGTTGCTAATTCAGTTTTAGATGATTTTTCTGAACTATTTCTAGGTAATTTTGAGCAAAATTTTTCTGACTATATTTGCCATATATAGGCTATGTGATTTTTTTTTTTTTTTGGCGTAGATTAGAAAGGCAAAGAAGATGGATTTGGGTAATAAAAATTTACTGCTAATACATAGTTTCTTTTTTCATTGATTTATGAACATATTTCTTTGCCTATATTGAACAATAGTTGTTCCTAATTTACTGAAAATTCATGTCATTCCAAAATAAAATAATGCAACTATGTAAAAAACAACTTATTCCTGAGTCAACTTCTGAATGAATTCAAATTAAACATTTTGTTTCAGGAAGAGAGAGTATCATCTTACAGAAATAGAAGTGCCTTGTCTCTCAGTTCTTTTATTATTATTTTTTTATTATCAATTTCTTTGAAATCAAAAAGAAAATTAAATGTTTTGAGTATGAAATAGGTTCCTGCTGAGTTTTTTTTTTTTTTGAGACAGAGTCTCCTATGTCGCCCTGGGTTGAGTGTTGTGGCGTCACAGCTCATAGCAACCTCAAACTCTTGGGCTTAAGCGATTCTCTTGCCTCAGCCTCCCAAGTAGCTGAGACTACAGACGGCTGCCACAACGCCTGACTATTTTTTGGTTGTAGTTGTTGTTTGGCACGCCTGGGCCAGATTTGAACCCACCAGCTTCAGTGTATGTGGCTGGCGTCCTAGCGGCTGAGCTACAGTTACCACGGCCCCTGCTGAGATCTTAAGTCTTATATCTAAGGAAGAGTAATGAGAATGCTGATAGTTATCAGATACAAACACATAATACACATACTTGAATATGCAATGAACTCACACTTAAAACATTCTGTGACCCAGGAGTTCAAGACCAGCCTGGGCAATATATAGCAAGATCCTATCTTAAATTAAAACAAAATAAAACATGTGGTTCATGCCGAGGCTGGAGAATGGCTTGAGCTCAGGAGTTCAAGACCAGCCTAAGCCACAGTGAGACCTCATCTCTACAAAAAAACGGAAAAAAAATTAGCTGGGTCTGGAAAAAATTAGTTGCATCTGGAAGCCCAACTACTTGGAAGGCTGAGGCAAGAAGACCTCTTGAAGCCAGGAGTTTGAGGTTACTGTGAACTTTGATGACACCACTATACTAGCTGGGGCAACAGGGAGTCTCCATTTCAAAGAAAACAAAACAAGAGAAGGGAACACTTCTATATGCTGGTCGGATTGCAAACTAATGCAGCCCTTTTGGAGAGAAGTGTGGAGAATCCTCAAAGAACTAAATGTAGACCTTCCATTTGATGCTGCAAGCCCATTCCGAGGTATCTAACCAGAAGAACATAAATCATTTTACAGGTGGCGCCTGTGGCTCAGTGGGTTGGGTGACAGCCCCATATACCGAGGATGGCGGGTTCAAACCCGGGCCTGGCCAAATTGCAACAAAAAAATAGCTAGGCATTGTGGTGGGCGCCTATAGTCCCAGCTACTCAGGAGGCTAAGGCAAGAGAATGGCTTAAGCCCAGGAGTTGGAGGTTGCCGTGAGCTGTGTGACACCACAGCACTCTACCAAGGGCGATAAAGTGAGACTGTCTCTATAAAAAACAAACAAACACATTTTACCTCAAAGACATTTACACTCAAATGTTTATTGCAGCTCAATTCATAATAGCCAAGTCATAGAAGCAACCTAAGTGCCCATCAATCCATGAATGGATCAACAAACTGTGGTATATGTATGCCATGGAATATTATGCAGCTGTTAAAAAAGATGGAGACTTTATGGCTGGGCACCTGTAGCTCAAGTGGCTAGGGCACCAGCCACATACACCTGAGCTAGTGAGTCTGAATTCAGCCCAGGCCCACCAAACAACAATGACAGCTGCAACCAAAAAAAAAAAAAAAAAAATAGGGCGGCGCCTGTGGCTCAATGAGTAGGGCGCCGGCCCGTATGCCGAGGGTGGTGGGTTCAAGCCCGGCCCCGGCCAAACTGCAACCAAAAAATAGCCGGGCGTTGTGGCGGGCGCCTGTAGTCCCAGCTGCTCGGGAGGCTGAGGCAGGAGAATCGCGGAAGCCCAAGAGCTGGAGGTTGCTGTGAGCTGTGTGACGTCACGGCACTCTACCGAGGGCGGTACAGTGAGACTCTGTCTCTACAAAAAAAAAAAAAAATAGCCGGGTGTTATGGCGAGCACCTGTAGTCGCAGCTACTTGGGAGGTGGACGCAGGAGAATTGTTTGAGCCCGGGAGTTGGAGGTTGCTGTAAGCTGTGATGCCATAGTACTCTACCGAGGGTGACAGCTTGAGGCTCTGTCTCAAAAAAAAAGGAGACTTTACATTTTTTACATTTACCTGGATGGAGTTGAAATACAAGTTCGGGGGTAGAGGGAAGCGGGAGTGGGGAAGATGTATGGCGGATAGGGGGAGAGCATGAGGTGGAATCTCACGTAATGTGCACATTGTGGTTTTTTTTTTTTTTTGAGACAGAGCCTCAAGCTGTCGCTCTGGGTATCACAGCTCACAGCAACCTCCAACTCCTGAGCTCAAGCAATTCTCCTGCCTCTGCCTCCCAAGTAGCTGGGACTACAGTTATCCGCCACCAACGCTCGGCTATTTTTTTGGTTGCAGCCGTCATTGTTGTTTGGTGGGCCCGGGTTAAATTCAAACCCACCAGCTCTGGTGTAGGTGGTTGGCGCCTTAGCCACTTGAGCCACAGGCACTGAGCTGTAATGTGCACATTGTGAGAGTGTATAACATGCCCCCGGGTGAGGGGCTCTTCTACAAATGGAATTTTGCCCTGGAAGTGAGAACAATGTAACCTAAATATTGTACCCTCATATTAATTTGAATAAAGTTAAAAAAAAAAAAAGATCAAGGGGGAAAAAAACAAAACAAAATAAAACATTGGAAGGTCGTATTTTGACCAAAATTATAATTACATAAACTTAAATTACAGTTTTTAGTGCCAGTGCATGTGTAACCTATGGTTAGAATATATATTAATCTATCTTTCTTTTGCAGTTTTTTTTTTTTGGCCAGGGCTGGGTTTTAACCCACCACCTCTGGTATATGGGGCCAGCTCCCTACTCCTTTGAGCCACAGGCACCACCCTAATCTTTTTTTAATGAATTTCAGAAAGGCTTTATTTTTATAATTTCAATGGTAACTTTGAAAAATCAGCCCTTATTTAAATTTTGGAATACATGGCAAAGGGCATATTTATTAATTACTTTATTTTATATTTTTCTAATGTATCTAATTATTATTTAGTAAATTAGTTAGCCTCAGTGTGGATTCAAGCATGTTATTATGAATCCACAGGTTAATTTGTTTTTTTTTTTTTTTTTGGTAGAGACAGAGTCTCACTTTATGGCCCTTGGTAGAGTGCCGTGGCCTCACACGGCTCACAGCAACCTCCAACTCCTGGGCTTAAGCCATTCTCTTGCCTCAGCCTCCAGAGTAGCTGGGACTACAGGCGCCCGCCACAACGCCCAGCTATTTTTTTTGGTTGCAGTTTGGCTGGGGCCGGGTTTGAACGTGCCACCCTCGGTATATGGGGCTTGCCCCTTACTGACTGAGCCATAGGCGCCGCCCTCTACTTTTTATTTATTTTTATTTATTTTTTATTTTTTGAGACAGAGCCTTAAGCTGTCGCCCTGGGTATGGCATCACAGCTCACAGCAACCTCTAACTCTTGGGCTCAAGCGATTCTCTTGCCTCCGCCTCCCAATTAACTGGGACTACAGGCGCCACCACAATGCCCGGCTATTTTTTGGTTGCAGCCGTCATTGTTGTTTGGTGGGCCTGGGTTGGATTCTAACCCGCCAACTCGGGTGTATGTGGCTGGCACCTTAGCCGCTTGAGCCAGAGGCGCTGAGCTGAGTTTCTACTGTTTTTTGTTTAATTGTTGGGGATTCATTGAGGGTGCAAAGAACCAGGTTACATTGATTGCATTTGTTAGGTAAAGTCCCTCTTTTAATTGTGTCCTGATTAATCTATACTTTTTAGATAGATCTTATTTTAGTTTTTGGTGTATCTCAGATGTATATACCACTGAGTGGGAGGGGAAAAAATTGGCAAATGTGGGGGAAAAGTCATCATACAAAGTGACTACACATTTATATATACCATATTAAACTAGATGTTAATTCCATCAATGTGCAGATTCTTAAATATCTGATAGAGTGTCTGTTTTAGATAAAATATGCTGTAAGGCATTTTTCATTTTGTTTATGCATATGTGCTTGGATTAAGGGCATAGAGGTTTGGAATCAAACATATTGATTCCTTATTATAATTTTAGAAAAAGTCTGAGAAATCCCTTTCTTTTTTTTTTTTTTTTCAGTTTTGAACAGGGCCAGGCTTAAACCCGCTACCCCCAATATATGGGTCCGGCACCCTACTCCTTGAGCCACAGGTGCTGCCTAAGAAATCCTTTTATTTTTGTTTGCCTCTAGTTTCTCTCCTGTCCTTTCCCATTTCTTTTTATTTAGTTACTTATTTTTTGAGACAGAGTCTCACTATGTCACCCTTGGTAGAGTGCTGTGGCATCACAGCTCATATCAACCTCCAACTTTTGGGCTTAAGCAATTCTCTTGCTCAGCCTCCCAAGTAGCTGGGACGACAGGTGCCTACCATAATGCCTGGCTATTTTTTGGTTGTAGTTGTTGTTGTTTGGTGGGCCTTGGATGGATTCAAATCCGCCAGCTCAGGTGTATGTGGCTGGCACCTTAGCTGTGTGAGCTACAGGCGCCAAACCCATCTTTCCCGTTTCTTACAAAGATCAGGTTATAAGAGTCAAGGTAGGCTCAGCATCCGCAGCTCAGTGGTTAGGGCGCCAGCCACATACACTGGGGCTGGTGAGTTCGAACCTGACCCAGGCCTGTTAAAGCAACAATGACAACTACAACAACAACAAAAAAATAGCCTGAGGCAAGAGAATCACTTAAGCCCAAAAGTTTGAGATTGCTGTGAGCTGTGAGTTGTGAGTCCACGGAGCCTACCACAGGCAACATAGTGAGACTGTTTCAAAAAAAAAAAAAAAAGAGTCAAGGTATAAGGCACTTAGTCAGAAATTACCTTCAAAATTACTTAGGATGATGTCATGTTGGAGATTGACATACTGACTCCTTAAATTTAACACAACCAATTTTTTCTCCAGTATTAAGATAAGTCATTATATCTTCAGTTTAGTTCTCCATGTACAAGCTAGGTTGTGTTTAAAGACTGTATTGATGAAGTAAATGTATTTGTAAATACAAGAATTATCCTAAGCCTAGTGAAACGTTTATACTATGCAAAAGCACATGGGAGTGGAAACCAGATTTAGTAAACAAGCCAGTTCAAATGTCCTATCTCTGGCTCCCCCTGAGCATATATCCAATGACTAGAATAGCTTTGAGCCCCAAACCAAATTGTTTTTTTCCTTTCTTTCTCTCTTTCTTCCTTTCCTTTTTCTGTCTTTCTTTTTTTTTTTTTTTTTTTGAGACAGAGCCTCAAGCTGTCGCCCTGGGTAGAGTGCTATGGCATCACAGCTCATAGCAACCTCAAACTCCTGGGCTCAAGCAATTCTCTTGCCTCTGCCTCCCAAGTAGCTGGGACTACAGGCACCCACCACAACGCCCGGCTATTTTTTGTTTGTAGCCATCGTTGTTTGGCGGGCCCAGGCTGGATTCTAACCCACCAGCTCAGGTGTATGTGGCTGGTGCCTTAGCTGTTTGAGCCACAGGCGCCAAACCACTCTCTTTCTTTCTTTATACTTTTTTTCTTTTTTTTTTTTTTCAATTCCATCCTTCATGTTCCTCACAATGCCCATAAATTAATTGTATTTATGATCCTTTGGTCACAGAAGAAATAAGACCATTTCTGTATGATAACCTTTCGTCTGGCTCCTGAGTTGAATAAGAACCATCCTGTAGGCAAACTAAATAACAGAGCTGTTTTTCCTCTTACCAATGTAATTATTCTTGTGCCTAGTTTCTCTTTCTTAGGCTCAGTACTTTTGATAGCTTCTTTGAGGTACCCTTCATTTTCTAGCCCAAGTAGGGGGGGGAAACCTGTGGCCTTCTAGGTCCTTTTTTAAAAAATTTTTTGAGACAGAGTCTTACTTTTATTGTCTTCAGTAGAGTGTTGTGGCATCACAGCTCACAGCAACCTCAAACTCTTGGGCTCAAAGTGATTCCTAGTAATTGGGACTATAGGCGTTAGCCACCATGCCCAGCTAATATTTCTATTTTTAGTAGAGACAGGGTTTCACTCTTGCTTAGGCTGGTCTCAAACTCCTGAGCTCAAGTAATCCACTTTCTTCAGCTTCCCAGAATTCTAGGATTTATAGGCATGAGCCACTGCACCCAGCCTACCTTGCCCAACTTAAACCATGCCTTTTTTTTTTTTTTTTTTGAGACATAGTCTCACTCTATTGCCCCCGGGCTAGAGTGCCATGGCATCAGCCTAGCTCACAGTGACTTCAAACTCCTGAGCTCAAGTGATCCTCCTGCCTCAGCCTCCTGAGTAGCTGGGACTACATGTGCACACCACATTGCCCACATAATTTTCATATTTTTAGTGGAGACAAGATTTCACACTTGCTCAGAATGGCCTGGAACTCCTGAGTTCAAAGGCTTCTACTCCTTCAGCCTCCCATAGTGCTAGGACTATAGGCATGAACCTAAACCATGCTTTTTATTTAATTTTTATTTTTTTGAGACAGAGTCTTACTTTGTTGCCCTCTGTAGAGTGCTGTAGCATCACAGCTCAACAGCAACCTCCCAAGTAGCTGGGACTACAGGTGCCTGCCACAACGCCCAGCTATTCTGGGGGATGAGGTTTCACTCTGACTAAGGCTGGTCTGGAACTTGGGAGCTCAAGCAATCCACCTGCCTTGGCCTTCCAGAGTGCTAGGATTATAGGTGTGAGCCATGGCACTGGCCTGAACCATGCTTTTTAAAAATCCTGTTGTTAACTGTTTTTTTGTTATTTCTGAAACTCACTTTTGCATTTGTTGTTGGTCTTAAGCAGATGAGATTATAAACAAAAAAGCAGTTGTTTCCGTTTTTATGTATTCTATCTGGGCATTCAGTACAGTTCAGGTGCAGAATTGTCTGTATCATAGAACTACTACACTATTTTTGACAGTGTGGTTTCTTACTGATGGTTCAAAATTGCTGTTAGTGCTAGACGCAGTGGCTCATGCCTGTAATCCTAGCACGCTGCGAGGCTGAGGCAGGTGGATTGCTTGAGCTCAAGAGTACAAGACCAGCCTGAGCCAGAGAGAGACCTGTCTCTAAAAATAGCTGGGTGTTGTGGCACGTGCCTGTAGTCTCAGCTACTTGAGAGACTGAGAAAAGAGGATTGCTTCAGCCCAGGAGTTTGAGGTTGCTTTGAGTTATGATGCCATGGGATTCAGAGTAAACTCTTTTTCTAAAAAAAAAAAAAATTGCCGTTAGCTACTATTTAGAGATGACAGTGCTGTGAGTAGTACGTCTCATTTGAAGGCTTGGTGCTGATGCTATACTTTTAGCTGTGTAGTAGTGGTACCTCTTGGACAAGACAGTTGCTCCAGAGGACTGGAGCGACAGAAGTTTTCATGTTGAGCTAAGTAAAAATTACTCTGGGTGCAGGTCAAGATGGTATCACTGAAGAAAAAGAAAAGTACATTTTGCCTCTCTCCCTGAGAAGCAGTTTGGCCAAGGCAAAGCTCCCAGAAATGGAAACTCCAAGCTTATTGATTTGGGAAGCTTTTGGTGTTTGCCCTTCAGCCTTTGCGAAGTGGAGCTGCTTTTTAAAGGGGATGGTGGTAAGATGGAGGAGCCTTAAAGTGTTAAAATAATGTTGCCGTCCAACCTGCTAATCACCCGTTTAGAACCAGACAGGTGGTTCTAAATGTCACAGAAGAAAAAATTGACTGTTGTTTTGAAATAAATTTAGAATTTAGATAGGGCTATCTGTAGTTTTTGGTGGATTAGTGACCTGAAGTGGGAAGATAGTTGGAAAATAATACCCCAGTGACATTTTTCCTATCTGGCTAAAATTTTCAGATTTCTCATTTGTTTTTATTCCCTAGTCATAGTTCATCCTCTTTCCTGTGTTTTTTTTTGGGGGGGGAGTTGCGGGGAGGGGGTGTTTGTAGATAGGGTTTTGCTCTGTTGCCTCAGTGTGATGGCAGTGGTATGATCAATAGCTCCTGAGTCCAGTGATCTCCCGGCCTCCTGAGTAGCTGAGTAGACACCATGCCCAGCGAATTTTTTTATGTGTTGTAGAGACAGGGACTCACTGTTTTGCTTAGGCTGGTTTTGAAATCCTGACCTCAAATGATTCTTACATCTTCACTTCCCAACGTGCTGAGATTACAGGTGTGAGCCACCTTCTTCCTGTTTTCTGTCTAATAACCCAAACCAGGAGAAAGGGGCCAGGCAAATCCCTCTTTAATCCCTTCCATTCCCTTGCTCCTGTATTATTTTCATACTGGCAAAAGCTTGTTGAATTGCAGCTGAGAACAGTCTGAAAGATAGTTGGAAGGTAGTGATAGTGAAGAGGTAGTAGGATTGGGCTTTGTGATGGTGAAAAATAGATACTTAAATATAAACGTGCATTTTCTTTGTTGTTTGTTTTGTTTTTGGAGACAGAGCCTCAAGCTGTCTCCCTAGCTAAGAGTGCTGTGGCATCACAGCTCACAGCAGCCTCCAACTCCTGGGCTCAAGCTATTCTCCTGCCTCCACCTCCCAAGTAGCGGGGACTACAGGCGCCTGCCACAATGCCTGGCTATTTTTTGGTTGCAGCCATCATTGTTGTTTGGCGGGCCGGGCTGGATTCGAACCCACCAGCTCAGGTGTATGTGACTGGTGCCTTAGCTGCTTGAACCACAGATGCCAAGCCGACGTGCATTTTTTTTTTTTTTAACAACAAATCTTAATTCTTTCCCTACTACCTATTTTTACTTCCTTTTGGGCAGAAGAATAGGAAATGGCTGGTTTTTACCACGAGGAATTTGCGATTAGGATAATTTAGATGGTGATAGCAAGAGATGATATGTTTGGTCTAAATGATACTCCCCAAAAATAGACAGTTTTTTTTTTTTTTTTAAAGGAATTTAATTTTAGGATTTTAATGTGTTACCCAGTACTGGTTACCCTGTAAAAATAAGTTATCTTTCTCAAAATAATCTTACATTGCTCTTCCCTTAGGAATGGTTCCTTATAATTACATTTATCCTGCTTATGTGTTTCTATATCTTCTAGAACCATTTCCAAAGTTAATCTTACAGGTTATTGAATAATAAGTTCAATCTTAGCTTATCAACTCTCAGAAGCTTCTGATTAAAAAAATCATACCAGGGCAGTGCCTGTGGCTCAATGGAGTAGGGCACCAGCTCCATATGCCGGAGGTGGCGGGTTCAAACCCAGCCCCGGCCAAAAACTGCAAAAAAAAAAAAAAAAAAATTCATACCCGTAGACTGGGTATGGTGGCTCTTGCCTGGAATCCTAGCACTCTGAGAGGCCAAGGCCTGAGGATCCCTTGAGAGCTCAGGAGTTTGAAACCAGCCTGAGCAAGAATAAAACCCTGTCTTTACTAAAAATAGAAAAATTAGTCAGCATTGTGGTACATGCATTTAGTCCCAGCTATTCTGGAGTCTGAGGCAGAAGGATTCTTAAAGCCTGGGAGTTTGAGGTTGCTGTGAGCTAGGCTGATGCTACAGTGCTCTAGCCTAGGCAACAGAGTGAGAATCTGTCTCAAAGAAAAAGAACCAAAATTCTTAGCAGCTTCCAGCTTTTTCCCCTTGTACCATATCATTTTCTTTTCTTTCTTTTTTCTTTTTTTGAGACAGAGTCCCACTCTGTGCCCTGGGCAGAGTGCAATGAAGTTGTCATAGATCACAGCAACCTCAATCTCTTTGAGTTCAAGAGATCCACCTGTCTCAAACTCCCAACTTGCTGGGACTACAGGTGCCTGCCAGGATACCCAGCTAGTTTTTTCTTTTCTTTTTCTTAGTTGAGAGCTCAGGGTTTCTCGAACTCTCGAGCTTAAGGATTCTACTTGGCTCGGCCTCCCAGAGTGCTAGGATTACAAGTGTGCCACTTCTTATTTAAGAAACCATTCACTTGATGATGTTTTTCTGGCTCTATTTGTTCTTTTTTTTTCTTTTAATCAGAGACAAAGTCTCACTTTATTGTCTTTGGTAGAGTGTCATGGCATCACAGCTCATAGGAACCTTCAGCTCCTGGGCTTAGGTGATTCTCTTGCCTCAGCCTCCTGAGTAGCTGGGACTACAGGCACTTGCCACAACGCCCAGCTATTTTTTTGTTGCAGTTTGGCTGGGGCCGGGTTCAAACCCAGCACCCTCAGTATATGGGGCCGGCGCCCTACCCACTGAGCCACAGGCACTGCCCTGGCTCTATTTCTTTTAACCTTATTTAATTGGAAGTTTTACATTTCTTGCTTTAATAATAATATTAGCTGATTTTCAATGCCTTCTGATTCAACAAATCCCACTTAGGATGCTCTATTACAAAATTATTGTATTTCTATATTTAAAGGTTGTAGGACTCCTAACCAAGCTCTTCAAATTTGTAGATACTCATTGAGTTCACCCAGTAAATACTTGTAAAGCAATTACCATATGCCATACACTGTTCTGGCACTTGGGATAAAGAGTTGAAGTCAGGCATGGTGGTGTATGCCTGTAGACTCAGCTACCTGAGAGGCTGTGGTGGGAGAATTGCTTGAGCCTAGGATTTCGAATCCAGCCTGGATAACATAGCAAGACTCTGCCTCAAAGAATAAAAAAAGTTGAATAAGACTGTCATGGTCATGGAATAAGACATTCCTGCTCTATGGAATTGTATTTTACTAAGGGGCACAGATAAATGAGTTATTATAACAAAGTTTGATGAACTACTATAGCATAGGGTATTGTGGGTGCACATAGCAGGGGTGGCCAGAGTATAGGGTAGGGTGAGGAAAGATCTTCTCTTTTTTTTTTTTTTTGAGACAGTGCCTCAAGCTGTTGCCCTGGGTAGAGTGCTATGGCATCACAGCTCACAGCAACCTCCAACTCCTGGACTTAAGCAATTCTCTTGCCTCAGCTTCCCAAGTAACTAGGATACGGGTACCTGCCACAATGCCCAGCTATTTTTTTGGTTATAGTTGTCATTGTTGTTTGGTAGCCCTGGTTGGATTCAAACCCGCCAGCTCTGGTGTATGTGGCTGGCACCTTAGCCACTTGAGCTACAGGCGCCAAGCCGAAAGATCTTCTGTTAAAAGAGGTTAGAAAGATCTCTAATCTTTGTGATGGTTAAACAGAGACTTGAAGTGATACGCAAGAGATAGACAGGCAAAGGTATAGGGGACAGGAGGCTTGTACTAGACAGAGAGAATAGCATAATCCAAGGCTTGGTAGTAAGATTAATCTTAGAGCATAAGAACTGGAAAAAGTTTGCTATGGCTGAAGAATGGGGCAGGTTTGTAGGGAAGGGTAATGAGTTTTATTTTGGATGTATTTGAGATGCCTGCATTGCCTGTGCTAGGGGAGACAGAATGGAATCAAATAATCACAAGTGTGTGTATGTGTATATATATATATAAAATAATTATATGCTATTAAAATTATAATAAGCAAAGGTGGGCGGCGCCTATGGCTGAAAGGAGTAGGGCACTGGCCCCATATACTGGAGATGGGGGGTTCAAATCCAGCCCCCGCCAAAAACTGCAAAAAAAAAAAAGCAAAGGTTATAAGGGTGCTGAGAGCTTATAAGTGGGAAACAATGCATGGGAGGTAATTGGTCAGGGAAAATATCCACAAAGAAGATTGAGTAAATATCTGAAGAATGAATAGTAGTTAATTTGAAGAGAGTTGAATGAGCGAACAACCAAATAGAAACATCCCTTGAGGTCTGGACGTTGTGAGGGAGAACTAGGAATCTGGAGATTTAACATGAACACATAAATGGGTAATTGATGCCATAGAAGTGGGTGAGCTTTAACAGTCAGCTACATGGAACGAAGGGGGGTCAGGATGGATCACTAATGAACACCAAGAAGGTTGTTAACTTTTTTTTTTTTTTTCGAGACAGTGTCTGACTATGTTGCCCTCGGTAGAGTGCTGTAGCCTCATAGCTCACAGCAACCTCAAATTCCTGGGCTCAAGTGATTCTTTTGTGTCAGCCTCCCAAGTAGCTGCGACTGCAGGTGCCTGCCATAGCACCTGGTTTTTTTTGGAGATGGGATCTCACTCTTGCTCAGGTTGGTTTTGAACTGAGCTCAAGCAATCTGCCTATCTCAGCCTCCCAAAGTGCTAGGATTACAGGTGTGAACCATCACACCTGGCCTTAAGGTTGCTAGCTTATATGGCATGTTAGGATGTTAGTTCTGTAGTTGGATTTGGTTTTACTAAACTGAGCCATTTTTTTTTTTTCGAGACAGTTTCACTTCGTCTCCCTCGATAGAGTGCTGTGGCATCCTAGCTCATAGCAACCTAAACTCTTGGGCTCAAGTGATTCTCTTCCCTCAGCTTCTGGAGTAGCTGGAACTACAGGTGTCCTCCACAGCCCCTGGCTATTTTTCAAGACTGGGTCTCACTCTTGCTCAGCCTTGAACTCTGAGCTCTGTCAATCCACCTGCCTCAGCCTCCCAGAGTGCTAGGATTACAGGCATGAGCCACCGCACCTGGCTGTTTAAGGAATGTTTTGAGAAAAATATTCATTTACCATTCAATTTGTGACAAATGAAGGGACTGTCTTTGTTTTTTACTTCAACTATTTCCCATATTTTTCCTGCTTTTCCCTGCCTAGCCTCATCACTCCCAACTTTTAATAGTATTAAAATGAAAGCATAGATATTATAATCAGACCTGTGTTTGGATCTCAGCACTGCCACTAATAGATGTAGGATCTTTTGCAAACTACCTCTCTGTCTGTATCTCATTTTCTTTGGATTTTGTAGGATACTTACACTCTAAAGTATACAGTATTATAGTAGTTGTTTGCCAGTAACAAAAATTCGTTCTGTTTGTCTTTTTCCTTACAGCCCCTCTTGTTGTTCTAGGTAGGCGAGTTATTTCAACTGTGATCATTTATGCTCTGTACCATCTCCTTGTGGCAGAATATTAACAGCAGCTTTTCCCTCAGAGCAAAAGAGCCTTTCACTGTAGTGGAAAAACTCCTTTCTGGAAAGGAAGTACAGGAGGGTTTCTGGATTATTGTAATCTAGGATTTTTTCAACAATGACTCTATTGACATTTGGAGCTAGGTGATTCTTGGTTATGGTGGTGGTCCTGTTTATTGTTAGAATGTTTTGCAGCATCTGTGCCTTTACCTACTAGATACCAGTAGCATTCCCCCCAGGTTGAGACAACCAAAAATATCTTCGGACATTGCCGAGTGTTTCCTAGAGGGCAAAATATCTGTTGGAGAGCCATTTGCTAAAATAGTCTGTTTCTTCACATACATGCTGTTTACATGGCTAGGTTTAGTTTATGAAAATGCAGAATTATACATATAAGAAATGCAACTTTTTGTTATGAGTATTATATTTCCATAGAAAGTAGAAACCAAAAGCAGTTAGAGAACCAGACTCTATAACTGATAAACTATGTTTAGGTATGTCTGGGTTTTCCTTCCAGAGGTCCTCAAACTTTTTAAACAGGGGGCCAGTTTACTGTCCCTCAGACCGTTGGAGGGCCGGACTATAGTTTAAAAAAAAAAAACTATGAACAAATTGCTATGCACAGTGCACATATCTTATTTTGAAGTAAAAAAACAAAAAGGGAACAAATACAATCACACTACCTCATGTGGCCCGCAGGCCGTAGTTTGAGGACCCTTGGAAAAGGCTAGGTGGGATTAAGGGGAGAAAAGGCTTCCTGATAGGATGGAAAGGCGGCAAAATCTGACTTCCAAATGTCTCTTTTCAATTCCTCGCCAGTAGAGTATGGAATTCAACCTAGGAAAATTTTTATTCTAAGATTTCAGAAAAATGCTCTGGATGCAAGATGAAGTTGAATTATCAGCAAAACAGATATCTTCCTACCCACCTTCTCTTCTGTACTGTGACAGCAAAGGAGAGGATCACTTGATTTTGTCATTTCAGCTCTTAGGACTCTTCCTCATGGCCACTGAAGTTACTTCTGTCTTTTGTTTTTTGTTTTTTTTTTTTTTTTTTTTGAAGTTACTTCTGAAAGTGTTTGCTTTTACCCTTAATGTAAAATCTTTCAGTTTTTCTTTAATTTGTACAGGTGTGTAGAATGTCCTTCCATGTTAGATGTAATGACTGCTCCCTGAAAATGTAGTACCCAGAGAATTCCTTGGATAGGATCCAAGCTGGAAGCAATAGGTTAAGTAATCCACCTCAGTGTCTTGAGAGGAGTCCAAGAAAAGATTCCATTTTGAAGTTTGAAAGATCTTGTAAAGAGAGGGCAGGCCTTGGGCCAAGCAACCTTTGAGGTGGTAAACAGCTCATAAGCAAGAGCTGGCATGTGCCAACAAAGTCTCTCAAAGGCTTCAGAGTTAGCAGATGAAAGAAGTTTGTGGGAGCCTCTGCAAGTGGTAGGTTTGTATGCTGCAGAGCTGGAAATGGAGTAGGAGAGAGAGCTTGGACTTGGTCTCTGGGGTCTGGGCATTGTACTGAAAGAAAAATTTTTATTTCTTCTTTTCTGGTTTTATTTTTTCCTCCCCCTTAATAATAAGATTTCAAGGTATAGGAAATAATTGGATATTGAGTGTTTTGTAACTCTTCTAG
Source organism: Nycticebus coucang (assembly GCF_027406575.1). Taxonomy (NCBI): domain Eukaryota; kingdom Metazoa; phylum Chordata; class Mammalia; order Primates; family Lorisidae; genus Nycticebus; species Nycticebus coucang. Next base: position 67,050,312 of record NC_069785.1, read on the forward strand.
GGCAGCCCGTTAATAATATTCTGGTCTGCATAGCCGGGCGTTGTGGCGGGCGCCTGTAGTCCCAGCTACTCGGGAGGCTGAGCAAGAGAATCGCTTAAGCCCAGGAGTTGGAGGTTGCCGTGAGCTGTGTGAGGCCACGGCACTCTACCCGAGGGCCATAAAGTGAGACTCTGCCTCTACAAAAAAAAAAAAATAAAATAAAATAAAATAATATTCTGGTCTGCCAAGAAGACAGAAGAAATTTGAACTATGTACAATCAAAGCTCATAACCTTTATGAAATACCCTAAGCAAGGAACTTTCTGTTTATTTGGGGATGTTTAAGTTGCCACTGCGGTGTTTTGTTTTGTTTTATTTTGTTTTTGTGAAAGAGTCGTACTCTTGTTGCCCAGGCTAGAGTTCTGTGACATCAGACAGGTTCTGTGTGCCTAGCTCATGGCAACCTCAAAGTCTTACACTCAAGGGGTCCTCCTGCCTTAGCCTCCTAAATAGCTGAGATTATAGGCGTCCACCACAGTGCTTGACTGATTTGTTCTATTTTTATTATTTATTTATTTATTTATTTATTGATTTTGAGGCAGAGTCTTATTCTATCACCCTCGGTAGAGTGCTGTGGCATCACAGCTCACAGCAACCTCCAGCTCTCGGGCTTAGGCAATTTTCTTGCCTTAGCTTCCCAAGTAACTGGGACTACAGGCACCCGCCACAATGCCCAGCTATTTTTTTGTTGCAGTTTGGTTGGGGCCGGATTCGAACCTGCCACCCTCCGTATATGGGGCTGGCGCCCTACTCACTGAGCCACAGGCACCACCCTGGGTTTGGTATCTTAAGGACAAGAAGCATGCCTTATCTTTGTGATGATAGTATGGTAAATTATCAATAAACAGTTGTTGAGTTTGGATTTATTTAGCTTACTTGAAAAAATGTTAGGAGACCGTCTTCAAAATAGTATTCCCTGCTAACTTGACTGCAGTGCTTTTGGGATTTGAAGGGGTTTTTGTTTTGAGACAGAGTCTCACTATGTCACCCTCTGTAGAATGCTATGGGCATCACAGCTTACAGCAACTTCAAACTCTTGGGCTTAAGTGATTCTCTTGTCTGGGCTTCCCAAGTAGCTGGGACTACAGGCGCCCACCACAACACCTGGCTATTTTTTGGTTGTAGTTGTCATTTATGTTTGGCAGGCCCTGGCTGGGTTCAAACCTGCTAGCCCTGGTGTATGTGGCCAGTGCCCTCGCCACTGAGCTACAGGCATGGAGCTGATTTGAAGGTTCTGAGTTTCCCATTAAAATGCACATCCTGGGAGAGAGAGATAATACTCTGAGCTATTATCAACAGATATCTTATGGGAATTAGTTGTTTCTCAGCTGATTTCTCATCTGAAAAATACCTTGCAGGATGAGACTTGGGTAGGAAAGAAAGGAGAAGGGCAGGGACTTGAGCACACTGTACCATGGGGAACAAAAAAATCACCATTTCCCTTAGAGTTACTGATTTCTTTTCCTAATGTGTAATGTATATCACTTCACTTGACATAGGTGTGCTACATTTAGAAGCCTTGGTTCTGCAGTGGAACTAGAGGATTAGATCAGCAGAAATGAGTCATTTCTATTACTTGAAGGTCTGAATCACTTAGGTTATTTAGTACTTTGTGATATTACGGGTCTGGTGGCATACTCACTCTTTGCAGAGATACTTAGTAGCTTTATTTAGAGTACTTAATAATATTCTAAACCTGCTCCCTAATTTGACCCGCCATTTTGTAAATGAATGGTAGCTATCAGTTACCCTATTAACTTCCTGGAGAATTGTTGAGCACAAGATGAAAGAATAAACCTGAAAACACTGAAAAAATTACACAAATGCAAAAAATATTATTCTAGTCTTTAATACATGATTTTGGAAAACGCAACTTCTTGAAATCCCGTTTATCTTGGAAAAAAATTAGTCCTAAGACCCTCATCAGCTCTAAAATTGTGAGCGATGACTGGCATGGTGGCGCACACCTGTATTCCTAGCACTTGGAGAGGCCAAGGCTGGAGGATCCCTTGAGCTTAGAAATTTGAGGCCAGCCTGAATAAGAGCGAGATCCCATCTCTACTAAAAATAGAAATATTAGCCAGGCTATTCCCAGCTACTCGGGAGGATGCGGCAGGAGGATTGGTTGAGCCCCGGAGTTTGAGGTTCTTGTGAGCTAGGCTGGCATCATGACACTCTGGGCAAAAGAGTAAGACTCTGTCTCCAAGAAAAAAAAAAAAAGAAAAGAAAAATCTGAGAGATTCCCTTTTTTATTTCATTCTTACCTGTGTCCCTTGCTTCCATGTAATTTCTTCTTAGCACAGCATCCATAGAGATTCTTTTAAACTTGGCCAATCAAGGATCAAATGAGGCCAGTTCAAGACTAGCCTGGACGATTCAGGGAGACCCCAATCAGTGTTACTCTTCTGCTCAGACCATTCATTGGCTCTTCATTACAAGCACAGAAAAAGCCCATAGTTAGTAAGTTTCGACATGATATGCACTTTCTCTGTCATATCACTGTGGGCTTATCTTCTCTTTCTCTCCTCCAGCCATACTGGGTTCTGCTTTTCCTTGAATTGCAGCTCCTTTTGCCTTAAGACTCTTGCACTGAAGGTTATGGCTGCTTGAATTCTCTTTTATTAGATAAATAAGTAGTTTGGTGAACTACCTCATCTGTCTTAAGACTTTGCTCAAATGTCACCCTATTTTAAATTTGTAACTTCCTCTGCACTTTCCCTACTCATCCTGCTCCATTGTTTTTTCCTTAAAACACTAATCTCCTTTTAATCTACTATATGTGGTTATTTATTATATTTATTGTTTGTTATCTGGATCTGTCTGCTAGAATGTAAGCTCTACCAGGACAGAGATTTTTATTTTGTTTTATTTTGCTTTTTGTACCTTTGTTTCCTATGCACTTATGATAGTAACTGGCCCAATAAATATTTGTTAAACATATGAATGAACTGTGCAATATGATGAATACTAATCTCATTTTTAGCTAATATAATCCCCAGTTGGCTCATTTATGAAATACTGAAATCTCTAAATTATATATCGGCGGCTTTCCTCAGATTATTTTGTAATCCTTGATTGTCTGCTTATGTTTTAAACATCTTGAAGATGGGACATTGAAAGTTACATTTGAAGCTCTCAGTGAATCTGCAGGACATATTTATGATGATCTTCACAGTGAGATGACTGTTAAGTTGGGAACCCCAGATGTCAATATTTTTAGGTCTATCCTCATGGGTTTATTGCATTTCTTTTAAAAGAAAAAAATCAAAGCTTCTTCTAATTCTCCTAGAGGATAAAGAATAACAGTCGGGGCTCGGTGCCTGTAGCTCAGTGAGTAGGGCGCCAGCCACCTACATCAAGGCTGGCGGGTTCGAGCCCAGCCAGGGCCTGCTGGATAACAATGACAACTGCAACCAAAAAATAGCCAGGTGTTGTGGTAGGTGCCTGTAGTCCCCGCTACTCGGGAGGCTAAGGCAAGATAATCACTTAAGCCCAAGAGTTTGACGTGCTGTGAACTGTGACAGTACAGCACTCTATAGAGGGTGACATAGTGAGACACTGTCTCAAAAAAAAAAAAAGAATGACCATCAGTTTTCTTTATGCCAAATGAAAAACAGGACTGGGGGCTCAGTCTTTAGCATTCAGTACGCTTAAATCCACATTTAGCCTCCTTATTTTAGGTATGGTACTCCTTTCTTCTACTATGCGTAGAACATCTTAATCCAGAGATCCTCTTAATTTAGGGTTGTCCAGCCTTTTTTTTTCTTTTCTTCTTCTGCCACACATTGGAAGAATGAAAGTTGTCTTGGGCCACACATTAAATACACAAACACTAACAAAAGCGAATTAGCAAAAAGAAAAAAAAAGTGTTCATGCATACTTTTCGTGATATTGGACAGCACAGATAGGCAGAAAGTCCTCATAAAGTCAGCAGGTGGCCTGTGCCACAGGTTGGACATCCCTGCCATCAGTGATTCTGTCTCCCAAGTGGGGGATGGTATCTGAGTGACAACAGGAATTAAGGCTATAACTGCTTCTTACGCAGTTTTCAGTCAGTCTTATTTATTCTGAATCACCATTTCCCCATCACGAGTCACCTGGTGCTTGCCAATTTCTGAACTTTTTGGGGAAAGATTCTGTGGTGTTGAGTGAAAGTTTTCCCTGTTAAGGGCTTACTTAGTATTCAAATATAATATTCTTATGTTGGTTTAGTCAGTTACCATTCCTTTATTTGCTTTCCAGGTTCTAAAGTGTTACTGCAGTCGGGCGGCGCCTGTGGCTCAGTGGGCAGGGCACTGGCCCCATATGCCGAGGGTGGCGGGTTCAAACCCAGCCCCAGCCAAACTGCAACAAAAAAATAGCCGGGCATTGTGGTGGGCGCCTGTAGTCCCAGCTACTTGGGAGGCTGAGGCAGGAGAATCGCCTAAGCCCAAGAACTGGAGGTTGCTGTGAGCTGTGTGACACCACGGCACTCTACCGAGGGCAATAAAGTGAAACTCTGTCTCTACAAAAAAAAAAAAAGTGTTACTGCAGTCTTTCTAGGTTCTAAAATGTTACTGTAGTCTACTCTTCAGTTCTTTTTTTTTTTTTTTTTTGTAGAGACAGAGTCTCACCTTATCGCCCCTGGTAGAGTGCCATGGCGTCACACAGCTCACAGCAACCTCCAAATCCTTGGGCTTAGGCGATTCTCTTGACTCAGCCTCCCAAGTAGCTGGGACTACAGGCATCTGCCACAACGCCTGGCTAGTTTTTTGTTGCAGTTTGGCCGGGGCTGGGTTTGAACCTGCCACTCTCGGCGTATGGGGCCGGTGCCCTACCTACTGAGCCACAGGCGCCGCCCTACTCTTCAGTTCTTTATACTCTTCAGTTCTTCTCTTCCTTATGGGCTTAAAGTCTTTTAAAATCCTTTATTGTAGTTTTTTTTTTTTTTTTTTTGAAACAGTCTCACTATGTCACCCTCAGTACAGTGCTCTGGCGTCACAGCTCACAGCAACCTCCAACTCCTGGGCTCAAGTGATTCTCTTGCCTCCACCTCCCAAGTAGCTGGGACTACAGGTGCCCGCCACAATGCTCGGCTATTTTTTGGTTGTAGCCGTCATTGTTGTTTGGCAGGCTCTGGCTAGATTCAAATCTGCCAGCTCAGGTGTATGTGGCTGGAGCCTTAGCCGCTTGAGCCACAGGCACCGAGCTGGTTTTTGCATATCTTAAGAGCTCACTCATTAGTGCTGAGCATTATGACATGTTACAGAAGTACCATAATTTGTTTTAACATTCACCTGTTGGGGGCGACGCCTGTGGCTCAGTCGGTAGGGCGCCGGCCCCATATACCGAGGGTGGCAGGTTCAAACCCGGCCCCCGCCAAACTGCAACCAAAAAATAGCCGGGCGTTGTGGCGGGTGCCTGTAGTCCCAGCTACTCTGGGACTGAGGCTGAGGCAAGAGAATCGCTTAAGCCCAGGAGTTGGAGGTTACTGTGAGCTGTGTGAGGCCACGGCACTCTACCGAGGGCCATAAAGTGAAACTCTGTCTCTACAAAAAAAAAAAACAAAAAACATTCACCTGTTGAAGGACATCTGGGCTATTTCAGTTTTGGGCTGTTGTGGAAGGAAAATAAAAAAAAGACTATGAACATTTATGTGCTGGGGTTTTTGTTTCTCTGGGACAGATAAACAAGAGTGCCATTGCTGGGTCATATGGTCTTCATTTCTCTGGGACAGATACCTAAGTGTACAGTTGCTAGGTCATAATGTTTTTATTTCTCTAGGACAAATACCCAAGGGTACAATTGCTGAGTCATACAGTTATTTTGTGCTTAGCTTTTTAAGAATCTACCAAATTGGTTTCCAGAGTGGATGTACCATTATATTACCACCAACAATGTGTGATAGATCTGGTTTCTTTGCATTCTTTCCAGTATTTACTGTTTTCACTGTTTTTTTAATTTAGAAATTCTGATATCTCATTGCAATTTTAATTTGCCTTTCCCTAATTATTAATTATGTTGAAGATCATTTCATGGGATTCTCTCTCCAGTATATTCTCTTCAGTATAATGTCTGAGTGTTTTTTGCCCATTTTCTAATTGAGCAGATATTTTTATTTATTTGTTTTTATTTATTTATTTTTTTGAGACAGAGTCTTACTATGTCACCCTTGGTAGAGTGCTGTGGCATCACAGCTCACAGCAACCTCAAACTCCTAGACTTAAGCGATTCTTTTGCCTCAGCCTCCCAGTAGCTGGGATTATAGGCACTTGCCATAGCGCCTGGCTATTTTTTGTTGTAGTTGTCATTGTTTTAGCTGGCCTGGGCTGGATTCGAACCCGCCAGCCTCGGTGTATGTGGCTGGCACCGTAACCACTGTGCTTTGGGCACCAAGCCTGAGCGGATATTTTTACTATTGAGTTTTGCAAGTCCTTTATTCTAGATCCATTCTTTTGTCAGAATAATTGTTTGTATATATTTTCTTCCAGCCTATGGCTTTTTTTTTTTTTTTTTGAACATGAGAAAAATTTTTCATAGAGCAAAAGTTTTAGTTTTGATGGGGTCTAGTACCAGTTTTTCCCTTTATGATGGACTATGTTTTAGTGTCAGGTCCAAGAATTTGTTGCCTGACCTAAATTCTGAATATTTTCTGTTGTTTTTTTCTTAAAGTTTTGTAATTTTATGTTTTACATGTAAATGAATGATCCATTTTTATAGAAAATGTGAGGCTTAGATTGAGATAATTTTTATATGTTCAATTCAATTCTTATGAATGTTTAATTGCTCCACCACCATTTGTTGTAAAGGCCTTTTTTCTTCCATTGAACTACTTTTGCACTTTTGTCAAAAACTAGTTGAGTTGGGTGCCATGGTTCACACCTATAATCTCAACACTTCAGGAAGATGACCCAGGAGAGAATCAATTTGAGATGAGGATTAGAAGCTGCAGTCAATTGTGATTATACCGCTTTACTCTAGCTGGGTAACAAAGTGATATTTTGTTTCTAAGAAAAAAAGAAAAGAAAAAAGAAACAGTTGAGCTTATTGGTATATGTCTATTTCGGGGTTCACTACTTTGTTCCATTGATCTATTTGTCTGTCCCTCTGCCAGTATCACAATGTCTCTATTACTATAGCTTTTTTTTTTTTTTTAGATATTGTCTTTCTCTCTCACCCCAGGCTACAATGCCCTGTCATCATAACTCAGGGCAACCTCAAATTCCTGGGTTCAGGAAATTCTCCTGCCTCAGCTTCCCAAACAGCTGGGATTACAAGTGCTCACCATGATGCCTAATGGAGTCTTTGCCCTTGCTCAGGCTGGTCTCGAACTCCTGGGCTCAAGCAGTCCACCCTCCTCAACCTCTAAGAATGCTGGGATTATAGGTGTAAGCCACCACACCCGGCCTACTGTAGCTATTTTAATAAGTATTAATATCGGGTAGATCAATTCTTTTACTTCATTTTTATTTATCAAGATTGTTTTTGCCTTTCCACATAAATTTGGGGAGAATTGACGTTTATTTTTTAGTTTATTTTTGGTCTTAAAGTAGTCTGTGTTTAGTGTAATCTGTCAGTCTTTTTCTTACGATTTCCTGAATTTCATGTCTAATTAAAAAGTGACCATTTACCTCAAGAATGTAAAAATAGGAACTAGTGGTTTTTTACTTAAATATTTTGGTTTTATATTTAGTTCTTTAAACCATCTGGTATTCATTTTGGTGTGCTGTAGGAATCTAATCATCTTTTTTTTGTTGTTGTTTTGTTTTGTTTTTGCAGTTTTTGGCCAGGGCTGGGTTTGAACCCACCACCTCCAGCGTATGGGGCCGGTGCCCTACTCCTTGAGCTACAGGCACCGCCCCTAATCATCTTTTTTTTTTAACCCTTATTATTATTGTCCAAGTATTATTCATACTTTTAAACTGATTTAAGATGCTGTTTTTAATCATATTTTTAATTGTTACATGTTTCTGGGTTTGTTTCACTTGTTAGATCATTATATCATGATTTTTAATGATCTGTTATGATCCTATGAGATGTTATAATGTCTAGGAGGAGGCATAGGATGATAGTTAAGAGCTTGACTTGGAAGTCAGACTGCCTAGTTGAACATGAGCTCTACCATTTACCAGCTAGTTGTTTTATGGCAAGTTATTTAAATTCTCTATACCTCAGTCTCATCTAAGAAATGAATACTGTAATATCTAAATATTTTAGGGTTATTGTGAGGACTGAATGTATTTAATATATGTAATGCTTGTAAAATACTTTATAACATAGTGCCATGTAAGAGTTATGCTTATTTATTATTTATTTATTTATTGAGACAGAGTCTCACTTTGTCGCCCCCACTGAGTGCCATGGCCTCATAGCTCACAGCAACCTCAAACTCTTGGGCTCAAGTGATTCTTTTACCTCAGCCTCCCTAGTAGCTAGGACTATAGGTGCCCGCCACAGCACCCGGCTATTTTTAGAGATGGGGTTCTCACTCAGGCTCAGGCTGGTCTTAAACCTGTGAACTCAGGTGATCTGCCCACCCCAGCCTCTCAAGTGCTAGGATTACAGGCGTGAGCCATTGCGCCCAGGCCTTTTTTTTTTTTTAAGACGGAGTCTTACTTTGTTGCCCTCAGTAAAGTGCTATGGCATCATAGCATCACAGCAATCTCAAACTTTTGATCTTAAGTGATTCTCTTGCCTCAGCGTCCTAAGTAGCTGGGACTACAGGTGTCTGCTACAACACTCAGCTATTTTTGAGACCAGGTCTCCCTCTGGCTCAGGCTGGTGTCAAAACTGAGCTCTTGAATTTAAGGCGCAAGTCACCACCACACCTGACCTGAGTTTTAATAGAGCATAGTTATCTTCTCATTACTTCTATCTACACCAGTGGTTCTCACCCTTCCTAATGCTGCCATGTATTTTCATTGTTACAAAGGGGTTGCAACCCACAGTTTCAGAACTACTGATCTAGACTAACTTTAGTTTTGTCAGGTGCAGTGTCTTGCACCTATAATCCTAGCACTTTGGGAGGCTGAGGCAGGAGGATCACTGAAGGCCAGGAGTTGGAGAACAACCTGGAAAATGTAGCCAGACCCTGTCTCTGCAAAAATAATATTTTTTTAATTAGCCATGCATGCATGGTGGTGCATACCTCTAATCCCAGCTACCAGGAGGCTGAGGGGGGAGAATCGCTTGAGCTGGGGGTTTGATGTTGCAGTGAACTACTGTAATGCCACAATACCCTAGCCCTGGCAGCAACACAGCAAGACCCTGTCTTGAAAAAAAAAAAAAGTGTTTTGTTATACTCCCCAAATCCAATTGAGCCATTGATTGGAATCATACTGATTTATATTTTAGTGAATCTAAAGGGGATATGGCCTTTGTAAGACCAATAATATTGTGTGATCATTCCATAATACTAGCTTACTGCCTAAGAACAAGATGCATCTCTTCATTTAGCCTAAGAACAAGATGCATCTCTTCATTTACTCAAGTCTAAGGTCTGTTTTTTTTAAAGACAGAGTCTCAAGCTGTCGCCCTGGGTAGAGTGCTGTGGCGTCACAGCTCACAGCAACTTTAAACTCTTGGCCTCAACCTCCCAAGTAGCTGGGACTACAGGCACCCGCCACAACATCTGGCTGTTTTTTAGTTGTAGTTGTCATTATTGTTTGGCGGGCCCGAACTGGATTCGAATCTGCCAGCTCTGGTGTATGTGGCTGGTGCCCTGGCCGTTGAACTACAGACACTGAGCCCAAGTCTAAGGTCTTAATACAGAAAGAGAGAAATATTGGGACCTATGTAAAAATCACAAGTGTGACATTGTGAGTTTGTTTTTCCCTGTAAGAGTAAGAATATAGAGAAACGTGATGCAACTATCTGCAGATGCTGATAATTATTTTGCACTATACTGGTTGTTTCAGCAGGTCTGCTTGGTGCTATGTCACCTTTCCCCTATAGTGTACTAGTGACTAGTGTTTGAGAGAATAAAAAAGCAAAACTGAAGAAATAATAAGCTTTGGAATGGTAATATAGTAATAAAACTCAGAATATTGCCTAAGTGTGAATGTATGTAAATAAAATGTGTAAATGCCATTGATTCTTTTGAATTTGTCCATTGTAGTTGTTTTGTGTTTTTTGTCCCTAAGAGAACAGTCTTGCTATGTTGCTGAGGCTGGCCTCAAACTCTTAAATTCAAGTGATTCTCTTGCCTCTCCTTCTTGAGTAGCTAGGATTATAGGTGTGTACCACCACCACCAGTTTGCCATCTCCCAGATTTTTACTGGGAGATTCCTGCTGTAGGAAAGAATGCTAATTTTTCAATGCTTTGTTTTTCAGTTACTATAAAAAAGTATAAATAATTGTGCTGCTGTAGACCTCCCAACAACTATCCTATTTTCTCTGATCAGTCTTTCTTAACTATCTGCCTACAAATTCTAGTTAGATTTTCTTATATTTTAGTTTATTCATTTTATTTATTTATTTAATTTATTTTTTGAGACAGAGTCTTACTTGGTTGCCCTTGGTAAAGTGCTGTGGTGTCACAGCTCACAGCAACCTTAAGCTCTTGGGCTTAAGCCATTCTCTTGCCTCAGCCTCCCAAGTAGCTGGGACTACAGGCGCCTACCACAACACCCACCTATTTTTAGAGACAGGGGTCTTGTTCTTGCTCAGGCTGGTCTCCAACCCCTGACCTCAGGCAATCCACCCACCTCAGCCTCCCAGAGCGTTTAGGATTATAGGCGTGAGCCACCAAGCCAAGCCTCAGTTTATTCATTTTAAAAGGAGAGTCTAGTTTTGATTGTACATAAATGAGCTACCTGAATCCCCAATCCCCATTCTTCTGGAAATCAGCACGTAGGAAGATTCTTTTTTTTTTTTTTTGTGGTTTTTGGCCGGGGCTGGGTTTGAACCCAGCACCTCCAGCATATGGGACCGGCACCCTACTCCTTGAGCTACAGGCGGAAGATTCTTTTGAGTCCAGTAAAGGCTGTAGGACAATGGTTCTCAACCTTCCTAATGCCACGAACCTTTAAATACAGTCCAAAGGGGTCATGACCCACAGGTTGAGAACTGCTGCTGTAGAAGATGTCCTATGCATATGGACTTAAACCATGTTTGTTTCTGTTTGGGGGATTTTTTTCCCCCAGAATTGTATTTGGTTAATAAGTGGTCATATTTGTGCTGGAAAGGGGTTGACTAGGGAAATGGGAACTGTAGATTTGACTAAGAAATGTTAAACTAAAAGATTAGTAGAGGTGCCATTTGAAATACAACAATTTATACTATTCTATTTTTGTGTACTTTTGAAAATTTAATAACATTCTGGGGGTACAATAATACAAATATGTGGGAGTAATAATTGTCAATTATGTAGAATAGGGCGGCGCCTGTGGCTCAACAGAGTAGGGCGCCAGCCCCATATGCTGGAGGTGGCAGGTTCAAACCCAGCCCCAGCCAAAAACTGAAAAAAAAAAAAAAAAAAAGGAAAAAAAATTATGTAGAATAATATATACTTAAATTTTTTTTTGTTAAACCAAAAAAAAAAAAAATTACACTAGATATAAGCTTATGGCTCAATGAAGTTTCACAATTTGAACATGTTCTTGTAACCAGCACCCAGATCTAGAAATATCACTAGTTCCTGGAAACTTCCCTCATGCCCTCTTTGAGTCAGAAACCTCCTAAGACTAACCACAGTGCTGCCTTCATTAGTTTTACTGTGTTTAATTTTTATATAAATGAAGGTTGTGAGGGTCACCCTCTGAGCATGTGAGGGTCATATATGTAATTGCATGTAGTTGTAGTATGTTCACTTTAATCAATATAATATAGTTCATTATGAGAATATATCATAATTCATTTAACTACTCTACCATTAATGAGATTTTGAGCATTTGTTCTCTTCAGAGCACCTTTCACCCATTTTTTTTTTTCTTTTTTTGTAGAGACAGAGTCTCACTTTATGGCCCTCGGTAGAGTGCCGTGGCCTCACACAGTTCACAGCAACCTCCAACTCCTGGGCTTAAGCGATTCTCTTGCCTCAGCCTCCCAAGTAGCTGGGACTACAGGCGCCCGCCACAACGTCCGGCTATTTTTTGGTTGCAGTTTGGCCGGGACTGGGTTCGAACCCGCCACCCTCCATATATGGGGCCAGCGCCCCACCAACTGAGCCACAGGCACCGCCCCCCATTTTGTTTTTTAATATTACAAGAGTGTTGGACATTTTCAGAAATATGTTGATGAAGAAATCTAAAGATTCTTATTCATCAGTTCTCTGCTTTAGAAATTACATACTGGTCTTGTTGCCTGTACCTCAGCAGCTAGGGGACCAGCCACATACACCAGAGCTGACGGGTTCGAACCCAGCCCAGGGCCTATCAAACAACAATAACAACTACAACCAAAAACTAGCCGGGCATGTGGTGGGTACCTGTAGTCCCAGCTACTTGAGAGGCTGAGGCAAGAGAATTGCTTAAGCCCAAGAGTTTGAGGTTGGCATGAGCCGTGATGCCATGGCACTCTATCAAGGGCCACAAACAGAGAGACTCTGTCTCAAAAACAATAATAATAATAATAATGAACCAGAGAGTATATAATATGGTGGTCTCATTGGAGCTGAAAAATTCATGACCTTTTTATAGGCTTAGGCTAATGTGTGTATTTGTGTCTTAGTTATTAACAAAAAAGTTTAAACAATAAAATGAAAAAAATTTTAAATAGAAAAAAAGCTGATAGGATAAGGAAATAAAGAAAGAAAATATTTTTGTACAGCTGTGCAATTCATTTTCAGCTAAGTTATATTAGCAAAGAATCGAAATTTTTTGTAGTTGTTGTTGTAGATCGGCCGGGACCCGGTTTGAACCTGCCACCCTTGGTATATGGTGCCGGTGCCCTACTCACTGAGCCACAGGTGCCGCCCTCAAAAATTTTTTTCTTTCTTTTTCTTTTTTTTTTTTTTTGAGACACAGTCTTATTTTGTCATCCTTGGTAGAGAACCATGGCGTCATAGTTCAAAGCAACCTCAAATGCTTGGGCACAAGTGATTGATCCTCTTACCTCAGCCTCCTGAGTAGCTGGGACTATAGGCGCCTGCCACAACACCCGGCTATTTTTTGGAGACGGGGCTTGTTCTTTCTTAGGGTGGTCTTGAAGTCTTGATCTCAGGCGATCCATCCACCTCAGAGTGCTAGGATTACAGGTGTGAACCACCACACCAGAATAAAATTTTATTTATTTATTTATTTTTTGAGACAAGAATATCACTATGTTGCCCTTGGTAGAGTGCTGTAGTGTCACAGCTCACAGCAACCTCAAACTCTTTTTGGGGGGCTTAAGCGATTCTCTTGCCTTAGCCTCCCAAGTAGCTGGGACTACAGGTGCCTGCCATAACGCCCGGCTATTTTTTGTTGCCGTTGTCATTGATGTTTAGCTAGCCTGGGTTAGGTTTGAACCTGCCACGTTCTGTGCATGTGGTTGGTGCTATAACCACTGTGCTATGGGCACCGCTCCAAAGTTTTTTGAAATGTTAAAGTTTATAAAGTAGAACAGTTAGGCCGGGAGTGGTGGCTCATGCCTGTAATCCCAGCCAGCACTTGGGAGGCCGAGGTGTCTGGATTGCCTGAGCTCATGGGTTTGAGACCAGCCTGAGCCAGAGCGAGATCCCATGTCCAAAAATAGCTGGGTATTGTGGCAGGCACCTGTAGTCTCAGCTACTTGGGAGGCTGAGGCAAGAGAATCGCTTAAGCCCAAGCACTCTACTGAAGGCAACAAAGTAAGAGTGTCTCAAAAAAGAAAAAAAAAAGTTATAGAAAGCTAAAGTTAACTTACCACTGAAGAAAAAAATTGTTTTTGCAAGTTTAGTTAGCTAAAGTGTACAGTGTTTATATAGTCTGTTGTAGTGCACAGTAATGGCTTAGGCCTTACGTTCCCTTCCTACTCACTGACTTGCCCTGAGCAACTTGCAGACTATGTAAGTACCCTATACAGGTGTGCCGTTTTTTATCTTTGATGTTGTATTTTTGCCTTCCTTTTTCTAGGTTTAGATATGTTTGGCCACACAAAGATGTATCTTTTGTGTTACTTGTATAGTTGCCATGCCGTACAGGTACTTCGTAGCCTGGGAGCATTAGGCTGTACCACATAACCTAGGTGTGTAACTATCTAGGTTTGTGTAAGTACACTCCATGATGTTCACACAACAACAGACCTAGATACATTCTCAGAATATATCCTCTGTCTTTAAGGAACACGTAACTGTAATTGGTTCTGGTGATCCAGACCCCACTTGGCTTACCTTGTGACAACTGAGCCACCTTCTCCTGTGATCTCTTATCCTTCAACGAACTATATCAAGGTTATTCACTTGCTGCTGGTAATCTTCCTCCCCAACAGCAGCAAGTGTAGGATGTGTTCGAGGCCTCTTGAAGCTCAAGCAGAGAATTGACACAACTTTTTTCCTGTTACCTTTTACTGGCTAAAGCCAAGTCACATGGCCAGCACAGATTCAAGAGATAAATAGAATACCATATCTTGGAGAGAGAATTCCAAGTGTGTGGATTCCAGAAGAGGTAGAATTTGTGATACTTTTTTTTGGAGGGGTGGGTAGGTGAGGGGGCAGTCTACCACACCCACATTTTGATTTGCTTTTAGGAGAATAAATCTCGTTGATCTAACTTGCCTGGCATCTCTTCATTTGTATTTGATATGCATTTATACAGGCTTTTATTTTCTCTGTTTTTTTTTTTTTTTTTTTTTTTAAGAGACAAGAGTCTTACTTTGTCACCCTGGGTAGAATGCTGTGGCATCACAGCTCACAGCAACTTCTAGCTCTTGGGCTTAAGCAATTCTCTTGCCTCAGCCTCCCAAGTAACTGGGACTACAGGTGCTCGCCACAATGCCCAGCTATTTTTTTGTTGCAGTTTGGCCGAGGCCAGGTTAGAACCTGCCACCCTCAGTATATGGGGTCAGTGCCCTACTCACTGAGCCACAAGCGCCACCCCCTATTTTCACCTCTTTTTTTTTTTTTTTTGGCCGGGGCTGGGTTTGAACCCACCACCTCCGGCATATGGGACCAGCGCCCTACTCCTTGAGCCACAGGCGCCACCCAAAAAATGGTTTTTGGCCGGGGCTAGGTTTGAACCCGCCACCTCCGGCACATGGGACCGGCGCCCTACTCCTTGAGCCACAGGCACCGCCCTTTCACCTCTTTTTTAAAACAGCGTTTTGAATGATAAAATACAACTAGGACTATCTTATATTGAAGTGATATTTTATTCTTCCTCTTCCCCTTAATTTTTTTTTTCCTACTAACTAGTCATCTTATCATTTAAGATGCTTAAGAAAAACCTCATCCAAAAAATCCTTTTCTTCAGTACTCAGTATAGTCCATAGTTGTTTTCTTTTTTTTTTTGTAGAGACAGAGTCTCACTGTACCTCCCTTGGGTAGAGTGCCGTGGCGTCACACGGCTCACAGCAACCTCTAACTCTTGGGCTTACACGATTCTCTTGCCTCAGCCTCCCGAGCAGCTGGGACTACAGGCGCCCACCACAACACCCGGCTATTTTTTTTTGTTGTTGTTGTTGTTGCAGTTTGGCCGGGGCTGGGTTTGAACCCGCCACCCTTGGCACATGGGGCCTTTGCCCCACTCACTGAGCCACAGGTGCCGCCCCCCTTTTTTTTTTTTTTTAGAGACAGAGTCTCACTTTATGGCCCTCGGTAGAGTGTGCCGTGGCCTCACACAGCTCACAGCAACCTCCAACTCCTGGGCTTAAGCGATTCTTTTGCCTCAGCCTCCGGAGCAGCTGGGACCACAGGCGCCCGCCACAACGCCCGGCCATTCCTTGGCTGCAATTTGGCCGGGGCCGGGCTTGAACCCGCCATCCTCGGTATATGGGGACGGCGCCTCACCGACTGAGCCACAGGTGCCGCCCCATAGTTGTTTTCTTTTTTTTGAAATTCTTTTCTAACTTTGTGTCTATTCCACCCTACCTCACCCTGGCGTCTTTCCTTTGATTCCTCTGTGGCAGCATTTAGTATCTGTAACATTTCATTGCAATACATTCAGTCGTTTTCATGTGTCTGTTTTCTATAATTAGACTCTGGGCTTCTATATGTATCCCCCCATTGCCTGACATACAAATCTTTTAAAATCATGGATGGAATTGTAAGAGGGCTAATAGAGTTTTTTCTTTACCAAATTAATCTTTTCCATTTTAGTACAGAATTATTTATCCCTGTGTTTCTGTTTGTACACAATTGCTGTGGCTTTAACTAGATGGTAATTAGTATTTAGATATGAGTTACTGAAAAAAGGTCAGACAGCACGATTTTTCTGTGAATAATTGCTATAACTTCTTTGGACCTACTTGTTATTTGATTAAATACAATTTTTCTTTTCTCCTAGGATACTGTGCTTTTATTTGGAAGGTAGTATTTTCCATAGAAGTGCCTTTAATACTTTGGAAGATGGAATAATGCAATACATATAATAAGCATTTGTCTTTTTTTTCTTACCCATTAGCTGAGCTTCTGTTAGAGAAGTTCCTTACTTTAAATGTCCAGTGTTTACTATAAAATCTGAAAATACCAGATGGCTTCCTTTTACAGCTTTCTTAGCAATAAGAGTTTGAGACCTTGA
This sequence comes from Nycticebus coucang, assembly GCF_027406575.1. Taxonomy (NCBI): domain Eukaryota; kingdom Metazoa; phylum Chordata; class Mammalia; order Primates; family Lorisidae; genus Nycticebus; species Nycticebus coucang. The sequence continues at coordinate 67,066,963 of NC_069785.1, forward strand.
CCTAAGCTTCACCTGCTAGGTTTTTCATCTCTGAATCTCAATCAGTTTCAGATCAGTTTCTGATGGTAAGGGACAGTGGAAAATTGGTTAAGGTAATAATGGTGACAGTGGCATCACTTGTTCAGTGATGAAGCCAGCTGAGTCCTTACCAATCTGATTCTATAGCGTGATTTTAGAAGTGACTTTGGCTTGCATGGGCTCTTCCTATTCCTGCTTGTTTTCTGAGCCTGATTCTTCAGAGTTCCTGGGAGTTCTGTGAGTCAACCACTAATGGTACATCTTTTGCTTAAATCAGCCAGAGTTGGTTTCTGTAAGCAACTAAGAACCTCGAGTGACGCAATTTTTGTATTTTGAGAGTAGAAACCACCGTACATGTTAAAGAAGTATACCCTCTTGGGCGGCGCCTGTGGCTCAGTGAGTAGGGCGCCGGCCCCATATGCCGAGGGTGGTGAGTTCAAACCCAGCCCCAGCCAAACTGCAACAACAAAAAAATAGCTGGGCGTTGTGGCGGGCGCCTGTAGTCCCAGCTGCTCGGGAGGCTGAGGCAAGAGAATCACATAAGCCCAAGAGCTGGAGGTTGCTGTGAGCTGTGTGACACCACGGCACTCTACCAAGGGCAGTAAAGTGAGACTCTGTCTCTACAAAAAAAAAAAAAAAAAGAAGTATACCCTCTTATCGGGTAGACCAGACTCATAAAATATTAGAATTATACTACACAATTATGTGATAGCTTATTTAACACAGATAAGTGATTAAAGAAGGGAAACATTAGTGGCTGACATCTTTGGAGCAGGTTTATATAGAAAGTAAACTCAAAAAGTAGATAGAATTTCTTTAGGAAGAAGAAATGTTTATGTACTATGGCCCTTTGGCAAAACAGAAATCATTGAAGTATGATCCCCCCACCCCCACCCCAGGGGTAATAACTCCTTCATTGAGAATGCATACTCTGTAGTGTTCTGGTTAAGCTAATCTCCTTTCTTTGTTGCATTAGGAGGTGAAAAAATTTTCAGATGGATTAGATTTCCCTTAGAAATATTCCTAGTAGGGCGGCGCCTGTGGCTCAGTCGGTAGGGTGCCAGCCCCATATACCGAGGGTGGCGGGTTCAAACCCGGCCCCGGCTGAACTGCAACCAAAAATAGCTGGGCATTGTGGCGGGCACCTGTAGTCCCAGCTACTCGGGAGGCTGAGGCAAGAGAATCGCTTAAGCCCAGGAGTTGGAGGTTGCTGTGAGCTGTGTGATGCCATGGCACTCTACCGAGGGCCATAAAGTGAGACTCTGTCTCTACAAAAAAAATAAAAAATAAAATAAAAGAAAAGAAATATTCCTAGTAGTGAGTTGTTCTAACAGTGCATTGGGATCTACTGTTAGATCTTTAAGTCACTTGTTAAGAGACTTGATTGTCAGCACAAACTTTTACCATCTTGGTAATTTAAGTTTTTTGGAAATGAAAAATAATTGTTCTTTACCAAAATGTTTTATGCTTTTGCTTTAGTTCATAGACTGGTTTTACAGTTTGTAAAAGTGGCTCATCATAGAGTATATTAGTAAATTTGGTCATAGGCAGAGGTCAGAGAGTTTTACAAATTTAAGTTTTTGTTTTTTTATTTTCTTTCAAATTGAAGTTTTATTTTATTTATTTTTTTTTTCAGACAGAGTCAAGCTGTTGCCCTGGGTAGAGTACCGTGGAATCCCAGCACATAGCAATCTCAAATTCTTGGGCTCAAGTGATTCTCTTATCTCAGCCTCCCAAGTAGCTGGGACTATAGGCGCCTACCACAAAGCCCAGCTATTTTTTTTTTTTTTTGTAGTTTTTGGCCCGGGCTGGGTTTGAACCCACCTGCCTCAGTGTGTGTCTGGCGTCCTGCCCCCTGAGCTACAGGTACGGCCAAATTTAAGTTTTTAAACTATTATCTGTAAAGTGAACATTTTTATTACTAGCTGGTTTGTTATGCTAGTTCTTTGCAAATCTCCTATACTTTTATGATAGGGAAAAGATTCTTTTCTCCCCTCCTTATATTCTCTGTTCTCTAGAGCATGTGTTCTTGGAGAGAAAGGAGTATGCAGGAGTTTGTGATGAATGGTGGGGGTGAGAGGGCTAGACAAAAGAGAAGACTCAAGTTTAAGGCAATATTAACTACCTTTAAAATTTTTTCCCAATGTTTTTTTAGGCAATTTTTCAAACATATAGTTGAAAGAATTATACAATGATCACCCACGTACCCATCATATACATTTTATAATTTTTTTCTTCTTCATATGTAGGGCATTTATTTGTAGGGAGGCCACAATTTTTTTTATATTTTTAGGTCACAAGTTTTGTACCCCCATCCCAGTGACCCCAGATTCCTGTTGGGTGTGTTGTAAACATACCTTTTCTTTTGTCAATTGCTAATAACTTTGTGTTTAGCAATCCAGAATAGATCATTTATCTTATGAAATAAGTTTTTAATGTATAGTTGAAAACTTCTAACAGCAAAACAAAATCCATTTTAGTTCCCTTCCTCTTCTCCATCAATAGGATATATGGAAAAGCAGAAAGAGTTGGATTTTTGGCTCAGTGCTCCTTGCTCAGTGGTTAGGGCACCAGCCACATACACTGAGGCTGGCAGGTTCAAACCTAGCCCTGGCATGCTAAACAACAGTGACAACTGCAACAAAAAAAATAGCCAGGTGTTGTGGTAGGCTCTGTCTCAAAAAAAAAAAAAGAGTTGGATTTTGGGCGGCACCTGTGGCTCAAAGGAGTAGGGCGCTGGCCCCATATGCCAGAGGTGGCGGGTTCAAACCCAGCCCCGGCCAAAAACTGCAAAAAAAAAGCATTGAATTTTCCTGGAAGGAGAATACTTGGTAGAGTGGGAACACTTGCAAATGAATTGCACTGGGACTATAACAGATTTTATACAAAGAGAATTATTATCTAGGTAGAATCCCTTCTCTTGTCCTTGCCTACTCCTAACTAAAATTTTTCTTCCTTCAGTGGGACCTTTTTATCCCTTTTAAAAGTAGGTCTTGCTAAGAAAGACGAACCCACCACCTATTCCCTAGTATGTATTTTCTGTGCAAGATTTAAATGTTCACCTCTCAAACTTTTGAGTGCTACAGTACAATAATACTCAGTGTATTTTAATCAGCGTGTCAAACAGTTTTTATCTTTCTACCTAAACCTGATTATTTATTGATATTTTATATCTTGGCAATGCTTAATGCACCAACCACTCAATTGGTAAGGCTGAAACAAAATTATCTTATATTCTCTCCTTTTCATTTATCTAGAAGTCATATGTCCTGTGGATGATTCCTTTTTAAAAATATCCTTTCTTCTTCACTCCATACTTTCTCTGCTTTATTTGGACCTCATCAGGTTTTTTTTGTTTGTTTGTTTTTGTTTTGAGACAGAATCTTAAACTATTGCCTTGGGTAGAGTGCTGTGGCATCACAGCTCACAGCAAACTCCAACTCAGGCTCAAGCAATCCTCTTGCCTCAGTTTTTCTATTTTTAGTAGAAATGGGGTCTTGCTTTTTCCTCAGGCTGGTCTCTAACTCATGAGCTCAAGCAATCCACCCGCCTCAGCCTCCTAGAGTGCTAGGAATATAGGCGTGAACCACCACGACCAGCCATCAAGTTGGTTTTTGTTTTTTGGTTTGGTTCCACTCTTGCCCAGGCTGGAGTGCAGCAGCCTCATCATAGCTTGCTGCAACTTAGCATACATGAGATCAAGTGATCCTGCTGCCTCAGCTTCCCCAGTTGCTGAGACTACAGGTGTGCACCACCAGGCTTGGCTAATTTTTCTATTTTTTGTAGAGATCAACCTCTTGCTCAGGTTGATCTTAAATTCCTGGCTTTAAGCAATCCTCCTGGATTAGCCTCCCAGACTGCTAGGACAATAGGCATGAACCATCATGCCCTGCTGACCTTTATCCCTTTTAACCTGAATCATTCCAGCTGCTTCCCAGTTCTCTGGCTTCCAGTCTAGCATCTCTCCAGTCCGTTCTCTGTTTTGCTTCCTGATTATCTTTCTAAAATGAAAGTATTATATCACACTCCGGCTTAAAATCTGGGTTATTTTATATAACATTCTGGACTAAATTTTAGTTCCTTAATTATAAGACACATGCCCTTCAGAATTCCATCCCAATTTCCCCCTACTAATTTAATCTTCTACCATTCCTCCTTTATTTCAGGTACATAGATGCATGTCAGTTCCCTAGACATGCCATGGGGTTTTGTACTTTGTATGTAGCATTGTTTCATATCATTATGCCTTTGTATATACTTTATTTCTCTGCATAGAACACCTTTCCCTGCCTTTTTGGATCAAATAACTTCTAGTTCTACTTTGAGAATCAATTGAAGTTTTACTCTGGGAAGTCCTTATTTCCTGTACATATTTGTGTCATAGTATTTGTCACACCATAGTATATAATCTTATTATATCATCTTTCTCTTAGGTTCCACACGACTTAACACATCCCTTGCCTCAGCCTGCTGAGTAGATGGAACTATAAGTGCCTACCGCAACACCTGGCTTGTTTTTCTCTTTTTAGTAAAGATGAGGTCTTGCTCTTACTCAGGTTGGTCTCAAACTCCTGAGCTCAGGCAATCCACCTGCCTCAGCCTCTCAGAGTGCTAGGATTATGGGCATGAGCCACCATGCCTGGCCAAGTAGTTATTTTCATAAATGCTCATTGACTGACTCTTAGTCCTCTTATAAACAACAACAAAAAAATTCCATGGAGCAGAAAGATTTTCAACTTGAGCACTGGGTTCATTTATTCCAAATAATATTCTTTAAAACCAAAGTCTGACAAAATCAAACTATTTGAAAACACCTCAGGGCCTATTGTAATATAATTTGATGTGCTTTATATATTTGCCAGTTTGGGGTAACCAGATTTTGTGCAGAATGTGATTTTTGGCTCATAGTTCAACCAGACAAATGATGCTGAGGTATGTTGTTAGGCTGGGTTTTCTTCCTTTGTGTTGAAACAGCAGGCAGCATTCTTTTTAGTTCATGAAGAAGATCTGGTTTCTTCTATAGCCTCATTTGAAACCCCTTTCCCAGGCCAGGAGTTGCTGTCAGACTTTGTCCAGAGTTCTCTCAATAGCAAAATCAGGACTAATCCCTTCTCTTAAATCCTCTAAGCCCTCAATAAACAAAACGCTTCTTAACAGTCTAGCATGAAAGCCTTGAGCTAGGAATACAAGACAGGTACATTTGTTGTTAAAGAGCATTTAGTTTTTAGTCTCTGGATTGCAAGCCAGTACTCTTTCCTCTGTTGTCAGATCATCAAGTTGTAGGTGTTGTGCTGCATGTTTCAAGGTGGCCCATAGATATTGGACAATTACAAAAGCAATGGTTTCAGTATTATGAAAGAATTGTGTGCTTATGGGTTTTGCCATTCTGTTTAGTAGGTATAAAAGATTAAGACTGGCTACTTAGCAAGATTAAGTGAGACTAGAAACCCACTTTGTGTCTCTCCTGTCTGTTTCTTTCATCTTTTGCAACTTAATCTTGATAAAAGGGAATTGGGACACTCTTTTACTGGAATGGCTATCAAAGCTGTTGTCATATTACCCTTGATGTTCTGAATGTCATAAAAATGTCTTCCTTTCAGTACTTCCTTTATTGTTGGGTAAAGAAAAAGTCATTGGGGGCCAAATTAGGTGAGTAGGGAGGGTGTTTGTAAAAGCCCCAAACTAGAAATAATCTACCTTTTCTTCAGCTGGTGAATAGATAAATAAATATCTATACAACGGAATAGCACAGCTTACAGTCAGCAGTGGTTTGAGCTGGTACATTGTCGTAAAGCAAGAGCCATGAGTTATTGACCAAGATTTTAAACTAAGATTTTCATAGTTCTCTGTGTTTACTTGGTCTAGGATGCTTTTCATAGTCATGTGATGATTTTGATATACAGTTCCATGAATTTTTGCAATGTTTTTGTCAGTTGAGCTTATTATTTGCCACCCAGATCTTTCTTCATCAGTGAGGCTTTCTCTCCCCGCAGAAAAAGGTTTAATCCATTTGTACACTGCCATTGTTTTTATGACATTATCTTCATAAATTTGAACTAACATGTCCCTGATTTCACCTCTTCTCTTGCTAAATTTAATAAGAAATTTATGAACATTTGTTCATTGCTCTAATTCAAGCTCTGACACTTTCCTAGTGGCACACAAAAACACACAACATTAATGAACACCACTCAGCAAGACACTACTGCATGTGAACAAGAACACAGCTGTAAGACAGATATACCAAGGTTATGAAACTGTACCAAGTTGTTTGTATGGTGCTGCCAGCATAAGTGCAGGGTGGCAAGTTTGTGACCTTAATTGTCAGACTTCATTATAACATTATAATACATACAATGAAAATCACTGATTTTAAGTGTATAGATTGATGCCTTTTGAAAATGGATGCACCTCTTTGACCACCACATTTTGATTTCCTCAAAAGGTCCTTTGAATCTCTTTGCAGACAGCCTTCTCCCCCACCATCTCCTTCATTGCAGTCAACCACTCACTGATTTCTAGCATTATAGATTGTGTTTTCCTATTTTAGATTATGTATTAAAGGAATCATACAGTGAGTACTTTTTTGTGTCTAGCTTCTTTCACTCTGTATAACACACTTGAAAATTCTCCATGTTGTTGCATGTGTTAGCAGTTTGTTTTCTTTTATTGCCAAGTACTATTTCATTGTATAGTTGTATCACTTTGTTTATCTTTTCCTCAGTTGGAGGAAAGTTCAATTATTTCTGATTTGTGTCTTTTATGAATAAAGCTGTGAAGATCTGTGTATACAAGGTTTTATATGGACATAGGGTTTCATTTTTATTGGATAAATACTCAAGAGTAGAATTACTGGTTGTATGATAAATGAATATTTAACATTGTAAAAAACTGGCAAAATGTTTTCCTGAGTGATTGCACCCTTTTACACTCTTACTACCAATGTATGAGAGTTGTAGTTGTTGTAAATCCTTGCCAGCCCTTGACATTGTCTTTTTAAATGGCTGAACGTTCTAGTCAGTGTTCAGTAGAACATACCTCATTGTGATTTTAATTTTACATGCTTTTTGATTCTATTATAAATGGTATTTTTAAAATTTTGTTTTCCATTTATTTGCTACTAATACATAGAATGCAGTCGATTTTTGTATATGCTCATATATCAATAGAATTAGTTTTTTGTTGTTTTTTTTTTTTTGAGGCAGAATCTCAATTTGCTGCCCTTGGTAGAGTGCCATCACATCACAGCTCACAACAACCTCAAACTCTTGGGCTTAAGTGATTCTCTTGCCTCAGCCTCCTAAATAGCTGGGACTACAAGCGCCATCTGTAATGCCCAGTTATTTTTTTTGTTGTTGCAGTTGTCATTGTTGTTTATCAGGCCCTGGCCGGATTTGAACCCGTCAGCCTTGGTGTATATGGCCAGCACCCTACTCACTGAACTATGGGCGCCAAGCCAGAATTAGTTCTCATTTCTAGTAGTTGTTTTGTTTTAGATTTCCTAGGATTTTCTGCATAGACAATCATGGTGTTAATACTGCACTTATCTCATTCAATTATATTTTTGCATTTTGTTTTGTTTTGGAGACAGAGTCTCACTTTATCATCCAGGCCAGTGATAAAAGTACAGTGCCATGATCATATCTCACTACAGCCTCAACTTCTGGGCCTAAGTGATCCTCCTGCCTCAGCCTTCCCAGATAGCTCATGCCTGACCCCTTATGAAACTTTTGAGGATAGGATGTATTTGATCTGGATTTTTGGCTCTTTTGGTTTTCTGGATGTTTGAAAGCCTTGTCTTTATAGGCCTGTACATTTATGTTAGAATAACATAATCAAAGAGTAAATTAAAGTGTGTGACTACAGTTGCCCTAATAATTATATGTAGAATTGGCATGGCAATTGGTAAAGAAGAGTGCTTTGCCTTCTAGGCTTTTGAAAATTTAGGAAGTTAGACCCTGTGCTTAAAGAACAATAAAATTTGCCTCTACCTCAAAGAAAGCACTTCTTAAAACCAAGTTATTCAGGAAGATAGTGGCATTACCTCTATCCATTTGTAAAGCCATTTATTAGGTTCATTTACTGGACAAATATTTAGTGAATGCTCACCAGGTAGGTACTATTTTGGTGTTTGGGCTAAGTAGACTACTTCTTGATTCAATCTGAAAAGTCATCAGATTCACCTCACAAACCAAGTAGCAAGAGAAAAAAATAAATTCATAATTAATTATTCAGTTCACAATGACCTGATGAAGACGCTCAATTGCAAATGTGTATTCCCCAATGATTTCTCTTCCCCAGTATAATTTGCTTATGTGCAAAAGGTATATTCAGAAGAAATGGTTCCAAGCAAACTACATTGATCTTCACCATGAAACATCCCATTTTAACAGAAAAAGATTTGAGTTTTTTAATACCTATAAACAAAATAGCCTTCAGATTCACCTCACAAACCAGAGAATTGCAGAATTGCTCATTTTACCATTACACTTAGAAATGGTCAGTATTATGTTTGAGATCAAGGAAACAAGGGAAGTTAGAAAGGTGTCACTTTACAGTAGTTCTATGGGCACTTTAACAAAACAAATCAAATGCCAAAGAAACAACACTACGTCAAATAGCTATTAAATTGTATGCTTTTTCATTATAGATTGATGAATTAATAGACATTAGTAAATGTGCTTTTAGTTAGTGTACTACTTAGAATCCTTGAAGAGAAATTCTTAGAACATTATTCTTTCTATGTGGCAAAACAGTCTACTTGAGATGAAGTTTTCAGAATTAAACAAAATTAAACAAAATCTTTGAAAAAATAAGGTGATGTGGAAATGCTTCCTCAGTTTATAAGTGGTAGTGCTGCCAAAAAGACAGTCATATGGAGCTTAGGGCTTTGAAATTGTTGAAATTGTCAGGAAATTGTTGTTGGGCAAACATCCCACAGCTATGTGGATTTGCCTAGCATTGCTCTGTAGCTCAGGAGAAAAATAAAGAATGAAAACAAAAACACAATATTATATCATAGGGATTGGATTAAGGTTATGTTAGGAATAATCAGGTTAGGTTATGTTAGGAATAATCAGGTTACAAGGAAACGAAATCCACTCTAAGGTAAGTCAGTGGAAAAGTTATTGTGAAGGCTTCAGGAGACAGTCATAAATACATTTCATATTTCTTTTCTTCTTTCCTCCTGTTTATTTATTGGCCTATTCTGCACATGGCTTCATATGACTGACATAGCACTTAACTCTATGTAAGTCTCCACCGTCCTCATGAATTGCAGATTTTGACTCATTAGCGGGTTATGAAATCAGTTAATTTGGTTACAACCAGCATTTTTAAAGAAAGGAATTCAATATATTTAATAAGGTTTTCAGCTGTATCTTTGTGCACTTAAAATAATTCAACATGTTTGTTGATGGCTTACTGTATACCATGCAATTCTCTACTTGCTTGGAATATATTAGTAAACAAACTTTCTGGACACTCTATTTTGATTTCATTTATCTACCTTAATGACACTTCTAACATTGTCTTGATTACTAAAACTTCATAATAAATTTTTTTTGGGGGGGGCACAGAGTTTCACTTACTTCACTCTACTTCACAGTAGAGTGCTGTGACATCATAGCACACAGTAACCTCAGACTCTTGGGCCCAAGCAATTCTCTTGGCTTAACCTTCCAAGTAGCTGGGACTACAGGTGCCTGCCACACTATCCAGCTATTTTTTTAGAGACAGGGGTCTTGCTTTAGCTCAGGCTGGTCTCGAACTTGTGAGCTCAGGCAGTCTGCCTGCCTCAGCTTCTCAAAGTGTTAGGATTACAGGCGTAAGCCACTGTGCCTGGCAACTTTATAATAAATCTTATTTAGTTATTTAAATTTTTTCTTTTTTTTTGTGACAGTGTCTCACTTTGTCACCCATGATAGAGTTTCATGGGTCATAGCTCACAGTAACCTCAACTCCTTGGGCTAAAGTTACTCTTGCTGCAGGCTCCCAAGTCTCTGGGACTACAGGGGCCTGCTACATTACCCACTACTTGTAGAGACAGGGTCTCGCTTTTGCTCAGGCTAGTCTCAAACTCATGAGCTCCAGCAATCCACCCCCATCGGCCTCCCAGAATGCTAGGATTACAGGTGTGAGCCACCATGCCCAGCTTTATAATAAGTTTTTAAAGTCAGATGGCACCCTTCAACTTTACTCTTCTCTTTCAAAGTCTTTTGGCTGGTGTAGATCTTTTCATTTTCATATACATTTTAGAATCAGCTTGTCTATGTTTTTGTAGGGGAGCCTGATGGGATTATTTTTTTTTTTTGCAGTTTTTGGCCGGGGCCGGGTTTGATCCTACCACCTCCCGTATATGGGGCCGGCACCCTACTCCTTTGAGCCACAGGTGCCGCCCAGCCTGATGGGATTTTAATTGGGATTGTATTGAATCTGGCAATAAATTTGGAGAGAATTGCCATCTTAACTACATTGTCTTCCAATCCATGACCACAGTTTCTCTCTCTTTTATTTTAGGTTTTCTTAAATTTTGTTTTCAGTGTACATATTTTACACATTTGTTCTGTTTTCAGTGTACCTATTTGAACTCTGCCTGGGCCAGCTAAAACAACCACAACTGCAACAACAAAAAGTAGCCGGGCATTGTGGCGGGCACCTGTAGTACCAGCTACTTGGGAGGCTGAGGCAAGAGAATTATTTAAGCCCAGGAGTTTGAGGTTGCTGTGAGCTGTGACCCAATGGCACTCCACCCAGGGCGACAGCTTGAGACTCTGTCTCAAAAAATAAAATTCTCTGTAAAAATCCTAGTACTCTGAGAGGCTGAGGTGGGTGGATTGCTTGAGCACACGAGTTTGAGACCAGCCTGAGCAAGAGCAAGAACAAGACCCTGACTCCTTTTTTTTTTTTTTTGGAGACATAATCTCACTTTGTCGCCCTCAATAGAGTGCTTTGACATCATAGCTCACAGCAACCTCAAACTCCTGGGCTCAAATGATTCTCTCTTTTTTTTTTTTTTCCAGTTTTTTTTTTGGCCAGGGCTGAGTTTGAACCTGCCACCTCTGGCATATGGGGCCGGCGCCCTACTCCTTTGAGCCACAGGTGCTGCCCTCAAATGATTCTCTTGCCTCAGCCGTCTGAGTAGCTGGGACTATAGACTCCCACCACAACACCCAACTATATTTATAGAGGTCGGGTCTTGGCTCTTGTTCAGGCTGGTCTGGAACCTGTCAGCTCAGGCAGTCCACCTGCCTTGGCTTCCCAGAGTGCTAGGATTACAGACGTAAACCACTGTGCCTGGCCCAAGAACCCATCTCTTAAAAAAAAAAAAATAGCTGGGCACTGTGGTGGGTACCTATAGTCCTAGCTACTTGGGAAGCTGAGGCAAAAGAATCACTTGAGCCTACGAATTTGAGGTTGCTGTGAGCTATGATGCCACGGCACTCTACCCAGGGCAACAGAGTAAGACTCTGAGAAAAAGAATTATCTGTAAAATTCTATGCTTAAGATAGTTCTTAGATATAAATAATGTTACAGTGCACATTGTTATGCATACATATTTGTTTGCATTTATTTTCTTTCCTGGGAAGATTTTGAGAAGTAGAGTAACTGGATAATTTTTCAAATGTTTTGTACCAAATTGTATTTCTTCTTTTGTAAATTCTCTTTTTGTAAATTATTTTGTTGTGTTTTTTTTTTTTCATTTTCTTTTTAGGACTTAGCAGATCTTTTTTTATTTTAATTATTTTTATAAGTCCTTTATTAAATTTACTAATCTGCCAATAATGATGATGATGGTGATAGCACTTATTTTATTTATTTTATTTCATTTCATTTCATTTTATTTTATTATTTTATTTGTTTATTTTTTTAATAAATCCTGCCTCAGGTTTATTTGTACTAATAGCACAGGAGGACGCTTCCCAAAGTTGGTGTGGGCAATGTAGGCAAGTCGACTGAGTTTGCCACTGGCACCCTTTGGAATCTTGGTATTAACCTCCTTGGGCTTTACCAGGGCCTTGAAAGCTTCCCCGCATGTACTCTTGGCCTTGGCATTGTTGGCCTGCATCTTCTTCAGGCCCTTCTTGTTGTGCTTCTTGACAAAGCGCATGTTCCTTAGGAACTTGAGATCCACCTCCTTTAGAGATTCATATCTTTTTGATAGGGGTTTATTTTATTATTATTATTTTTTTTTTGAGACAAAGCCTCAAGCTGTCACCCTGGGTAGAGTGCTGTGGTGTCACAGCTCACAGCAACCTCCAACTCCTGGGCTCAAGTGAGTCTCCTGCCTCTGCCTCCCAAGTAGCTGGGACCTCAGGCATCCGCCACAACGCCTGGCAATTTTTTGGTTGCAGCTGTTATTGTTGTTTGGCGGGCCCAGGCTGGATTCGAACCCGGCAGCTCAGGTGTAGGTGGCTGGCACCCTAGCCGCTTGAGCCACAAGCGCCGAGCCTGATAGGGGTTTCTTGATGCCATTTCTGTGCCACTTTTGGGACTGGTTGTGTGTGGTATGATTCTTGGACTTGGCCATGTGTGCACCATGACCCGCTGCCAAAGCCCCTGGGACCAGAAGAGAAAAGGTGGTCAGGGTGCACCATGGGAAATAGCTTATTATTATTATTTTTTTTGAGACAGAGTCTCACTGTGTCACCCTTGTTAGAGTTCTGTGGCATCATTATAGCTCACAGCAACCTGAGAATCCTGGGCTCAAGCAATCCTCATGCCTCAGCTTCGCTGGTAGCTGGGACTACCAGTGCCAGTACCATGATGCCCAGTTATTTTAAATACTGAGCATTGCTCTAAATGCTTCTTATGGGCTTGGCGCCTGCAGCACAGTAGTTACAACACCAGCCATATACACCAAAGGTAGTAGGTTCAAACTTGGCCCAAGCCAGCTAAATAACAATGACAACTGCAACAAAAAATAGTTGGGCATTGTAGTCCCAGCTACTTGGGAGGCTGAGGCAAAAGAATCACTTATGCCCAAGAGTTGGAGGTTGCTGTGAGCTGTGACGCCACAGCACTTAACTGAGGATGACAGCTTGAGACTCTTGTCTCAAAAAAATAATAATACTAAGTAAATAAATAAATACTTCATATGTATGAATTTGTTTAATCCTTATGACAACTGGATATTTTTTATTTCCATTTTATAGATGAAGAAACACATGAAAGGTTAAGTAATCAGTTTCCCAAACTTTTTTTTCTTTTTTTTAGAGACAGAATCTCACTTTGTCACCCTTGGTAGAGTGCTGTGGCATCACAGCTCACAGCAACGTCCAGCTCTTGGGCTTAGGCAATTCTCTTGCCTCAGCCTCCCGAGTAGCTGGGACTACAGGTGTCCCCCACAACACCCGGCTATTTTTTTGTTGCAGTTTGGCCGGGGCTAGGTTTGAACCTGCCACCTTCAGTATATGGGGCTGGTGCCCTATCCACTGAGCCACAGGTGCCGCCCCAATTTCCCAAAGTTAAAAATTTAACAGAAATCTTTCTTTCTCTCCTAGTCACTAATACTTAAGACTACTTTATTAGTCTTTTGCAGAGACTGTTTATAATCAGTTCTCAGTTGTTTTACAGTGTTTACCTTTCTATCTGCTTTTATGTTTATTTTTTATTTTATTTATTTATTTTGAGATAGAGTCTCAACCTATTGCTCTGGGTAGTGTGGCGTCATAGCTCATGGCAAACTCCAACTCTTAGGCGCAAGTGATCCTCTTGCCTCAGTTATGCTATTTTTAGTAGAGATAGTGTCTTGCTTTTGCTTAGGCTGGTCTCAAACCTGTGAGCTCAGGCAATCCACCTGCCTCAGCCTTCCAGAGTGCTACGATTATAGGCATGAGGCACTGCACCTGGCTCTATCTGCTTTTCAAAAGGATTTAATTTCATTCATAATAAATAAGACATGCATTAAGACTTTTTTTTTGTTTGTTTTTTTTGTAGAGACAGAGTCTCACTGTACCGCCCTCGGGTAGAGTGCCGTGGCGTCACACGGCTCACAGCAACCTCTAACTCTTGGGCTTACGTGATTCTCTTGCCTCAGCCTCCCGAGTAGCTGGGACTACAGGTGCCCACCACAACGCCCGGCTATTTTTTGGTTGCAGTTTGGCTGGGGCTGGGTTTGAACCCGCCACCCTCGGCATATGGGGCTGGCGCCCCACTCACTGAGCCACAGGCGCCGCCCGCATTAAGACTTTTAAACATTAAAGATTAAAATCTTTAAAGAGGAAACAGGATAATTCTACCCCAGATCTAGGCTCATTTAGTCATAACATTTAATATTAATTTAATTTGTCTTCCTGACATTTTTGATGATAAGAATGAGATTCTGGGTTTTGAATATATAGCCCACATTATTAACTTAGAATTATAGTATTTGTTAGGTGAGCTATTTTCTGAGTGCTAATAAAATGTGTGTCTTCTAACAAGCCTGAAATGTAGTTTTTTACATATCTTCTAGTAATAGTACGTAGTAAAATTTTTTTTTTTTTGAGACAGAGTCTCACTATGTTGTCCTCCGTAGAGTGCTATGGCATCACAGCTCACAGCAACCTCAAACTCTTGGGCTTAAGCAGTTCTCTTGCCTGAGCCTCCCAAGTAGCTAGGACTACAGGTGTCCACCATAACACCCGGCTATTTTTTATTGCAGTTGTCATTGTTTTTTGGCCAGCCTGGGCCAGGTTCGAACCCACCAACTTTGGTGTATGTGGCTGGTGCTGTAATCTCTGTGCTACAGGCACCGAGGCAGTACTCAAAAATTTTTATACATGAAATGATTTTAAGGAGCACTAAAAAGTAAGTAATAAAGAACTGGCTCTTTTTGCACAAATTCACTCTTCTTCTCCCTCCTTTGACACCCACTCAAAATCATAACATTCCAAGTGTGGTAAATATATTGTTTGTAGGTTGAAGTATGACATAGAGTGTGAAATTGAAATATTTCTTCCAAATTTTTATTTAGCAATGAGTGCTTCTTCCAAAGGCAAAAAATAATTCTGTCTAGTGCTGAAATTGATAGTGGGGGATTGGTGGAAACAAAGGTACATAAAAGAAATGGAATCCATTTTGTTAAAGGCTGATAAATTTAGTGTGAGTCTTACAGTCAATGAAGAGCTATTAAAGACTTTTTAATCAGGATAATGCCATCATGAAAATGGTGTTTAAGCAAGCTGAATTCTGGTTGTGGTGTATAGATTGTCTTAAAGGAAGAGACACCAGGAAATCACTTTATAGCCCATTGCTGTATATCATTCATACACTATTGAGTCTCTATTTTTCTCCCTTAGAGACAGGGTCTCACTCTTTTGCCCAAGCAAGAGTGCAGTGCCATCGTCATAGCTTTCTGAAACGTCAAATTCCTAGACTCAAGTAATACTTCTGCCTCAGCTTCCAGAGTAGCTGGGACTACAGAATCATACCACCATGCCTGGCTAATTTTTTGAAGAGATGGGGGTCTCACTATGTTGCTCAGACTGGTCTGTTTCAAACTCCTGACCTCAAGCAATCCTCTTATGGTATCCCAAAGTGCTAGGATTATAGATGTAAACTATTAATATCTAAAGTGTAAAGAGCCTCAACTTAATCTGGTTTTAAAAGTTCTTTTCTTAACCTTTCCCAAGAGCCTACCGTACTGAACTTCCTTTAGTTCTTGCTATGTTTTTTCATTTCTCCAAGTTTTACTGCATATATCTCACAACCTGTTACCCTTTCATGTCCCCTTCCCTTGCCATCTCCTTCTACTCCTCCCATCATGTTCAACCTTTATCTAGAGAGGCCTCTAAAGTTCCTGGGTTCCAATCTCAGTTCTGTCCCTTTTTGGTATATGACTTTGGTAATTTACTTAATCCCTCAAAGTCTCTATTTCCTCATCTATACAACATAGATAATTCCTACTTCATAAGATGCTTAGGAGAATTAATGGGCAAATATATGAAGTACTCTTTAAACAGTTTACTAGCAGGGTACACACCTGTAATCCTAGCTCTCTTGGGTACCCCAGTCAGGAGTATCTCTTGAGCTTAGGAGTTTAAGACCAGTCTGAGCAAAAGTGAGACCCTGTCTCTATTAAAAATAGAAAAACTAGCTGAGCAGCATGACCAGCACCTATAGTTCCAGCTACTCAGGAGGTTGAGGCAGGAGGATCACTTGAACCCAGTAGATTTAAGTTGCTGTAAACTAGGCAGATACCACAGCACTCCAGCTTGGGTGACAGAATGAGAACCCATCTCAAAATAAAAGTTTGCTTCTACCTTCTGAGAAGTCTTTTCTGATCTAAAGCTGTCAGATATTCCTTCTTTGTGTTCGTATAAATTTCTGTATCTTCTTTGCCTTGCACGTTGTATTATAAGTCTCTGGTTGCTTGACTACCACAACCTTTTTCTCTGCTACTATCACATCATCACATCCTCCTTAACTGGCATGTAGTAACTACTCAATAAGTATTTGTTGTCTAGCACACACATGTAGTTCAAATCAAAAACTAAAATTTTGAGTACATTGGATGCTTGCTTTTCCATTCTTGTCCTACTTTACTTAGGAGGATGTTCTCCAAATCCATCCAGGTAAATATAAAAGATGTAAAGTCTCCATCTTTCTTTATGGCTGGATAGTATTCCATAGTATACATATACGATAGTTTATTCATTTGTGAGTTGATGGGCCCTTGGGTTGTTTCCACATCTTGGCTATTGTGAATCAAGATGTGGTAAACATTCTAGTGCAAATGTCCTTATGGTAAAATAATTTTTTTTTCTTCTGTTTAGATACCTAGTAATAGGATTGCAGGGCTACATACCCACACAAGAAGAAACACAATTGAATTCAAATTGGGAGGAAGGCAGCAAGGGGAGGAAGGAGGAAGTTTGGTAAGCTCTCATATAACAGGTACAATGTAGGGGTGTATGGCACACCTCCTGGGTGAAGAAGGGGTCAATTACAACTTGGACTTTACCTAACAAACACAGAGCATCTAACCTAATTATTTGTATCTATATATTAATATGAAATAATAAACTACTATTTTGTTATAACAAAAAAAAAAACCTAAATTGACTACAGTGTGAGAAAATACTGGTATTTGAACTGAAGAATGAGTTTTACTTCAGAGAGGTTTATTTTGCAGATTCCTTTGCATTGATTTGAAATTCTAAACTATTTCCTGTTTTGTTTTGTTTTTTGTAGTCACCATTTCCTTTTAGACAGAAAGCCTTTTTTCTGGATCTTGACTCAGTAAGTTTTTTCTGACTATTCCTATTTCTATTTCCCAGTCTGAAGTCACTTATTACATTAAGTGACTATTTTAATGTCTGAGGGACATCAAGCATTTGCAGTTAAATTAAGCCCTTTAGCTTTGGCTGGAATGTGAATAAACCCCAAAGAGGATAGATAATTCCCAGGCTGGATCCTAACCTTGTGAACTATTTTAATGAGGAGCCGTAAAGATGTGATTTTTTTCATCTTAAACTCAGGAGGGGTTTGTTGTTCTGCCTAAATCACAACTTCTGTTTAGAAAAAAAAGATCCCTTAGCTTTAAGATAGAATCAAAAGCTAGCTCAGTACCTGTAGCTCAAGTGGCTAAGGCGCCAGCCACATACAACAAAGCTGGCAGGTTTGAACCCAGCCCAGGCCTGCCAAACAACAATGACAACTACAACCAAAAAATAGCCGGGCGTTGTGGCGAGCACCTGTAGTCTCAGCTACTTGGGAGGCTGAGGCAAGAGAACCACTTAAGCCCAGGACTTGGAGGTTGCTGTGAGCTGTGATGCCATAGCACACTACCCAGGGTGACACCTTGAGGCTCTGTCTCAAAAAAAAAAAAAAGAAAAGAAAAGAAAAAGAAAAAAGATAGAATCAAAAGCTAATAGTAGTGAAACTTCTTGGAGATTAAAAGTGGAGAGCCAAAGCTAGGAATGGTATTACATACCTATCATTTCAGCTACTTGAGAGGCTGAAATACTTGGATCAGTTGAGCTTAAGAATTCAAGACCATCCGATAAAATTCAACATCCTCTTCTAATTAGAACTGAAGAATATAGATAGAGGTGGCACATTTCTTAAACAAATACAAGCCAGCTACAACAAACCTAAAGCTAATATTATACTGAATGGAGTAAAACTGAAAGCTTTTCCACTTAGAACTGGAACTAAACAAGACTGTCCTTTATCATCACTACTATTCTACATAGTGCCTGAAGTTCTAGCCTATATAGTCAGGCAAGAGAAGGTAATAAAGGGCATCCAAATGTGAGCAGAAGATGTTAAACTCTCCCTCTTTGCTAATGATATGATCTTATACTTAAGAGAACCCCAAAGACTCAATCCTAAGACTCCTGGAAGTGATCAAAAAATACAGTAATGGGCTCGGTGCCTGTAGCTCAGCATCTAAAGGTGCCAGCCACATACACCGGAGCTGGCAGGTTTGAACCCAGCCTGGGCCTGCCAAACAACGACAACTACAACCAAAAAATAGCTGGGCGTTGTGGCGGGCGCCTGTAGTCCCAGCTATTTGGGAGGCTGAGGCAAGAGAATCACTTAAGCCCAAGAGATGGAGGTTGCTGTGAGCTGTGAGGCCATAGCACTCTACCGAGGGCAACATAGTGAGACTATCTCAAAAAAAAGAAATACAGTAAATGTCTCAGGGTATAAAACAAGTGTACACAAATCAGTGGTTTTTGTATATGCCAGTAACAGTTGAGAAACTAATCAAAGACATAATTCCCTTCACAGTAACCTCAAAGAAAATGAAATACCTAGGAATATACCTAACAAAAGAGGTGAAGGACCTCTATAAAGAAAATTACCTAAGAAAAACCCTATGAAAAGAAATAAAAGATATTAATAAATGAAAGAACATACCTTGCTCATGGCTGGAAGAATCAAACATTGTTAAAATGTCTATACTTCCCAAAGCGATCTACAGATTCAGTGCCATCCCTATTAAAATACCATCATCATACTTTCAAGATTTGGAAAAATCTTCATTTTGTATGGAACCAGAAAAAAACCCCTGTACAGCTAAGGCAATTCTTAGTAATAAAAACAAAACCTGGGGCCTCAGCCTTCCAGACTTCAGGCTGTACTACAAGGCCATAGTGATCAAAACAACATGGTATTGGCACAAAAATAAAGACATAGATAGCTGAAAACGAATAGAAAACTATGAGATGACACTAATATCTTATATGTCACCTGATCTTCGATGAACCAAACAAGAACATACACTAGGGGAAGGAATCCCTATTCAATAAATGGTGCTGGGATAACTGGATAATCACATGTGAAAGACTGAAACTTGACCGGAATCTTTCTCCACTCACTAAAGTTGATTCAAGATGGATAAAAGATCTAAATCTAAGGCATGAAACAATAAAAATCTTCAAGGAAAGTGTAGGGAAAACATCTGAAGGTATCAGATGCAAGTGGCAATTGCTACAACAACAAAAATAAACTAATGGGACTTAATTAAACTGGAAAGCTTTTGTACAGCTAAGGAGACAACAACCAAAGCAAAGAGACAACCATCAGAATGGGAAAAGATATTTGCATGTTATCAATCAGACAAAAGCTTAATAACTAGAATCTACAGAGAGCTCAAATTAAGCAACAAAAAGCAAATAATTCCTTATATCAATGAGCAAGTGAGATGAATAGAACCTTCTCTAAAGAAAACAGACGAGTGGCTAACAAACATTAAAAAAAAATACTCGTCACTAATTATTAGAGAAATGCAAATCAAATCCACCCTGAGATACCATCTAACCCCAGTGAGAATGGCCCACATCACAAAATCTCAAAATTGCAGATGCTGGCATGGATGTGGAGAAGCACTTTTACACTGTTGGTGGGACCGCAAAGTAATACAACCTTTTTGGAAAGAAGCATGGAGAATCCTCAAAGAACTCAAACTAGACCTCCCATTTGATCCTGCAATCCCATTACTAGGCATCTGCAGAAGAAAAAAAAAAAATCATTGTATCATAAGGACATTTGCACTAGACTGTTTATTGCAGCTCAAATTATAATTGCCACATTGTGGAAATAACCTAAATGCCCACCAATCCAGGAATGTTTTAGTAAGCTGTGGTATATGTATATTCAGCCACTAGAAAAGATGGAGACTTTACATCTTTTGAATTAACCTGGATGGAGGTGGAACGCATTCTTTTTTAGTAAAGCATCACAAGAATGGAGAAGCATGAATCCAATGTCCTCAATTCTGATATAAAGACAATTGATACTAATATATGGAGGGTAGTGGGGGATGGGGGAGTGGAGAGAAGGAATGAGGGAAGAGGGCAGGGTCACAGTGTGTGACACACCTCTTGGGGGTGGGACACAATTATATGAGGGACTTTAACAAATGCAAGCAGTATAACCTGGTTCTTTGTACCCTCAAAGATTCCCCAAAAATAAAAAAATAAAAATAAAAAAGATTTCGAGACCAGTTTGGGCAACATAATGAGACCCCCATCTCTTAAAAGAAAAGGGGAGGCCCAAGAGCAGATCTTACTGCTTAGTCAGTCATGGATGGAAGTGAGAGGAAACCTCAAAGATTTCCCCTTGGTTGATGGAACCAACTATCCGAGGAGAAAGGAAGGTTGACTGAGGCCCTAAAGTGTGCACCAAGAAGGAGACCATTGGTGGCCAAGTTAGAATCTGAGAAGGGGCGCTGCAGCTAAGCATTAAAAAAGCCTTTGTGTGATGCATTCCCAGTACTGTCATTCATTCATTCATTCATTCAAGACAAGGTCTTGCTCTGTTACTTGGGCTGGAGTGCGGTGGTGTGATCATAGCTCACTGCTGCCTCAATCTCCTGGGCTCATGTGATCTTCCTGCCTCAGCCTCCTGAATAGCTGTGAGAACGGGTATGTACTGCCATAACTTGTCTAATTTTTTTTTCTTTTGTAGAGATAAGGTCTCGTTATGTTGCCCGGGCTGATATTGAACTCTTGGCCTCAAGTGATCCTCTCATTCAGCCTCTCCCAAGTGCTAGCATTACAGGTGTGAGTCACTGCACCCAGCCCCAGACATTTATTTGTCACGTGCTATGTACCCAGTGTGTGGTCATCATTAGGGAGAATAAAAAAGTGTAACAAGTCTGCTGAGAGAATCTCTGTATCTGGTAGTTAAGTTATCATATTAATAACTCCTAAGATGCCCCACCACCTGTACTGATATAAACTTCATGAGCACATAGACCATTTTCTTTGTGTTTAGTTCAGAATAGTTCTTCAATAAATATTTATTGAATAAATGAATTTGTTTAACCTTTTCAGTTTACTAAGTACCTTCACAGATACCTTGTTTAATATTCCACCTTCGTCTTCTGTTCACCCCCTTTCTGATATAAGCAAGCTGAAATCCATAGGAAAAATAGTATAATGTAAGACAAAATAAATTGACTTAAATAGAATTTCAAATAATAAATAGTGAGTAGAGGACAATAGGAGCTTTTGTAGCCACACCTTAACCAGATGAGTTGCTATACCTCTGTGCAGAATCATGTATAACCACATACTTTTTTCCACCTTTCTTCTTGTTTCCCTGTTTTTGTTTTTTTTTTTTTAATTTTTTGCAACAGAAGATCCTTTGGCTTTATATAACACATCAGATGTTATTCCATCTAGAGTTTATTTTTTATTCATATTCATCTCTTGCCCAGGGAATTCCTTATTTTCTAGTCCTGAAAATGGAATACATTATATTCTGTTATACTTATTATTTTGATTCTAACAGAAAACTGAGACCTCCTTTTTCGACAGGGTTGTCTTAAATTTTCTGCCCATCTGTGTGCATTCATGCACATGAGCATGTGTTTGGAGGAGGGAAGGAAAAGAATAGAGATGGAAAAAATTTAAAAGTGGGATGCTTGATAAGAGGAATAAATAGATTGTGAAGGAAAAATTGGCAGGACTTCTTAACTGAGTAGATTAGGGGAGCAAGGATAGATAAACAGGTCAAAGATGGCTGAAATCCATAGAATATTTATTTACTTACTTACTTATTGACAGAGTCTCACTATGTCGCCTTCGATAAAGTGCTGTGGCATCACAGCTCATAGTAACCTCAAACTCTTGGGTTTAAATGATTCTCTTGCCTGAGCCTCCCAAGTAGCTGGGACTAGAGGTGCCAGCCACAATGCCCAGCTATTTTTTGTTGAAGTTGCCATTGTTGTTTAACTGGTCCAGGTCAGGTTTGAAACTGCCAGCCTGGGTGTATGTGGCTGGCGCCATAACTACTGTGCTACGGGCACCGAGCCAATTTATTTATTTTTTTGAGATGGAGTCTCACTTGGTCATCCTCAGTAGAATGCCGTGGTATTATAGCTCACAGCAACCTCAAACTTGGGTTCAAGTGATCCTCTTGCCTCAGCCTCCTGAATAGCTGGGACTGCAGGTGCCCACCACAACACCTGGCTATTTTTTAGAGACGAGGTCTTGCTCTGGCTCAGGCTGGTCTTAAACTTGTGAGCTTAGGGCAATTCACCCTCCTCAGCTTCCCAGACTGCTGGGATTACAGGCAGGAGCCACCACACCTGGCCTGCTTATTGTTTAAAACCTAAGGTTTCTGTATTCTAACTCCCTTTTTATAATGCAAAATAGATTTTCTCATAGTAATTTTTATTCCTGACTTTTTCAGAACTTACCTCTAAAAAGAAACAAGCGGCTATACCGTCAGGGTGTAGCCACATGTTTGTTAGTTAATAATTGTTAATTAATAGTGTATTTCCTTTCCTCTGAGAACCAAGATCTAGACATTGTTGTGTTCAGTTATTGTGAGGGCAGAAGCCATTCAGTTATTTTTCAGAGCAAGCTTGGAGCATGGCTCTTTCTTCCTTTCCTTTTTCTTTCTTTTCCCTTTCTCTTCCTTTCTCCTTTCCCTTCCCCTTCCCCCTTCTCCTTCCCTTTCCTTTTCCCTTTCCTTTCCATTTTTTTGACAGAGCCTCAAGCTGTCGCCCTGGGTAGACCCTGGGTAGAGTGTCGGGCGTCATAGCTCACAGCAACCTCAAACTCCTGGGCCCTAAGCGATTCTCTTGCCTCAGCCTCCCAAGCAGCTGGGACTACAGGCGCCTGCCACAACACCTGGCTATTTTTTGGTTGTAGTTGTCATTGTTGTTTGGTAGGCCCGGGCTGGATTCCAATCCACCAACTCTGGTGTATGTGGCTGGTGCCTTCCCCACTTGAGCTACAGGCGCCAAGCCACATGCCTTTTTCTTAAGCTACCTTGAGAACTGGAGTTTGCATTCAAAATTAAGTGAAATAAGGGTAGACCTCCTCTTGCCTGTGAAAATTTTCGTATTAAGTTTCATCTGACATCATAACGTACTGCCTGGCATCTAAATAATCTTTTTGAGTTTTATAAATCTCCAAACTTCAAATACAGGTAAAACCTAATGATTTCAGTTCAATCATTCATTCTCTAGGGTCCACTTTTCATTCTCTTAAGTATAAGCCCTATACTTATAGGCTTTGGCATAGTACCAAGAATATTGATGAATGTTGGTCCCCAAATAAATGTCAAAGTTCTATTCACTTGAAGTTAGTGCAATTAGTAACAATAGCTATCTTTTTTTTTTTTTTTTCTAGAGACAGAGTCTCACTTTGTCGCCCTCAGTAGATTGCGGTGGCATCACAGCTCACAGCAACTTCCAGCTCCTGGGCTTAGGCAATTCTCTTGCCTCAGCCTCCCAAGTAGCTGGGACCACAGGTGTCCGCCACAATGCCCAGCTATTTTTTTTTTTTGCAGTTTGGCCGGGGCTGGGTTTGAACCCACTTCCCTTGGTATATGGGGCTGGTGCCCTACTCAGTGAGCCACAGGCGCCGCCCAACAATAGCAATCTTTTATTTTAAGTGCCAAAGTGGACTATGCTAGGCAACAATTTATCTTGATAATCTCACAATAGCCTTAATGAGTAGGTAGTAACTATTCTCATTTTACATTTAAAGAAATTTTGGCTAAGAAACACTTAGGTCATGTTGACATGAACCAAGATGACACAACTAGAAAGGAGCAGAAGTCAATTTATCACCTAAGTCTGAGTGACTTACCACTATGCCTGGCTGCCTATATTGTTTAATGTGATGGAGGCACTAATGTGATGCCCAAACACATTATGTGTTACTAATAATCCCTCTGTCTCACAGCTATACACATGCTCAAAGTTCTTGGCTGAGATCGGTCTACATAATTATATTAAACTTCTCAGGTTTATCTGTGGTAGTAGACAAATAGGAAGAGGGTTTTATAGTCTTAGTTTATTTGCAGTAATTTTATGATTGTTATAAACTATGATCTGTGTTTAAAAATAAGAAGCAGAAGCTAGCAAAATTTTTTAATATTAGCATCAGAGAGAGAGCATAAAGGAGAAGTAAGGTCATTTCTGATGTCTAATATGGGGGTGGGGTGGGGGAGAAGGGCAGTAACCTATACATATAAAAAAGTTTAAGAAGATAACTAACTACAAAACAGTATATGAATGACAGTCAAAATACAGTTTTGTTTTCTATGGTTTGGCTTTCCACAGGTTCAGTCTGAGAATATTAAATGAAAAATTCCAAAAATAAACAATTCATAAGTTTTAAATTGTGCCCTATTCTAACCATCCCACCCTGTCCCACCCAGGATGTTAATTGTCCGTTTATTCAGTGTATCCACACTGTATACACTGTTAGTCACATAGTAGCTGTGTTAGTTATCAGGTTGAAAAAACATAATATACATTAAATATAAGGTTTAGTACTACCTCTGGTCTCAGGCACAAACTGGGGGTCTTGGAAGGTACCCCCAAGGTTAAGGGGCAGGAGAACTATTGTAATTGCTCCAGTTGCTTGGAGAAAGGCAATCTGTTGGGGTCAGGGAAGCTGCTTGTTATGTAAGCCACACCAGTACACAGTAATCATAAGAGGAGCTCTAAGTATACTGGGTATTGTTACATCGCTGCTTCTTTGGTCTTATTTAAGTTGGGGCCAGTTCTAAGGGGGAGGTTAACATCTAGAAGTTGAGAATAAACCAAGAGTTTATTTTGATTTTACTTTAACACTTAAGACAAAAAGCAATTTGTTTTAGGCATAGCAATATCCGTCCCTTAGAATTGATTCCCCATGTTTTTTGGTCTTATTCACAAGGGAAACCAGAGTCTTGTCTGCTTCTCTAGAAGAGCAAATGAAGAGAACTAGAATAAGCTTCATTAATAATGAGTTATGTTTCATTTTTGTATCCCTTAAAATTAGCATGAGTTTTGATTAAAGTAAGGAGGGCCATCACTACTTACTTGACACTGACTTATACATTCATTCAAAGATATTCTTCAGCCAGGCACGGTGGCTCATGCCTATAATCTTAGCCCTCTGGGAGGCAGAGATGGATGGATCGCTTGAGCTCAGGAGTTCTAGACCAGTCAGAGCAAAAGAATGAGACGCTGTCTCTAAAAATAGCTAGGCATTGTGGTGGGCACCTATAGTCCCAGTTACTTGGGAGGCTGAGGCAAGAAGATTGCTTGAGCACCGAAGTTTCAGGTTGCTTGGAGCTGTGACGCCATGGGACTCTGCTGCAGGTGACAAAGTTGAGACTCTGTTCCAAAAAAAAAATTAAAAAGGCATCCTTCAATCAAGATGTTTTAAATGGGCCTACTGAAGAAAGCCATGGAGAAAGAAGTAAGCATGACCAGTCAGTGACTAACATTTAAACTGAGAAAAATAGACTTGATTTTTTAGGAAATTTACACAAGACTCTATGTAAGTGGGTACTTCAAAATATGTATAAATGTAAATATATCAGTGTTGACCATGATGTGATTTGAAGAAACTGCCAAGAACCAGAAATTCTAGCCATTTCTTGAAAGGCCAGTTAGCTAAACATATTTAATTAGGATTAATTTATTTAATGAATTCACAGCTTAAAATTAAGTGTGAGAAAAGGAAACAGATGCAAAAGAGATGGGGAAAGATTTAGAATTAGAGGGTCCTCAGCTGCTAGTGTAGGTAAAGAGAATGTTACCTACTTCTCAGATTACCTTGGGTGACCCTAGTTACCACTCTGAGCTGCTTTTGAGAGCTAGAAGAGAGAGATTGTATTACATCGCAGGAGTATGTAACTCAGTTCTGCTGGAGGCCAGGCTTCTCTTCAGGTCATGGGTAGTGTATCTCTTAGTGTCATCCAGAGGTGAGGACTATTTCATGACAGGCAGCCTTAAGCTGCTGATAGGACAGAGCCTTTGTGGTAAGGTTTGGGAAATATGATTCCCAGAAAGACTGAAACATCAGAAACCTGGTGTGTGAATTTCACCCTTATTCAATTAAAAGGAATTAAAGAGCTAAAAAGGACCCGGTTAAGTAGAATTGAGAGAAAATATTTATAAACAGACTTTAAATACTTTAAAGGCGGGCTTTTGTTTTAGACTCTTTTAGCGGGGATGATGTGAACTGGTACCTCCTTTAAATAGCCTGCATTCCACTTAAAAAATTACCAAGAAGATACCTATCCAAACATGATGGACTTAATTACTGTATTTTATGGCAAGATACTTTCCCTCTCCAAACATTTTATTATGAATAATCTTAAATGTATAGAAAACTTAAAAGAAGTAAAATCACCTACCACCTGAATTCAATAACTGTTAGCATTTTGCCATATTTGCTTTATCTGTGTATGTGTATTTTATGTTTGTTTTCCTGAACAGTTTGGAAGTTTGAGACATGGAATTTCTATCCTGAATACTTTACCATGAATCTCAAAAAAATGAGGCTATCACTATTGTATTATATTATAAATAATTCCTCATTATCATCTATTAATATTATCCATGTAATATGGATAGCAAGACATTTTATTTAGACACTTATTTAAATTAATTTCTCCTCACTTTAATAACTCTATTCCCCCCAAGGCCTTATTGTTCTTTGCCTTGCTGATGCCCACCAATAATTGATACGGTTGTTTAAATGTTCATATGGTTTTAAATTTGGGAACCTCTAGAGCAGTGATTTTTAACCAGTGTGCCTCCACTGGTATGCCATGAGAGTATCTTAGGTGTGCCACGAAAATTTTTAAAGATTAAATTATTTTGAAAGAACTTCGAAGCATAGTAAGTATATTCTTTTTTTTTTACTTTTTTTTTTTAATCAACATAATTTAAATGTGCCACAGAGGTTTTTTTTGTTTTTTGAGACAGAGTCTCACCCTGTCACCCTGCGTAGAGTGCCGTGGCAATCTGAAACTCTTGGGCTTGAGTAATCCTCTTACCTCAGCCTCCCGAGATGCTGGGACTACAGACATGCACCCACACCCAGCTAATATTTCATATTTTTAGTAGAGAGTGAATCTCACTCTTGCTCAGGCTAGTCTCCATCTCCTGAGCTCAAGCAAACCACGCATCTCAGCCTCTCAGGGTGCTAGGATTACAGGCGTGAACCACTGTGCTCGGCCCATGGAAGTTTAACTACAGATTCAAGTGTGCTATGAGATAAAAAAGGTAGAAAAATATTGCTCTAGAACAATGGCTCTCAAATTGAGCTACCCATTAAAATAACTTGGGGTGCTTTTTAAAATGCCGATCCTCCTCTATCCCAGACCACATAAATCAGAATTTCTGTGTGAGCAAGACCCAGGCATCAATATTTTTCAGTTTTCTAAGTGATCTCAGTGTGCATCTGTGAGAATCACATTGTAGATCCTAGTAATCTTCAGTGAGAGAGTATTCGTTGTTTGGGTAGGCAATTGATGTTTTTCTGACCATAACAGAGATGAAGAGGTATGCCTAGGACAAGTGTTTAAGCTTTTTCCTTTTCTTTCAATAAACACTTCCTGATAGCACCTGTAGCTCAAGCTTTCCTTTTCTTTCAATAAACACTTCCTGGTAGCACCTGTAGCTCAAGGGACTGAGGCGCCAGCCACGTACACCAGAGGTGGTGGGTTTGAATCTGGCCCCAGCCTGCCAAACAACAATGACAACTACAATCAAAAAATAGCTGGGCATTGTGGTAGGCACCTGTAGTCCCAGTTACTTGGGAGGATGAGGCAAGGGAATCACTTAAGCCCAAGAGTTTGAGGTTGCTGTGGGCTGTGACACTACAGCACTCTACCCAGGGTGATAGCTTGAGGCTCTGTCTTAAAAACAAAACAAAACAGGGCCGCGCCTGTGGCTCAAGGACTAGGGCACCCATCCCATATGCTGGAGGTGGCGGGTTCAAACCTAGCCCTGGCCAAAAACCACTTCCTGAACAAAATGTTTACTCATTAATATATACAATATTTAAAGCAGTGGGCTAGATTTCATTCTTCATGATAAATAAGATTATGTTAACTGTGGTATTCTAGAAAGACCATGGACTTAGGGTTAAACTTGTATGAGGTTAAATTCTAGCTTTGCCTATAACAAGTTGTGTGATTTTAACTAAGTCCTAAATCTTACATGAGGCTTTAACATGACCTGGCTTAGCCATCATATGTTACCTTAACCCCTCTTACTATCTCTGTACTCTAGCCACACTGGTCTTTATTCTGTTTTTCAAGCATAAAAAGCTTTTTCTTTTTCTTTCTTTTTTTTTTTTGAGACAGAGTCTCAAGCTATCACCTCGGGTAGAATGCCATGGCATCATAGCTCACAGCAACCTCAAATTGGGCTTAAGCAATCCTCTTGCATCAGTTTTTCTATTTTTAGTAGAGATGGGGTTTCACTTTGTTCAAGCTGGTCTCTAACTCATGAGCTCAAGCAATCCACCCGCTTTGGCCTCCCAGAGTGCTGGGATTACAGGCATGAGCTACCTCACCCGGCCATAAAGCTTTCTCTTACTCTAGGATCTTTGCCCACCCCCTTGGGACACAGACTGGCCCTGTTTTCAGTTAAAATACCATCTTCGTCCTGGCACAGTGGCTCACACCTGTAATTCTATCATTCTAGAAGGCCAAGGCAGGTGGATTGCTTTAGCTCAGGAATTCAAGACCAGCCTGAGCAAGAGCGAGACTCCCTCTCTAAAAATAGCCAGGCATTGTGGCAGTTGCTTGTAGTCCTAGTTACTTGGTAGGCTGAGTTAGAGGATCACTTGAACCCAAGAGTTTGAGGTTGCTGTGAGCTATTATGCCACTATACTCTACAGGGGGCGACAAAGTGAGACTCTGTCTCAAAAAAATACATATATATAATCTTCAAATTGAGGCTTCCCCATCCATCTAATTCAAAGTAACCTCCTATATAGTTTACGTGATACATGTTTGA
This sequence comes from Nycticebus coucang, assembly GCF_027406575.1. NCBI lineage: Eukaryota > Metazoa > Chordata > Mammalia > Primates > Lorisidae > Nycticebus > Nycticebus coucang. Next base: position 67,096,187 of record NC_069785.1, read on the forward strand.
TTTTCATTATGGCCTTTTCTGGTTTGTTATGGTCTCCCTTACTCTTCTTCATAAAACATTACCATGATGTCTGGTGTGTTTTTTAACTAGAAAAATGCCTGACATGGAGAGTGATGCCTAATAAATATTTGTTGAATTAACGAATAAGTAAAGTGGTAAAAGAATCCCACCTTAAAAGCTCCTGACAATTTCCCAGCAATTCCACACATGCTTTTTCCCCAAGGAGCATCTTTTCTTATAAATGCTAAAAGCCAAAGCCCTTGTTTGTGCTTAGAAAATCCAAGCAGGCAGAGAGTACTTCTTATGAATATGTAAAAAGTGTATTGTCTCTTTCAGTTCAATATCCCCCTCTCCAGACTAGGGTTATAGGGTTCCTTTTTGCTCTCACAGTGATTCTTCTTGTGTAAAGGAATCAATAGTGATGGTAGCACTTTTTCTCTGAATAGGAATTTGTTGTTTAAGCTTTGGGTAATGCTAGAGAAAAAGAATTCTTTTTTGTATATCATGAAGAACCAAGAAGGAGGAGCATCAGCCAGCCAGTTAAGTTTCCTTCTACTTTGTCTTTTTTGAGCTAAAAACCAAATAGAGTAAACATACTCAAAAGTTGGGTACGGTGGCTTATACCTGTGATTCCAACCCCTTAGGAGACCAAGGCAGGAGTATCTCTTGAGGCCAAGAGTTTGAGACCAGCCTGGGCAACAAGCAAAGGCCGCTGCCATCTCTACCAAAAACAATTAGGCTGGCCCGGTGTTTTATACCTGTAATCCTAGCACTCTGGGAGGCTGAGGTGGGAAGATTCCTTGAACCCAGGGCCTCTGTCTCAAAAAATAGGTATAGTGGTATATTTCTGTAGTCTCAAAGCAATGGACGTCAGGAAAGTTTCTGGAGGCCTTGATCAGAAGCCATGTTCAATAAAAATTCTTTAAAAAAATAAATAAATAAAAATTCTTTAAAAATAGTAGTGTCAACATTTGTTGTTGTATGTTAGTGGGATGCATGTGAAAAGTGGAACTTTTCTTTCCACACATATCCACTAACACACATGGAAGTTCAGGACTTGATGTTTCTTTGGGGTGGGGTGGGGGAGAAGAGGGGAACAGAGTCTCATTGTGTTGCCCAGACTAGAGTGCTATAGCATAGCCTAGCTCACAGCAACCTCAAACTCCTGGGCTTAAGCAGTCCTACCTCAGCTTGCCGAGTAGCTAGGACTACAGGTGCCTGTGATGATGCCTTGCTTCTATTTTTTTCTATTTTTAGTAGAGACAGATTTGTTCTTGCTTAGGATGGTCTCAAACTCCTGAGCTCAAGGGATCCTCCTCCTTCAGCCTTTCACAGTGGTAGGATTTCAGACGTGAGCCACTGTGCCTGGCCCAGACTTCCACGTTTCTTTTAAGACTTTGGATTATTTTTTGATGCCTATGGTAAAAGATTCAAAATGAGCATTATGTCTAATCCTAAAAGCTTTTGAGATACTAATGTTATCAAAAAAGTAATTCTTATTTTGTCAGATTTGTAAAGTTAGTTCACAAACTTTGTTACTATGGTTGGTTTAAATAACATGAGGAAAGCCCTCTGTGTCATAGTTCCTGAAGATGACTGTTTTCCATATGTCATCCTGTGATATATGTGTGGTCTACACTAGTGTCATTCATTTTTACTTTGATAAATAAAAATTATATGTATTCAAGGGCAGGGCACAGTGGCTCATGCTTATAATCCTAGCACTCTGAGAAGCCGAGGTGGGTGGATTGCTTGAGCCTCATAGGTTCAAGACCAGCCTGAGCAAGAGCAAGACTCCCCCCCAATCTCTAAAAATAGCTGGGCGTTGTGGTTGGGTGCCTGAAGTCCCAGCTACTTGGGAGGCTGAGCAAGAAAATCGCTTGAGCCCAAGTGTTTGAGGTTGCTGTGAACTAGGACGTTACAGCACTCTGCTGAGGATGAGAATAAGATTCTGTCTCAAAAAAAGAAAAATTGTATATATTCAATGTGTATGTGATGATTTCATATATGTGTACATTGCATAATGATTGCCCTAATCTAATTAATATATCATCACCCATAGTTACCTTGTGTGGGGAGTAGGGAAGTGAGACACTTACAATCTATTCTCGTAAGAAATTTCAAGTAAACAGTACACTATTTCTTTTTAAAATGTAATTGCAGTCAAGAGAAAATAGGTATTTATGGTTTTGAGTAGGATAGTTCAGCTAAAAAAATCCCTGCTTATTGGAAAGGGTAAAATTTAAGAAGAAATGATCCTAGTGCTAACATCTAGTTCATCTTCAAGTTAAATTTCCTGATCCTGGATGTTAAAGTCTTATCACTTGACTTGTACAAGCATTTGTTAGTGCCCATTACTATACTAGGTACTGTGACACATGTGTGGTCTCCTCAAATCTAGAGTTCAAATCTAATAGTAGATTTTCTTGGTTGTCTTCATTGTCCTTGGTTATAAATGTTCTTCCATGTCTCACTAATTTTTTCCACAACATTTCTAAGTCAAAAGATTTAGGTTCCAATTATTAAGCATTAAGTCCAAACAATTTAATTATTTATGTTCTACGTAGTATTCATTTGTTGAAATAATTCTCATGTATATGTGTGTACACAAAAATTCCTCAAAAAAATATATATTTTTTAAGATAAGAGTCTTTCTCTGTTACCCTGGGTAGAGGGCCATGTTGTCAGCCTAGCTCACAGCAACCTGAAACTCGGGGTTCAAGCAACTGTCCTACCTCAGCCTCCCAACAATTGTCTTGCCTCAGCCTTTCACATACCTGGGACTACAGGCATCTGCCTCAACACCTGGCTAATTTTTTCTATTTTTAGTACAGATGAGGTCTCTTTGCTTAGGCTGGTCTTGAACTCCTGAGCACAAGTGATCCTCTTTCCTCGGCCTCCCAGATTGCTAAGATTATAGGTGTGAGCCACTGCGCCCAGCCCCCTCCTCTTTCTTTTCTCTCTTATTTAAAACTAATAGCAAATTGGTCTTGCTAAAGCTTGTTTATCTTGAAAATCATATTGCTAATCCTAAAATGATACAGTGTATCAGTTCCGTTGAAAAGACTTTAGAAATAATTAACCTATCTCTCCCATTTTCTGAGAAATGAATTGTAAAGAAAAAAGTGATTTACCTAATGTCATAAAAATAATGGCAGAACTAAAATTCTAACCTACTTTATTCTTTTTACTACAGGAAGAATCACGTTTACTATAAATTAGCCTTATAATTAATTTTTTTTTTCTTCAGTTTTTGGCCGGGGCTGGGTTTGAACCTGCTACCTCTGGCATATGGAGCCAGTGCCCTACTCCTTTGAGCCACAGGCACCACCACTAATTTATTTATTTTTATTTATTTTTGAGACTGAGTCTCGCTCTGTAGCCTAGGGTAGAGAACTGTGGCATCGTAGCTCACAGCATCCTCCAACTCTTGGGCTCAAGCAGTCCTTTCATCTTAGCCTCCCAAGTAGCTGGGACTGCAGGCACTTGCCACGACGTCTGGCTAGTTTTTCTGTTTTTAGTAGAGATGGGGGTCTTACTTTCCTCAGGCTGGTCCTGAATTCCTGAGCTCAAGCAAGCCACTTGCCTGAGCCTCCCAGAGTACTAGGATTACAGGTGTGAGCCACGGCAACTGGTCTCCTTAGTTTTTCAAATGACCACTTGGAATTGGTAGTCTATGGGGTCAGGAGGGAAAGTATTGGATTGGGAGATAGGAGATGTAGATTCTTGTCCATCTTTAATGAACTTATTAAAGATTGAGTATCCCTTATCTGAAATGCTTAGGACCAGAAATGTTTTAGGTTTTATACTTTTCAGATTTTAGCATATTTTCATCATACAGATTGAGCATTCCTAATATGAATATCCAAAATCTAAAAATCCTTTGAACATGTTAGCACTCAAAAAGTTTCCGATTGTGGAGTGCTTCATATTTTGGACTTTTGTATAAGTTACTAGACAAGTTGGCACATAACATCCTTTCTCTGAGCTTCATTTTCTTAATGTGTAAAATGAGGGATTAACCTGGATAACCTTAAACATTATTTATTTATTTATTTATTTATTTCGAAGCAGAGTCTCACTCTGTTGCCAGAGTAGAATGCCACGGCGTCAACCTAGCTCACAGCAACCTCAAAGCCCTGGGTTCAATCAGTCTTCCTGCTTAGCTGGGACTGCAGGCATTTGCCACAATGCCTACCGATTTTTTTTCTATTTTTAGCACAGATAGGGTCTTGCTTTTTGCTCAGGCTGGTCTGGAACTCCTGCTGATGGGATCCTCCCATCTCAGCCTACCAGAATGTAAGATTAGAGGTGTGAGCCAGTAGGCCAGGCCTCCCTTAACATTCTGTGAATCCAGACTGAACCTAGGGATTTTGACTTACTGTTCCACACTGCCTTACTAAGTTCCCTGTCTTTCAGTGACTTTTAAAGCATATGATCCCTAAAGGCAGGCAGTCTTTTTCTTTTTTTTAAGTTCATGCTGGTGCTAGGAATAAGAGATCATTTTGCATGAAGTGATTGGTAAGGTTGATGAAAAAATTCCTTTGTAAAGTATTAATCTTAACATAGAAAATAAAGAACTTTTGAGTATAGAAAGTTAGGAAGAGGACTTTGGCATCTCATAACAATAACTAATAATGCTAACACTGATGGTGGTAATAATGAGAGTAACAGCAAACGTTATTCACTATGCTAAATATAGTGCTGAGCACTTTAAATGTATTAAATCTCTGGATTAAATGGGTTAATAAATGTAGGACACATAGAGTAATGCCTGGTACATGGTGAGAACTGTATAAAAAATAGCTGCTATTGCAATTTTTTTTATGAGATAGAGTCTCACTATGTCACCCTCAGTAGAGTGTCATGGCATCACCGCTCACAGCAGCCTCCAACTCTTGGGCTTAAGTGGTTCTCTTGCCTTAGCTTCTCAAGTGGCTGGGGCTATAGGTGCCACAAAGCCCGCCTGTTTTTTGTTGCAGTTGTTTAGCTGGCCCAGGCCAGGTTCGAACCCACCAGCCTTGGTGTATGTGGCTTGCACTGTAACTGCTGTGCTACAGGCACCGAGCCTGCTATTGCTATTTTTATTGTTTTATTATTAGGGTAGTTGTAATTGTCTGCACAGCAACCCTTTGTAAGTTAGGTACTGTCATCCATTTTGTAGATGGGGAAGCTGAATGCCAGAGATTAAGCCAAGAAATAGTAGAACAGGATTCAAATCTCTGTATATAGTTGAGTCTTCATTTATTTAGAAATACCTAGGGATATAGGTAGCTGATGTACTTAAAAGTAGCTAGGAAGTTGCCACTAAGGCTGAGACTGAATGGTAAAAAGCTCAGCATGTAAAAATTGAGGGAAAGAAGAGTTTTAGGGAGAGAGTAAAACAAATGCAAAAGCCTGACAGGAAATGGAATTGATATGGTTCTAAACACAGAAATGTCACTTCAGTGAGTCCTTCCCTGAATATTTTTTAAAATTACATACCCCCACAAACTTTATATTCTTTCTTCCCTGTTTTATTTTCTCTGTAATATTTATCATTGTTTAATATACTATATAATTTATTTTGGTTTCATTTCTCTCTCCCACAATAGGATGTAAGCTCCACACAAATAGGAATTTTTGTCTGATTTGTTCATTGCTGTAGGTAGGGCATCTTGTAAGTTATGAGGGTTTTTTTTCCAACAAATTAGTTAAAAAGTCTCCTTTCCAAAAGGTTGCAGCTCCATACCATGGCATGGAGTCTAGTTAGCAAAGCATGGACTTGGATTTCAGCCTTCTCTTGCCTCCTCAGCCAATTATATGAGACATAATTGAACAACCATTATTACATGGCAGGCCTGGGTGCATCCATAGTACCCAGAGCAGTGCCAGCACAAAGCAGACATGAATAAATATTTGTAGAATGACAGAATCATTTAGAATGAGGGGAAGACTAATTATGAGATGAGAAGGTTGGCAGAAACCAGATCTGGTAAGGACTTCTAAGGATCCTGTTTGACCTTTTTTTTTAAGTAGCAGCAGTCATCTGGCAGGTCCCATGGAGTACTTTTTATTGAATCATAATCTTCTATATTTTCTATAAGTGGTACAGGTAATTGTAGTAGAATAAGTCATAGGACAAGTTACTTGTCCAGCTCTCAATACTTGTGAACCTTGACTTTAGGAATCTCCTGTTGACTTCATTGTTGCCTATTTGGCATTTCATTTTGCCTGCATATGTGTGTTTACCGTGTTCTATCAAGCTGTATGCTAGGAGCTTTGGGATGAAGTGTATATAAAATGATCATTTTTTTTCTTGCAATCCCATATCCACACGTAGCAGAATAGAATTTTTATTTTATTTTATTTTATTTTATTTTATTTTATTTTATTTTATTTTATTTTATTGAGACAGTCTTACTGTGTCGCCTTTGGTAGGGTGCTGTGGCGTTACAGCTCACAGCAACCTCAAACTCTTGGGCTTAGGCGATTCTCTTGCCTCAGCCTTCCAAGTAGCTGGGACTATAGGCACCTGCCACAATGCCTAGCTATTTTTTTATTGTAGTTGTCATTGTTGTTTACAGGGCCAGGTTCAAACCTGCCAACTCTGGTGTATGTGGCTAGCGCCCTAACCACTGAGCTACAGGCACCAAGCCCAAAATAGGATTTTTAATTGGGGTTATTGTAGAAAACTCAGGACCTCTGGTCCTTGTGACTGAATGGTGAGCAAGGAAGGAAATAAGGGTACCATTTTTCTGTGAAGGAACTTCCTATATGTGAATTAGTTAAGACCATCAATTTTCTTTTTTTTTTTTTTTTTTTTTTTTGCAGTTTTTGGCCGGGGCCGGGTTTGAACCTGCCACCTCTGGCATATGGGGACTGCATGCCATTCCTTTGAGCCGCAGGCACTGCCCAAGACCATCAAATTTTTTTTTCTTTTTTGACCATTAAATTTTTTGTCAACTCCTAACTTTATTGTCCCCCCCAAACATGAACTTTCACTGAGAGAATGACAATTGGAATCTCGTCATAAAATTACTGTTTGAGCTTTTGTTTCTCCTTCATGCTAATTTTTGGGCACTCGAGGCCACATTTGAGAGTTCACTTACTTTTTGAGAGGTTTGTGTTAGTTATTATCTTATTGCCTTTCTCTTTTGTGATAGATTAAGGATACAGCTTGAAAAAGAAGGACCTGTCCCATCATGCCCTGGGCCTAGTTATGTACATGCTTCTGACGAATCACTGCTATTAGTATTTAGTATTTACTGATCCTCGTATCCCACGTTTTTCTTTTTTTTTTTTTTTTTTTTTGTAGAGGCAGAGTCTCACTTTATCACCCTTGGTAGAGTGCTGTGGCGTCACACAGCTCACAGCAACCTCCAACTCCAGGGCTCAGGCGATTCTCCTGCCTCAGCCTCCCAAGTAGCTGGGACTACAGGCGTCCGCCACAACACCCGGCTATTTTTTTGTTGCAGTTTGGCCGGGGCTGGGCTTGAACCCACCACCCTCGGTATATGGGGCCGGCACCCTACCCACTGAGCCACAGGCACCGCCCATATCCCACGTTTTTCAAAGCTTAAATAATCTGCCCAAGGGACTTAATAGCTAAGACATCCATTCTCCCTCCCTCAACTTTGTTGGTGATTACAGAGAAGAACATAGGAGTTACAGAACTATACAGAAGAGAAAATCTGGACTATGTAGCTTTATGGTTGTCTGGAAAATGGCCTGGGAGTTAAAATGCAAGAATTTGGTGGTTTGTGCAGCTGACATAAATAACCTGCTCTTATTGAGGTAAGGATGAAGTATTTCCACATGGTTGTTCAAGTCACTTTTCTCTTTGCCCTGATGCTCCCTCCCTATCTTCTCTTTCATTAATTGCTTAGCAGTTGCTTATGCAATTAAAAGGAGATGGGTCTGCAGCCTCTGTGGTTTCCAACTCCAAGGTCTTCATCTTGCTGCCAAGGATGGGTGAATATCTGATTTTGAAGCCAGAGGAGGGAGGGACATGTGGCTGCAGTTAAATGCATTTTTCTAAAGCAGGGGCTTGAAGAGTTGGATTTCTTCTGACACTCTCATTATTTCACCAAGCCAAGCCCTAGTCCCTTGTGCTGTTCATTAATGGTGCTTGTATTTGGCAGCACAGTTAGAGAAATGAATCCTGCTGAATTGCTTCTCTTGGTGATACAGAAAGTGCTTTTCATTTTTAACTATGAAAGAACAAGAAGAAAACAATCTCAAAGTGCAGAAGAGTCAAAACCAAATCCAGGGCCCAGGTGCAGTGGTTCACTCTTATAATCCTAGTTCTTTGGGAGGCTGAAGCAGGAGGATCGCTTGAGGTCAGGAGTTTGAAACCAGCCTGAGCAAGAGTGAGATCCTGCCTCTACTAAAAATTGAAAAATTAGCCAGGCATGGTGGTGCATGCCTGTGGTCTTAAGCTACTCCGGAGGCTGAGGTAAGAGGATCTCTTGAGCCTGAGAGTGTGGTTACTGTGAGTTGCCACGGCACTCTACCCAAGATGACAGAATAAGACTCAGTCTCCAAACAAATAAACAAACAAACAAAACAATCCCACAAATTGAGGGATTTCTGTGGAAAACGAGAATCTGGATATATTATAAGCGCTAGATTATAGCACTTCACAAGCTTCTGTATTGAAGTATTGATTCTGCCTATCTGCTGAACACACTTTAAATAATTCTGGCCTAAAGGTAATGCCTTATACATAGCTAATACTTAATATTTATTGCTTTGATTTTTCTGATAGTCCATTCTCTCTTAGGATGTAACAGATTCCAAAGATTTTTATCAGCTTTAACTTTCAAGCAAAACTGGGCTATTTAAATCATCTGAGCTTTTTTTTTTTTTTTTTTTTGTAGAGACAGAGTCTCACTTTACGGCCCTCAGTAGAGTGCTGTGGCTTCACACAGCTCACAGCAACCTCCAACTCCTGGGCTTAAGCGATTCTCTTGCCTCAGCCTCCCGAGTAGCTGGGACTACAGGCGCCCGCCATAACGCCCGGCTATTTTTTGGTTGCAGTTTGGCCGGGGCCGGGTTTGAACCCGCCACCCTCGGTATATGGGGCCGGTGCCCTACCGACTGAGCCACAGGCGCCGCCCCATCTGAGCTTTTTACTAAGCTACCCTCTTCCACAATTCTCTTACCAGATTGTGTGTTTTCTATCTCTATTACACCTGAGGGTACTTAATTCTGATATGCAAGAGGGGTTCTCAAAAGAACTTCTGATACGCAAAGATGTAGTTACTTTGAAACTTAAGTATCATTGTATTTATGATTAGACAACTGATCTGGTGGTAGTTATGTACCTGGAAGAGAGGTTCCATATTTTTTCTAAGGCAGAAGAAGTGTACAAGTCATGATTTTGTTTGTGAATTCTAATATATTTTATTAAATTCTCTTGATTTGTCAAATCTCATCTGACTTGGGGATTGGGATCATTACTGGTATTTTCTTTTTAATAGACTTTGTTTTAGTTTTACAGAAAAGTTGAGAAGCTTAGGGAGTTCCCAATTTTTCCTGTTATTAACATCTCCAATTGTTATAATCAGTGAATCAATATTGGTATATTATTATTAAGTAAAATCAAGGCTGAGCATGATGGCTCATGCTTGTAATTCTAACACTCTGGGAGGCTGAGGCAGGAGGATTGCTTGAGGCAAGAAGTTCCAAATGAGCCTAAGCAAGAGCAAGACCATCTCTACTAAAAACAGAAAAAAAATTAGCTGTGCATCATGGCACATGAGTAGTCTCAGCTATTCGGGAGGCTGAGACAAGAGAATTGCTTGAGCCCAAGAGTTTGAGGTTGCTGTGAGCTATGATGTCATATCACTCTACCAAGGGTGACAAAGTGATACTCTGTCTCCAGTAAATAAATAAATAAAATCCATAGCTTATTTACATTAACTTAGTTTTTTCTTTTTCTGTGGTTCTTTGACAGACTCTTATACGGGGGCTGTGTATGTGTGTGTTGTTGGTTTTTGAGCACTTCTTTACTTTCTAGCACTAAAAGATGCTCTGGTATATTTTCTGCTCTACTCTTAGAACCATTTTTCCAAGGAGCGCAATTCATTTTATTGGAGAATAGTATTAGAAATTAAGATCTGAAAAAAAAAAAAAAAGAAATTAAGATCTGAGCACTATGCATGCTCCTTGCTACTGGTGTGGGATCACTTTTTTTTTTTTTTAACACAAATGTATTATTTCTATTGTTTGTATTTTTAATAGTATTATTAAAGAGATTTGTTGTTGATGTTAAGTATAGTTCTTACAGAGGTTGAGGTTACATCGTATATAGTCTGTATTGATCCTGCAAATGCTTATTAATATTTTAGATGTCCTGTAGTTATATGAAGTAAATGCAAATTTCTCCTTGCCCTAGTCTAAATCTCTCTGTTAGTCCTTTTTCTTTCTACAAACCTCCAGATTGCTTAATTTATTGTAGGCGCTGATGGGTGACAAGACCTCGGGGAGCCCAAAGGACGGCTAGAATGCCCCCTACTTATACATTTCTCCTTAAGAGATAAAAGGAGAGGCCAGGCATGGTGTCTCCTGCCTGTAATCCTAGCAGTCTGGGAAGCCAAGGTGGGTGGATTGCTTGAGCTCATTAGTTCAAGACCAGCCTAAGCACAAGCAAGGCTGGGCATGGTGGCTCATGCCTGTAATCCTAGTACTCTGGAAAGTCGAGGCAGGTGGATTGCCTTGAGCTCAGAGGTTTGAAACCAGCCTGAGCCAGAGTGAGACCCCGTCTCTACAAAAAGAAAAGGCGGGTATTGTGCAGGTGCCTGTAGTCTTAGCTACTTGGAAGATTGAAATCACTTCAGATTGCTGTGAGCTATGATGCCAGAGCACTTACTGAGAGCCACAAAGTGAGACTCAGTCTCAATAAAAAAAAAAAAAAGAGAGAGAGAAAGAAAACAAAAACTGAGGCAAGAGGATCACTTGAGCCCAAGAGTTTGAGGTTGCTTTGAGCTATGATGTCACAGTACTCTACCCAGGGCAACAGCTTGAGACTCCGTCTCAAAAAAAAAAAAAAAGAGAGAGAAAAGGAGAGATTCTTTTTTGAACACCAGCATTGATGCCTAGAAGCTGGGTGTGGGAAGTAGAAGAAAGAAGAGGGGAGAAACAGATTGCCTGTAGTCAGTAGCATTTTTTTGCACTTGTAGAATTTCTGGCAACAAGAATCTTCTGGGCATAGTATGTGAATAACAAACCATTGAGGAACTTTTGTTTTCTGAGGAAGGTCAACATCTTTATTTTCTCTTGATACTGAATTATTTTTTCTTATTCAGGATTTTTATATACTATTAATTATATAAATAATTGGAATTATGGACAGTATAGTGTGTAGGACTTTGTTTACAAAAAGAAGGTTATGAATCCAAGTGTGGATTCATGAAGGTTATGAATCCAAGTGTGGTCACTTCACCTGTAGTCCCAGCTACTAGGGAGGCTGAGGTGGAAGGACTGCTTGAGACCAGGAGTTCAAGGCTGCAGTGAGCTATGATTGCACCACTGCACTCCAGCCTGGGTGATAGAATAAGAACCTGTCCTAAAAAAAAATCAGGTTATGAAATTTTAGCAAGGTGAACTTAAAGACATAGCCACTTGAACTTTATGAAGAGATGGAGCTCAATTTACATTCCAGCCAAGCAAGCCAGTTTTACCCAACTAAGAAAATATAAGTGTAAAAAAAATTACTTGATTGATATACTTGAGAGATAAATAAAAATGAGGACTAGGCCAGGCGCAGTGACTCAATGCCTATAATCCTAGCACTCTGGGAGGCCGAGGCAGGTGGAATGCCTGGGCTCATAGGTTTGAGACCAGCCTGAGCAAGAGCGAGACCCCATCTCTAAAAAAGCCAGATGTTGTGGCAGTCACCTGTGGTCCCAGCTACTTGGGAGGTTAAGGCAGGAAAATCACTTGAGCCCAAGAGTTTGAGGTTGCTGTGAGCTGTGATGCTACAGCACTCTACCGAGGGTGACAAAGTGAGACTCTGTCTCCAAAAAAAAAAAAAAATGAGGACTAATCAAGGCATCTTGAGAAACCAAAGCCTCTTGTTTGGCTTCTTTTAGGTCAGATTTATCTACTTCATTTTTATTGGAATTTGCAGGTGTTAATAAGGTTTTTTTTTAGTAATAGTAAATCATTTGTTCGGCGCCTACTTGCTGCTAATTTCATGAGCCTTACTTTAAACATTAACACTAATTTATGACTAGCTTAAATATATTGAAAATTCTGATATAAATTATAAATTTCTATAGTTGTGTGCGTCTCAGTTACTCTATCAATTCATCATGAGTTTTTTATTCTAGAAGTTAAAAAGAAAGTCAATTATATCAATGCTAGAAATTATATCCAAGAATGTAGGCTAGAATAAATTTGCAATATCTGAAAAAATTTACCTCCCATGCACCATTCTAGGAAGCTACTAGAAGATGTTTTTTCCAAAATTAGTGTATAAACCAGGAAAGGAGAAGATGTGATAGAGAAAACAGGAAATTCAATAAATAAGAACAGCTAAGGGAATCCTCAAAATAGTGAATGGATATTTCAGGAAAACAACCATTTTCCATTACTGAGAGAGCAGTCAGTCCGGATTCCAGAAGGTCCAGAGTCTCCAAGATAGACTTCTTCAGGAAGATGAAATAGAATCCTTGATGGGTTTGAATGACTTGAGAGGAAATTAAGGCAATGACAGGTTCTGGGGTTAATTATTGATAAATACATACTACTCTAAGCATATGTATAAAAATATTTACAGAAAAAGCAAAAATCTGTGCAAGAGAGGAAAAGGAATCATAGTTTACTATATGTTTTAAGAGTGAATAGACTTAAGGCTCCAGTCGTGCAATCGGTTAGTGCATGGTACTGATAAGAGTGAATAGACTGAGTTGGAGCCTGTGGCTCAGTGGGTAGGACACCAGCTCCATATACCAAGGGTGGTGGGTTCGAACCCGGCCCTGACCAGCTAAAACAGCAGTGACAACTGCAACACAACAACAACAAAAAAGCCGGGCATTGTGGTGGGTGCCTGTAGTCCCAGATACTCGGGAGGCTGAGGCAAGAGAATCACTTAAGCCCAAGAGTTGGAGATTGCTGTGAGCTGTGACGTTACAGCACTCTAACTGAGGGTGACAAAGTAAGACTCTGTCTCAAAAAAAAGTGAATAGACTTACGTAGTCATAATGTACACTAAATATAAATTATTCAAAATTGCAATATTATATTGCCTCATTGAGGATTCATGTGTATGATGGATATAAAAGGAGAAAAGAGATCTAAATCATCATCTTCCAAAATGGAAAATCAGTAGATAATTCCAAAGACTGAAAAATCTAGAGGTAGCATATCATTTAGAAACATGAAAATCTGGGTGGCGCCTGTGGCTCAGTGAGTGGGGCACCCCATATACCGAGGGTGGCGCGTTCAAACCCAGCCCTGGCCAAACTGCAACAAAAAATAGCCAGGTGTTGTGGCGGGCGCCTGTAGTCCCAGCTACTTGGGAGGCTGAGGCAAGAGAATCACTTAAGCCCAAGAGCTGGAGGTTGCCATGAGTGAGCTGTGATGCCACGGCACTCTACTGAGGGGGATAAAGTGAGACTCTATCTCAGAAAAAAAAAAAAAAAGAAAAGAAACATGAAGATCAATTTCAAAGTAATCTATTAAAAGATGTGCCAGTGGTATGCCTCTGGGGAACAGAAGTAGAACAGCAACAGTGCCAACAGCATGCTGGATAACACTGTAGATTTTGCCTTGGTAACATTTGTGTGGCATGCCTTTTTGAAGAGTACCCATTCCTTTGATGTCTACAATATCACCTTTCTTGTAGACTGCCCTATATGTGGCCAAAGGAACAATTCCTTGTTTTCTTTTTGTTTTGAGACAGAGTCTCACTGTGTCGCCCTCAGTAGACTGCCATGGCAGCACAGCTCACAGCAACCTCTGACTCTTGGGCTTAAGCAATTCTCTTGCCTTAGCCTCCCAAGTAGCTGGGACTACAGGCGCCCGCCACAACACCCAGCTATTTTTTTGTTGTAGTTGTCATTGTTGTTTAACCAGACCCAGGCCAGGTTCGAACCTGTCAGCCCTGGTGTATAGTAGTGGCCGGCGCTCTAACCACTGTGCTATAAGCGCCCGAGCCAATTCCTTGTTTTCTAAAAAGCCTAAAGAACATTTCAGGGTGCTTCTCCTCTTTCCCTTTGTGTTTGTCATTTTGGTGAATTACTGGAAGATAGCATCTCCAGTCTAAAGGAAGCAAGGAATCCTTTCTTAGAAGCTTCCAGTAGTCATATATTCTCATTGACTGTTACATCTCACTGGGCATAACTGGGTCATAAATTCTCTCTTTGTTTTTAATTTTTTTCTTTTTCTTCTGTTATGTCCTTGTTTTAACAGTTACTGACAAAAGGAAATAAACTTTCAGTAATTGTCTTAGACTGACCATCTCAAGTAAAGTAACGTAAGGACTGCCCACAGTCTGCTACCTCAGTCATTACCTCTCAACTATGTATTGAGAATTACTCCAGCTTGCAAGTTTTACTGTTAAGTTAGAGAAAAAAGAAAGTGGATGAATGAAACAAATAGTTCATCAATATGCATAGTGCCATATATTGTATAAGGACTCAATAAATATTTATTTAATAAATTAGGTAAATGTAAGTAAAACTTTCTGGCATATAAATGTTTCTCCACTTGTTGTAAAGTAGGAAAAAATACATGAAGTTTTTCAGATCTAAGCAGCTCTGCAGAAAATAATACATGAAGTTTACTTAGAGACCTAAAAATAAACCTGCCATTCGATCCTATAATTCCTTTACTAGGTTTATACCCAGAAGACCAAAAGTCACAATATAACAAAGACATCTGTACCAGAATGTTTATTGCAGCCCAATTCATAATTGCTAAGTCATGGAAGAAGCTCAAGTGCCCATCGACCCACGAATGGACTAGCAAATTGTGGTACATATATACCATGGAATACTATGCAGCCTTAAAGAAAGATGGAGACTTTACCTCTTTCATGTTTGCATGGATGGAGCTGGAACATACTCTTCTTAGCAAAGTATCTCAGGAATGGAAGAAAAAGTATCCAATGTACTCAGCCCTACTATGAAGCTAAATTATAGCTTTCACATGAAGACTATAACCCAACTATAGCACAAGACTATGGGGAAAGGGCCAAGGAAGGGGAAGGGGAGGGGGGAGGTTTTGGTGGAGGGAGGGTAATGGGTGGGGCCACATCTATGGTGCATCTTAGAATGGGTACAGGCAATTGCACTAATGTACACAGCTATGATTTAACAATAAAAAAAAAGAAGAAGAAAAATAATAAATAAATAAAAATACATGAAGTTTAGACCAGGAAGCTTCTTGAAAAAAGAATACTTGAATTACTATGTGCTCATGAGCTAGTCTTCAGGATGTATCTATTGGAATAAATATACTTTTGTCCAGTAGTTTGCTGGTAAATATTTAACTGGCTTGGGGAAAGGGACAGGACTTACTTGAGTTTACCAATTTCCATGGTATAAATAATCTACTCTGGCCAATTTCACTCTTACAAATTTTACATCAACTGTCTTGTATATATCTGCATCTAACAGCATTATTTTTATTTCTAATTTCTAATTCATATTGATAAAACCAACAGTTAGATTTTTTTAGCCTTATAAATGATCAATAATAAAACCCAGGTTACAAAATAAGGTTTTGATGTATGTTTGGTTTTGCTTTTTTGGATGGTCATGTGTTGGAGAAAGTGTAATTTTTTTTTTTTTTTTTTTTGAGACAGAATGTCACTATGTCACCCTCAGTAGAGTGCAATGGCGTCACAGCTCACAGCAACCTCCAACTCTTGGGCTTAAGCGATTCTCTTGCCTCAGCCTCCCAAGTAGTTGGGACTATAGGTGCCCGCCACAACACCTGGCTATTTTTTTGTTGCAGTTGTCATTGTTGTTTAGCATGCCCAGGCTGGGTTCAAACCCACCAGCCTGGGTGTATGTGGCTGGCTGTAACCACTGTCCTATGGGCACTGAGTCAAGAGAAAGTGTAATGTTAAAGTAATATTAAATGCTAGTCTTTGAAAACTTGTTGTGCTATTAGCTTTAGGTGTTAGTTCAAAATTTATTCATTCTGTTTTTATGGGGCACCAACTATGTGTTCAGTGCTACAAAAATAAATAGGACTAGAGGCTCAAGGGCTTCTCTAAGCTTTCAGAAGGATAATTATTTAATAGGTAACTTCTAGTAGAAGAATGTTAAGGGCTCTTGAATTTTAAACAAGTGCTATGAGAACACAGGGACAACTACGTTTAGGGACATATATTGAAAGAAAACACAATGTTTGCCTTGAAGAGATGAAGGGAAATAACCATTTCAGGCTATAGGAATACCATGTCCCTAATTGCTGAGGGATAAAAACAAAAATCTTCATGTTTCTTCTTTGTGACGTATGGTAAAGTTCAGGATGAGTAGAATAGAAAAGAGAAAGGAAAAGATAGGTCAAGGCTAGATTGTGAAAGACTTTAAATCTTATCAAGGAATTTATATTTCAAAAGGTAAATAAGATTCACTTTATTCAAATTATATGAGGGTACAACATTTAGGTTAGGTTTAGGTTGTTCTCTCTTCTAGGGTAAAGTTCCATTAGTAGAAGAGCCCCTCACCCAGGGGGCATGTTATCCACCCTCACAATGTGCACATTATGTGAGATCCGACCTCATGCCCTCCCTCCTTCTGCCATATGTCCTCCCACCCCACCCCCATCCCGCTTCTCTTTACCCCCGAACTGGACTATAATAGTCCAGTTTTATTGTTTTATTGTTCTTAGGAACATGTAATTGTTTATATATTGATTCGATACCATATTATTATTATTACTATTTTGAGACAGAGTCTCACTATGCCGCCCTTGGTAGAGTACTGTGGCATCACAGCTCACAGCAACCTCCAACTCCTGGGCTTAAGCGATTCTCTTGCCTCAGCCTCCCAAGTAGCTGGGACTACAGACACCCACCACAATGCCCAGCAATTTTTTTGTTGCAGTTGTTTTAGCTGGTCCAGGTCTGGTTCAAACCTGCCACTCTTGGTGTATGTGGCTGGTGCCATAACCACTGTACTATGGGTGCTGAGCCTGATTTCATATTAATATGGAGTATATTGGATATTTATCTTTCCATTCTTGTGATAGTTTACTAAGAAGAATGTATTTCAACTCCATCCAAGTAAATATAAAAGATGTAAAGTTTCCATTATTTTAATGGCTGCATAATATTCCATGGTACACATATACCACAGTTTGTTGATCCATTCATGGGTCAACTTAGTTTGCTTCCAGGACTTGGCTATTATGAATTGAGTCTCAATAAACATTCAAGTGCAAATGTCTTTGTGGTAAAATGATTTATGTTCTTCTGGGTAGATACCTGGTAATGGGATTGCAGGGTCAAATGGAAGGTCTATATCTTTGCTTGCCTGAGCCTCCCGAGTAGCTGGGATTATAGGCACACGCCATGACACCCAGCTATTTACAGATGGGATCTTACTCTTACTCAGGCTGGTCTCGAACCCATGAGCTCAAGCAATCCACCTATCTTGGCCTCCCAGAGTGCTAGGATTTCAGGTCTGAGACACCACATCAGGCCCCCTGGCTTAATTCTTGAATTCATTGTTCATATTGTCTTTCTAACACCTTTGCTTTTTAGTTCCTTGACCATCTCTGTCTCTCCTGCCTTAGCTACTACTTCCTTAGTCATACCATAGACAAGTGCCCCAGGACCAAATTAACTGCTTTTCTAAACAAAGAGTTTTTTATTTATACAAATTTATGTGAAATTTTGTTAATTGAATATAATACATAGTGTTTAAATCAGAGTTTTCAGGGTTTCTATCACCACCTTGTTCCTTCATTTACATATTGTTTACAGTTTCTTTCACACCACAGTAGCTGAGTTCAGAAGTTGCAACAGACATCATTGGCCCTCAAAGCCTAAAATATTTACTCTTTGGCCCTTTACAGAAAGTTTGCTGAACATAGAGTGGGTCAATAAGAGCTACATCTTCTCTGTTCTTTTGATTTCTTTCTTTTTTTTTTTTTTTTTTTTGTAGAGACAGAGTTTCACTTTATGGCCCTCGGTAGAGTGCCATGGCATCACACAGCTCACAGCAACCTCCAACTCCTGGGCTTAAGCGATTCTCTTGCCTCAGCCTCCCGAGTAGCTGGGACTACAGGCGCCTGCCACAACGCTGGCTATTGTTCTTTTGATTTCAAGCACCTATTCTCCATCCACCTTCTACTCCCATCTGCGAGAGTCTAGACTTTGCCAATCCTTTGACACTGTGAACTACCACTTTTTTTTTTTTTTTTTTTTTTTTGAGACAGTCTCACTTTGTCGCCCTTGGTAGAATGCTGTAGCATTATAGCTCACAGCAACCTCAAACTCTTGGGCTCAAGTGATTCTCTTGCCTCAGCTTCCCAAGTAGTTGGGACTACAGGCACCCTCCACAATGCCTGAGTAGAGATGGGGTCTCGCTCTAGCTCAGGCTGATCTTAGAACTGTGAGCTCAGGCAATCCACCTGCCTCAGCTTCCTTAGAGCTAGGATTACAGACATGAGCCACTTGGCCCAGCCTGAATCACAACTTTTTGCACTGTGCATCAGGCTCTTTTAAAGTCTGTACTTCTCTCAGTGTTTCTTTTATTATTATTTATTTATTTATTTATCTACTTTTGTGATAAGGTTTCACTTTGTCACCATGGCATCATAGCTCCCAGCAACCTCAAACTCTTGGGCTCAAGTGATCCTCTTGCCTCAGCCTCCCAAGTAGCTGAGACTATAGGCATGCACCACAAGGCCTGGCCATTTTTTAGAGACAGGGGTCTTGCTCTTGCTCAGGCTGGTCCCAAACTCCTGAGCTCAGGCAATCCACCTGCCTGGGCCTCCCAGAGTAGTGAGATTACAGGCATGAGCCACTGTGCCCGGCCTGCCTCCGATGTTTTATAGAAATTGCCCTTTTCAAAATCATCAATGACCTTTCCACTGATTAATCCAACAATATAGTTCTCAATTATTTTTTTAAAATAGCTTCATTGAGATACAATTCACATGCTATAAAATTCTCCTTTTCAAAAGTATAATAAATTCAGAGGATTTTAGTATGTTTACAGAGTCAACTGTAGGTTGTAATTATAATACAGCGTATCTATACCCTGTCTAATTTTAGAGCACCCTCATCACCCCAGAAAGGAACTCTGTGCCCTTTAGCTGTCATTCTGCATTCCTCCCTTACTCTGGCCCTTGGAAACCATTACTCTACTTTTTTTTTTTTTTTTTGCAGTTGTTAGCCGGGGCTGGACTTGAACCCGCCACCTCCGGCATATGGGGCCAACGCCCCACTTCTTTGAGCCACAGGTGCTGCCCCCATTACTCTACTTTTTGATTTTATGAATTTGCCTATTCTGGATATTTCATATAAATGGAATTATACAATATGTCACCTTTGTGTCTCGATTATTTCACTTAGCAGAATACTGTTAAGGTTCATTCATTATAAGGTTTATTATAAAATATATCAATAGTTTCTTCTTTTACATGCCAAGTAATACTCTATTATATTGACTTATCATATTTTGTTTATCCATTCATCAGTCGATCAACATTTGAGTTGTTTTCTACTTTTGGCTTTTATAGATAATGCTGTTATAAACACTCATGTACAAGTTGTTGCATGGACATTTGTCTTCAGTTCTTCAGGCATCTGAGATCAGACCATTAAGTTCTCGAACTCTTTCTAGAATGAAGTACTTCATACCCATTGCTGAATATTACTGCAGTCACCTTTGAGGTGCTCCCCTTGGCCATCTCATGACCAAAGTGATACTCAACAATGAGGTATGTAGTTCTTTTTCCTGGATGAGTTCGTGAACTTGATTGTCAGATTCTCGGAAAAAGAGCTCGAAAATTGCTTTGAAGGGTAGATTAAGCACTGGCAATGATCCATAGCTTCCCAAGGGGAACACCTGGAAGGTGATTGTAGTGATATTCAGCAGTAGGTATGTAGCACTTTTTCTGGGATGAGTTTGCATACTTAATTGTCCAACCTCATATATCTAAGAGTAGACTTGTTGGGTCATATGGGAACTCTGTGTTTAAATTTTTGAGGTGGTACCAAACTGTTCCCTGAAGTGGCTATGCCATTTCACATTACCACCAACAATATACAAGGATTTTTAGTATCTCCACATCTTTAGCAACATTGTCATTGTCCATGTTTTAATTAATAACTATCCTACTGGGTTTAAAATGGTATCTCATTATGGTTTGATTTATGTTTCCCTAATGACTAATGATTCTGAGCATTTTTTCATGTACTTACTATTTATGTACCTCTGGGAAAATACCTAGTGAGATCCTTTGCCCATTTTTAATTAGATTTTGGTCCTTTTCTTGCTGAATTGCAAGTTTTTTGTATATTATGGGTATAGATCTTTTATCACAGCAGTCCCCAGACTTTTTGGCACCAGAGACCAGTTTCAGGGAAGACAGTTTTTCCACAGATGGGGCATAAGGAGGTGAGATGGTTTCAGAATGATTCAAGCACATTACATGTATCGTGTAGTTTGTTTCCATTATTATTACATTATAACATATAATAAAATTATTATACAACTTATCATAATGCAGAATCAGTAGGAGCCCTGAGCTTGTTTTCCTGCAACTAGATGGTCCCAGTGCGGGCATCACTGCCTCAGCTCCACGTCAGATCATCATCAGGCATTGGAATTTTTTTTTTTTTTTTTTAGAGACAGAGTCTCATTATATCACCCTTGGTAGAGTGTTGTGGTGTCACACCTCACAGCAACCTCAAATTCTTGGGCTTAAGTGATTCTCTTGCCTCAGCCTCCCAAGTAGCTGGGACTACAGGCGCCCACCACAACGCCTGGCTATTTTTTTTGTTGTAGTTGTCATTGTTGTTTAGCAAGCTCT
This sequence comes from Nycticebus coucang, assembly GCF_027406575.1. NCBI lineage: Eukaryota > Metazoa > Chordata > Mammalia > Primates > Lorisidae > Nycticebus > Nycticebus coucang. The sequence continues at coordinate 67,117,175 of NC_069785.1, forward strand.
GGCCAGTTTCAAACCCATCAGTTCTGGTGTACGTCACTGGTGCCCTAACCACTGTGCTATGGGCGCCAAGGTTGTAGCAGAGCTCAGACAGTGATGCAACTGATTGGGAGCAGCTGTAAATATGGATGAAGCTTCTTCCCTAGCTCCCTGCTGCTCACCTCCTGCTGTGTGGCCCAGTTCTAACAGGATACTGACTGGTAATGATTCCAAGCTGGAGTGCTGGGGACTGCAGCTTTATCAGATATGTGATTTGTAAATACTTTGTCCAATTATTTCTTTTTTTTTTTTTGTAGAGACAGAGTCTCACTTTATGGCCCTTGGTAGAGTGCTATGGCATCACACAGCTCACAGCAACCTCCAACTCCTAGGCTTAGGTGATTCTCTTGCCTCAGCCTCCCAAGTAGCTGGGACTACAGGCACCCGCCATAATGCCTGGCTATTTTTTTGTTGCAGTTCAGCTGGGGCCGGGTTTGCACCCGCCACCCTCAGTATATGGGGCCAGCGCCTTACCGACTAAGCCACAGGTGCCGCCCTGATTTGGGTTTTTAAATATTGCATTAAGGGCTCGACACCTGTGGCTCAAGCGGCTAAGGTGCCAGCCGCATACACCTGAACTGGTGGGTTCGAATCCAGCCCAGGCCCGCCAAACAACAATGATGGCTGCAACCAAAAAATAGCTGGGCATTGTGGCAGGTGCCTGTAATCCCAGCAACTTGGGAGGTGGAGGCAGGAGAATCGCTTGAGCCCAGGAGTTGGAGGTTGCTGTGAGCTGTGATGCCATAGCACTCTACCCAGAGTGAGAGCTTGAGGCTCTGTCTCAAAAAAAAAATATATATATATATATTGCATTAAGATATTATTCATTTTGATTACTGATTTTTTTTGTGCCTACTTAAATTTTGTTCTCACCTGCCTCATTTGCCTCAACGTGTTCAGAAAACTAGGAATAGAAGGGATATTTCTCTTGGTTAAGGTTTATCTACCATAAACATTGTATTTAATGATGAAAAACTGAATGCTTTTCTTAAGTTCCTAGGTAAGGCTATATCCTCTTACCACTTCTTTTTTCTTAACTGTTTCTTTTCATTGCACTGGATGTTCTAGCTAGTCTGATAAGAGTAAGAAAAAGAAATGAGGCATTTAGAATAGAAAGGAGGAAACAAAATTTATGGATGTTATGATCATCTTTGTAGAAAATGTTGTAGGGCCGAGAGGGACCCGGGCACGCCGGCTGGGCTCAGCCGCGGCACCAGTTGCCGCACCGCGACCACGGGGCTGCCCGCCTGGAACCCGTGCAGGATTGGTGGTGATTTTCATAGCCAAGTAAGTACCTGCGTCCCTCAGCGTGAGAAAATAAAAAATAAAAAGCGCCCCACTCCGCTGTCCCCTTGCTCCCTTAAAAAAAAAAAGAAAATGTTGTAGGGCCATATGTGGTGACTCGCACCTGTGATTCTGGCACTTTGGGAAGCCAAGGAAGCCTCCTTGCTTGAGGCTAGGAGTTCCAGGCCAGCCTGAGCAATACGTAGATACCATCTCTACAAAATAATAGAAAAATTAATCCATTGTGGTTGTATGTGCCTGCATTCTCAGTTAGTTGGGAGGCTGAGGCAGGAGAATCACTTCAGCCCAGGAGTTTGAGGTTACAGTGAGGTATGACGAGGCCATTGCATTCTAGTCTAGGCATCCTAGCACTCTGGGTAGGCAAGGCAGAAGAATCCATTTATCTCAGGAGTTTGAGACCAGCTGTAGCAAGAGTAAGACTTCATTTGTAAATTAGCTAGGCCTTGTGGCAGGTGTCTGTAGTCCCAGTTACTCAGAAGGTTGAGACAGGAGGATCACTTGAACCCTAGAGGTTGCTGTGAGCTAGCCTGATACCATGGCACTCTAGCCTGGGCAACAGAGTGAGACTGTCTCCAAAAAAAAAAGTGGCTGGGTACAGTGGCTCACGTGCAGTGCTGTAATCATAGCACTCCAGGAATGGGTGGATTGTTTGAGCTTAGGAGTTCAAAACTAACCTGTACACGAGTGAGACCCTTTCTATACTAAAAATAGAAAAACTAGCCAGACGTGGCAGTGCACACCTGTAGTCCCAGCTACTTCAGGAGCTGAGGCAAGAGGATTCCTTGAGCCCAAGAGTTTAAGGTTGCTGTGATTTATGATGCCATGGCACTCTACCCAGGGCAACACAGTGAGACTCCATCTGAAAAAAAAAAAAAAAATGCTATGGAATCTACAAAAATGTTATTAGTACTAAAATGTGAGTTTAGCAACATTTCAGTATGGACATTTAATGTGTGGAAATTAATTGTATTTCTGTACTGGCAATCAAATTGAAAATTTTTAAATACCATTTACAACAGCATTAAAAATATGATATATCTGCAGCAGGCAGATCTTGAGGCCAGGAGTTTGAGACCATCCTGGGCATCTTGCTGGAGCCTCCAAAAAGAAAAAAAAAAACTACCTTACGCAATATAGTGAGACCCCATGTCTATAACACACACACAGTAAGCCAGGTGTAGTGGTATGCACCTATAGTCCTAGCTCCTGGGGAGACAAGAGAATGCTTGAGCCCATGCTTCGAACTTGAGTTCAAAGTTACAGTGACCTATCATCACACCACTGCACTCCAGCCTGGCCAACAGAGTGAAACCCTGTCTCTTTAAAAAAAGAAGGAGAAGAAGGAGGAAATATAAAACAAAATTTTTTTTAATGAAATAGTTAGGGATAAACCTGACAAAAGATGTATAAGACCTTGCTGAGAGATACTCGAAAATACTTAAATAAATGCAGAAATGTACTATGTTTATGGATCAAAAGATTCAACAATATTTCATGCTTGAGCATGAAAACCCAGACATCACACTTATGAACTACAAAAGGATCCTAACTTCAATTTTATTATAAAGTTACAGTAATGGGGCATTGGCATCGAGATAGCTGAGTTGAACAGTGGAAGAGAGTCCATACATTGATCTACATACATTGTCAATTGATTTTTCTACAGAGGCAATTCCATGAAGAAACAATAGTTTTAACAAATGGTGCTAGAACTATTGTACGTCATCTGTAAAATGTGAAGTTCTATCTAAACCTTATAACACATAGAAAACTTAATTCAAAATGAATCTAGACATGAATGAATACTCTGAAATTATAAAACTTCTAGAGAAAAATCACGGGAGAAAAACTTTATGACCAAGGGTTAGGCAAATATTTCTCAGCTGTGTCACCAAAAGTACAGTCTATTAAAAGGAAAAGTTGCTAAGTCAAAATTCATTAAGATAAAATTACCTCTTTTTTTTTTTTTGAGGCAGAGTCTCACTTTGTCACCCTTGGTAGTATACTGTGGCATCATAGCTCGCAGCAACCTCAAACTTTTGGACTCAGGTGATTCTCTTGCCTCAGCCTCCCAAGTAGCTGAGACTATAGGTGCCCACCCCAATGCCTGGCTATGCTTTTTTTTTTGTTGTTGTTGTTTTGTTTTTTTAAGAGATGAGGTCTCACTCTGGCTCAGGCTGATCTTGAATTCCTAAACTCAAGCAATCTGCCCACCTAGGCCTCCCAGAGTGCTGGGTTACAGGTGTGAGCCATTGTGCCCAGCCTTTTCAGTTAGTATTATCTTCTTTTTATTGTTAGTGTTCTGAAATTTTGTGCTTTGACATGGGTTTCTTTTAATCTGTAATACTAGTAGCTAAGTCCTAGATAGTCCTTTAAATCCAGACATTTTTATCTGGACATTTTCTTTTTTAAAAAATAAATTTCTTTCTTTTTCTTTTTTTTTCTTTTTTTTAGAGATAGAGTCTCACTCTGTTGTCCTCGGTAGAGTGCTGTGGCGTCACAGCTCACTGCAACCTCCAGCTCTTCGGCTTAGGCAATTCTCTTGCCTCAGCCTCCCAAGTAGCTGGGACTATAGGCGCCTGCCACAAAACCTGGCTATTTTTTTGTTACAGTTTGGCCGGGGCTGGGTTTGATCCTGTCACCCTCAGTATATGGGGCCGGCGCCCTGCTCACTTCACAAGCACTGCCCCCCAAAATAAATTTATTTTCCTCCTTTTTCTTTATTCTTTCTTTTGCGACTTTATTAGTTACTTGTCAGCCCTACTACACTGCTCTTCTAATTTCGTAACTTTTTTCCCATTTGCATCTCTTTATCTTTTTTCTAAGAGATTTTTTTCAACTTCCTATTACAATTTCAATCTGATGTATAGTTTTGCTTTATTTTTCAATTCTATAGCAAATTGCTAATGATTTTTACTGGGTTGAGGTACTCATTTAGGGGATAAATATCCCTATGTGTTCCCTTTGACTATATTAATTTAATTTAATTTTTTTGAGACAGAGCCTCAAGCTGTCACCCTGGGTAGAGTGCTGTGGCATCACAGCTCACAGCAACCTCCAACTCCTGGGCTCAAGTGATTCTCCTGCCTCCACCTCCCAAGTAGCTGGGATTACAGGTGCCCGCCACAACGCCCGGCTATTTTTTGGTTGCAGCCATCATTGTAGTTTGGCGGGCCCGGGCTGGATTCGAACCCACCAGCTGAGGCGTATGTGGCTGGCGCCTTAGCCACTTGAGCCACAGACGCCAAGCCTGAATATATTAATTTTATTTCAAAGTTTTGTTTTGTTTTTTTTTTGTAGAGACAGAGTCTCACTTTACTGCTCCCAGTAGAGTGCTATGACGTCACACGGCTCACGGCAACCTCCAGCTTTTTGGGCTTACGTAATTCTCTTGTCTCAGCCTCCCCAACAGCTGGGACTACAGGCGCCCGCCACAACTCCTGGCTATTTTTTGGTTGCAGTTTGGCCGAGGCCGGGTTTGAACCTGCTACCCTCGGTATATGGGGCTGGCGCCCTACTCACTGAGCCACAGGTGCCACCCTATTTCAAAGTTTTTTGACTAGGTTCCAGTGTAGCTACCTAGTGCTCAGTAAGCTTAGTTAATGCTCACTTTTGGCTTCATTTGAGCCTTTGCCAGCCATATGCAGTAGAATTCAGGCATGTCTTTCATTTTGACATTCTGATTACTAAATTCTTTTTTTTTCTGAGGCAGAATCTCATTATGTCACCCTTGTTAGTCACCCTTGTTAGAGTGCTATGATGTCATAGTTCACAGCAACCTCAAACTCTTGGGCTTAAGCAATTCTCTTGCCTCAGCCTCCCAAGTAGCTGGGACAACAGGTGCCCGTCACAACACCTGGCTATTTTGTTGTTGTTGTTGTTGTTGTTGCAGTTGACATTGTTGCTTTAGCTGGCCTTGGCCAGGTTTGAACCCACCAGCCTTGGTGTATGTGGCTGGCGCCCTACCCATTAAGCTATGGGCACCACCTGAGTACTAAATTCTTGTCCCTTAGACAGCAATTCACAGGAGACCCCATCTAAGGGATTTTAAAATACAAGTTTTATTTTTTTTATTTATTTTTTTTTTATTCTTTATTTTTTTGAGACAGAGTCTTACTATGTTGCCCTCAGTAGAGTGCTGTGGCGTCACAGCTCACAGCAACCTCAAACACATGGGCTCAGGAAATTCTCTTGCCTCAGCCTCTCAAGTTGCTGGGACTATAGGTGCCCACCACAAGACCCAGTTACTTTTTGTTTCAGTTGTCATTGTTGTTTAGCTGGCCTGGGCTGGGTTCGAACCTCCCAGCCTTTGTGTATGTGGCTGGCGCAGTAACCACTGTGCTATGGACACCGAGCCAGAAATACATGTTTTAAATTGAAATAGTACTCAAAAGGAAATGTGCCTCATGAAGTCAAGTTATGGATGTTCTTGTTAAATTTTTAGGGAGAAGTTAAAGTTAGTTCCCTCAGAAGACAATCAATGCAAAGCTGGATCCTCTTCATGTCCTACCTAATTCCATGATTCATTTTTGATTTCTTAACTTTTAGGTGTAGCTTAAGTAAGAGGTAGGAAGGAAGAGAAGGGCATTAAAGAATAACCTGAACTGATAGTAGGTATAGCAATATTTTCTACTATGTCCTTTAAATGAATACTGGCTAGAGTGATTACTATTACAGTTTTGGACAAGACTAAAAAACAGCAAAACTCTAGGGCCAGGCATGATTCTCATGCCTGTAATCATAACCCTCTGGGAGGCCGAGGCAGATGGATTGCCTGAGTTCACAGGTTTGAGACCAGCCTGAACAAGAGTGAGATCTGGTCTCTAAAAATAGCTGGGCATTGTGGCCGGCACCTGTAGTCCCAGCTATTTGGGAGGCTGAGGCAAGAGTATCGCTTGACCCCAAGAGTTTAAGGTTGCTGTGAGCTGTGACAGCACAGCACTCTACTGGGGGTAACAAAGTGAGACTCTGTCTCAAAAGAAAAAACAAAAAACCCACTTGACTTTAGTGAAATAAAATAGTTCTCAAGTTTACTAAACTCATCATTTGTGCTTTTTCATAAGCTGTCTCTAATTTTAACTTTTTCCATATATTGCCAGCAAAGAGGCAGGTGTAGTATGGCAATCTCTGACTCTTCTCTTTGATCTCCAGAATTGTGATGTTTAATAATCATTTCTTTCCTTTATAGCTTTTCTTCCTATGACTTCCTATGATCTCTACATGTTGCTTCTTAGAAGATATTCCAGAAGGAAAATGCTTTGCTGTTTGTTCATTATTTTAAGAGAGACTATCCTGCAGAACACAGAATGATATAATTTAAGTCACAAGAAAATAACAATAATAATGATAATTTAACTCACAAGGATGGCAAAGACTAAAAATTACTTCTTCCATTTACAGCAGCTAAAGGAAAACAGTAGTCCATTGTTCTCTAAAGTGGATCTTACCACCTACCACTTGTTGAAATCTTAGCCTTGTCTTTGTACATTTCAGTATGGAAAAAGGTCAGGAGGAAAAATCCTATCTTAACATCTTCTCTTTATATGTAGAGTGGCTGTTACGCAGGTAAATAAAACTATATTTACTCTGTCAGTACCTACAGACAGAGGTAGCACTAATTCAGTGCCTACTTATAGTGGGCCTTAGTAAATATTTTTGGATAAATGCTGAATTAACTGCTGAGTTCTGGAACAATAGCACCTAATAACAGGAATGAAACTGTTCCTGAAAAATTGTGGTGTGTTTCTTGCAATTTGTGGAGAGACTATTAAAAGTTATCCTAACTTAAGTAAATTTTCAAAGCCATTTAATTTTTATATTAATTCAAAAATATTTATTGAGGGCCGGGCGTGGTGGCTAACACCTGTAGTCCCAGCGCTGTGGGATGCCGAGGCGGGTGGATTGCCTGAGCTCAGAGGTTCAAAACCCATATGAGCAGCAGTCAGCCAGAGTAAGACAACATCAAAAACAGCCAGCACCGCAGGAGAAAGAAGAAAATCAACAAAAAAGGAGTACTTCAAACAAAGATGAACAAGCACACTGAAATTAAAAAAGAATATATATTTATTGAGTATTCCCCAAGAGAAGGCAGTGGGCTAGATCATGATATATAGAGGATTTATAGTTTTGAACAAGACACTTAGGACATAGGAAAGAGGGAATACTCTCCTTTATGAAACTTCCAGGTTATTATGGGAGGGAAGCATTACAAAAATATCTATTTTATATGAGGTTAGTGTTATAAAGGAAAATTATACTTCTGAGATCCTATGGATGTGATCTTTCTAGCTTAATTTTTCTGAAATTTAATCTATTGATGTAGTTAGTAGAATCTCTAAAGTCATCAGAAAAGCTTGGCATGGTTCCTCATTATAGTCATGTGTAGGCAATAGATAGTAAAGATTGTCTCTAGGTATAATCTGTTTTTTTCTCTTACTTTTTTTGGGGGGGAGGAGGAGGGACAAAGTCTCACTCTGATACCCTGGGTAGAGTGCTATGGCATCATAGCTCACAGAAATGAGGTTTTTCCTCTTGGGCTCAAGTGATCCTCTTTTTTCAGCCTCCCCAGTAGTTGAGAATACAGGCAGCCGCCATGATGCCCAGCTCCTTTTTCTGTTTATAGTAGAAACAGGGTCTTGCTCTTCCTTAGTCTGCTTTCAAACTCCTGAACTTAGGCTATCTACCAGCCTCAGTCTCCCAGAGTGCTACGATTACAGGCATGAGCCACCATGCCTGACCTTTCTCTTAGTTTTAAATTGTGAAATATATGTTATAAACTTGTACTCTCTCCTTTCTCCCTACTTCTCACTGACTGGCATTTTATATTAATCATTCATTTCTTTATATTTTTCCATTTGTCTATCTCTAAGCAATATTTTAGTTTTGCCTGATTTTCTTCTTTATGTAAATGGATTCACAATGTCATATCTTTTTTCTGTGACTTACTTTTTCCTTGTACATTTTGATATGTGCAGTGTAATTTATTTTCACTGTTTTAGTGTTCCTTTATATGAATATATGAAAATATGTATTGTTTAATCTATTGATGAACATTTTGGTTCTCCCAGCATTTTTACTGTTAGAAACATTGCTACTGTCAACATGATGTGCTGCTATCTTGTCTTCTGGTGTACATGTACATGTGTTTCTCTAGTGTAGAATTCTAGGGATGTAGTTGCTATGTAGAGTGTGCACCATGTTTTTACTTCCTAGGTAAAACCAATTTATGAAAGTAGTTGTACCAATTTATATTTCTACCAGCTTTGCTTTATTAGTACTTAATATTGTCAACTTTTAAAATTTTACCAGTATGGTAGGTGGAAAATACTGTCTTCATATATGGGCAGTAATAAGATTATGGACAATGATAATATTGTATATTGAAGTCTATCTTTTGTTTCTCTTACTTCCATCCTTTAACCAAAACAGACCCCAAAAGGAATGTAGCTATGAGAATATAAAATTCTCAGGGCTTACTGTAAGGTTTATAAGTTCAAAGTATAGCTTTTTCTAAGTCCTGTGAATAAAGTACAAAGTATGATGAGAACATCTCTCTAAATTTATGTAAGTATAAACTTTTCCTCTAAATGGAAACTGTGGTCTTCTTGAGATGGTAATGAAATAACTGTCACTTAATCATGGGAATACATTCTGATAAAAGTGTTGTAAGATGATATTGTCGTCACATGAACATCCATGGGGCAGCAGTCCTCAGTCTTCTTAGCACCAGGGACTTGTTTCATGGAAGATAGTTTTTCCGATTAGGGCAGGGAGAGTTCAGGATGATTTAAGTACATTACATTTTATTGTACACTTTATTTCTATTCTTGTTATATCGTCACACTAAATTACATTATTACATTCTCATAAGAGTGAATGAGATCCCTTGCACTCACAACCTAGATCCCTTGCACTCACAGTTTATGGTAGAGTTCATGCTCTTAGGACAATCTAATGTAGCAGCTGATCTGACAGGAAGTGGAGCTCAAGCGGTGATGTGAGCGTGGGGAGTAACAGTAAATACAGGTGAAGCTTCATTTGTTTGTCTATTGCTCACCTCTTGCTGGTTCCTTTTCTGGTTTGTTTTGTTTTTGAGACAGAGTTTCAAGCTGTCACCCTGAGAGTGCAGTGGTGTCTTAGCTCACAGCAACTTCTAACTCAGGCTCAAGAGATCCTCTTGCTTCAATTTTTCTATTTTTAGTAGAGACGGAGTTCTCGCTTTTGCTGAGGCTGGTCTCAAACTCAGGAGCTCAAGCAATCCACCTGCCTCGGCCTCCCAGAATGCTAGGATTACAGGCCTTAGCCAACACACCCCACCTTTTAGCCGGTTCCTAACAGGCCATGGACTGATACAGGTTGGTGGCCCAGGGGTTGGAGACTACTTTTCTATTTGATTCTTTGTGCTTCCTTCATTGATGCTTTCTGTTCATCAAATATTTATTGAACATCCAGTTTGCCAGGTATTTTGAGGACATAAGCATTAAAATATTAAGATTTTTTTATCTTCAGATATCTGTTTATAGTCTGTTCCAACACCCTTAATGTTTTTTTAACTATGATGACAGAGGTGTTGGGTATATGTTGATTTGTGGGTATGTGTTATGGCCCTGTTTATTTTCAGAGCTCAGTACGGTCTCAGTGTTATAACTGGCCTTATATGTAAAATGGCATGAGTACTACCTATGTGTCGCTCTCTTATATTGCTGCTTGCTTCCTGCTGTGTGGCCCAGTTCCCCAGGGGTTGGGGACTACAGTCATAGCGTGTACTTACACAAACCTATATGGTATAACATATTGCTCCTAGGATAAAAACCTATACAGCATATTACTGTATTGAATGCCTTAGGCAATTGCAAAACAATTTTAAGTATTTGTATCTAAAGATACTTAAACATGCTCAGTGCCCATGGCTCAGTGGTTAGGGTACCAGCCCCTTTCGCCGGGGCTGGCAGGTTCAAACCCAGCCCGGGTCTGCTAAACAACAGTGATAACTACAACAAAAAAATAGGCATTGTGGCAGGCGCTTGTAGTCCCAGCTACTTGGGAGGCTGAGGCAAGATAATCGCTTAAGCCCAAGAGTTTGAGGTTGCTGTGAGCTGTGACGGCATATCACTCTGCTGAGGACGACATAGTGGGACTCTGTCTCAAAAAACAAAAAAAAAGAAAAAGAAAAATAAAGATACCTAAATAGATATAGTAAAAATATAGTATAAAGGATTTTGAAAATTATGTCTGTTTAGGGAACTTACCATGAATGGTGTTTTTATTGAAGTTTTTCTAGGTGAGTTAATAAGTGAGTGGAGGCCTAGGATGTTGTTCTGGGTGAGTTACTAAATGAATATGAAGGCCTAGGATGTTGTGATACAGTACTGTACATGCTATGAACACTTTACTTAAGCTACACTAAATTTATACTAAAACTTTTTTCTTAATGAATAAATTATTCTGGGTGGCGCCTGTGGCTCAAAGGGGTAGGGCACTGCCCCATGTGCCGGAAGTGGCCTATTCAAACCCAGCCCCGGCTAACAACTGCAAAAATAAAATAAAATAAAATAAAAATATTAAATTATTCTTAGTTTACTGTTACTAAAAAAAAAAAAAAAAAGTATGGTCTCACGGTGTTGCCCACCTTAGACTTGAACTCCTGGGCTCAAGCAATCCTCCTGCCTTAGCCTCCTGAGTATTGGGGACAAAAGGCACAGGCCACTGTGCCAGGCTTAGCTTGCTGTAACCTTTTTGTTTTGTAAACTTTAAAAATTTTTTTTTCCGGTTTTTGGCCAGGGCTGGGTTTGAACCCACCACCTCCGGTATATTGGGCCAGCACCCTATTCCTTTGAGCCACAGGCACTACCTTAAATTTTTTAATTTTTTAAAACCTTTGGCTCTTTTTAACAGGCCGTGGTCGGTTAGGACCAAGGTCAGTGGTGTAGGAGTTTTAAATTATTTTAAAACACAAACACATTAAATAGCTGTACAAAAACATTTTCTTTATATTGTTAGTCTATACAATTTTTTCTATTAATTTTTTCTATACCCTATCTAATTATCATCTATTATTTTTTTTAATTTCTTAAGCAGTTTTATTAAAAGCTAGGATACAAACACACATTTTAACTTAGGCATACACAAGATCAGGGTTATCAATATTTGTCTTTCCACCTCCATATCTTCTAATAACAGGCATGGAGCTGTCATTTCCTATGATAAGGAGACTGTCTTCTGGAATACCTCCTGAAAGACCTGCCTAAGGCTATTTTACAGTTAATTTTTTTTTTTTTTTTTTTGAGACAGAGTCTCACTCTGTTGCCCCAGGCTAGAGTGCCACAACATCAATCTAGCTCACAGCAACCTCGAATTCCTAGGTTCAAGGGATCCTTCTGACTCACTCTCTGGAGAAGACTAATGCACAGCCACAGTGCCTGGCTAACTTTTTATTTTTAATAGAAACGGGACCTCAGTCTTGCTCAAGCTGGTCTCAAGCTCCTAAACTCAAGTGATCCTCCCACCTTGACCTCCCAGACACTAGGATTACAGGTGTGAGTGAGCCACTGCACCCAGCAGTATACTCTATAAACGATTGAAAGAAGTATAGTATAGTATCATATACATAAACAAGTAGCATAGTCATTTATTAACATTCTGAATTATTATTGTATGATCGTCTGTTCTATACCTTTTTTTTTTTTTTTTTTGTAGAGACAGAGTCTCACTTTATGGCCCTCGGTAGAGTGCCATGGCATCACACAGCTCACAGCAACCTCCAGCTCCTGGGCTTAAGCGATTCTCTGGCCTCAGCCTCCCGAGTAGCTGGGACTACAGGCGCCTGCCAGAACGCCCAGCTATTTTTTGGTTGCAGTTTGGCCGGGGCCGGGTTTGAACCCGCCACCCTCGGTATATGGGGCCGGCGCCCTACCAACTGAGCCACAGGTGCCGCCTTGTTCTATACTTTTTTGTTTGTTTTAGCAGGACCTGGCTGGGTTCTAACCCACCACCCCCAGTGCACAGGCCTGGTACTCTAACCATTGAGCTACAGGCGCCCAGCCTGTACTATACTTTTATGTGACTGGCAGCACAGCAGATTTGTTTACACCAGCATCATCACAAACATCTGAGTAACATGACCTCACAATGACCTCACAACAGCTACAAAATCACTAAGCAACAGGAATTTTTCAGCTCCATTATAATCTTATGGGATCACCGTAATATATTTGGTCCATCATTGACCAAAACATTATTATGCAATGCCTGACTATACTTTTGTTATATGACTTGCAATGCAGTTAGGCAAGTACTCCTCAACTTACAATGGGGGTTACATCCTGATAAACTCATTGTAAGCTAAAAATATTTTTTTTTTATTTATTTTATTTTTGTAGAGACAGAGTCTCACTTTATGGCCCTCGGTAGAGTGCCATGGCCTCACACAGCTCACAGCAACCTCCAACTCCTGGGCTTAAGCAATTCTCTTGCCTCAGCCTCCCGAGTAGCTGGGACTACAGGCGCCCGCCACAACGCCTGGCTATTTTTTGGTTGCAGTTTGGCTGGGGCCGGGTTTGAACCCACCACCCTCGGTATAGGGGGCCAGCGCCTTACCAACTGAGCCACAGGCACCGCCCAAAGCTGAAAATATTTTAAGTCAAAATTGTGTGGCTCAGCTGGGCACAGTGGCTCACCCTGTAATCCTGGCACTCTGGGGGCTGAGGCAGGTGGATTGCTTGAGCTCACAAGTTCAAAACCAGCCTAAGCAAAAGCGAGACCCCTTCTCTACTAAAAAATAGGATCATTTGAGCTGTGAGCTATGATGCCACGGCACTCTACCCAAGGTGACAGCTTAATACTTATCTAAAAAAAAAAAAAATTTGGAGCTCATTGTGAGCTGTGGCTCACTGCTGCTGTCTAGCATCATGAGAGAAGTACAGTATGGTTTTTTACACCATTATAAAGTCAAAAAATTGTAGGTGACTGTAGTCCCAACTACTCAGAAGGCTGAGGCAAGAGAATCGCTTAAACCCAAGAGTTTTGTTTTTTTTTTGTAGAGACAGAGTCTCACTTTATGGCCCTTGGTAGAGTGCCGTGGCCTCACACAGCTCACAGCAACCTCCAACTCCTGGGCTTAAGCGATTCTCTTGCCTCAGCCTCCCGAGCAGCTGGGACTACAGGCGCCCGCCACAACGCCCAGCTATTTTTTGGTTGCAGTTCAGCCGGGGCCGGTTTTGAACCCGCCACCCTCGGTATGTGGGGCCGGCGCCTTACCTACTGAGCCACAGGCGCCACCCCTAAACCCAAGAGTTTGAAGTTGGTGTTAGCTATAATGCCACAGCACTCTACCAAGGGAGACTTAGTGAGACTCTGTCTCAAAAAAAAAAAAAAAATTATAGGTGAAACCATTAAGTTGGATTACCTTCTATATAATGATATGAGAACTTCTTGGAATATGACTTCATTTTTCCCCCTTCTTTCTATAGGAGATTAGAAAAGAAATTCTTTGATTTATAGTTGGGTAAGACCTTACTTTGAGGGAAAACTGGTATTTCTGCATTGAGTCTGTAACATTACTATGAGTTTTTCCTTAGTCTGATGTGGTTTAAAACATTGAATTTTAAAAGCGTGTGTTTCTGTCACATGTATTTGTTAGAAATGCAAAAGTGTTTATCTGATATACTGGTCTCTCCTTCTATTCTTGCAGCTGTGACTTGGTTTTTTTAGTTTCTTGCTACTTCTTGCTTGCTTTCTCACTCTAATCTTTTACCCATTCGGACTTATCCAACTTTGTGGCTAGAAACCCATAGAATCTTTTCTAGTAATAAGAACAAAACCTGTAATGGGGGGAGATCTTTAGAGCTAGATTCTGGGACACTGGAGATATGAACATCATGCCAAAATAGGCTATTTTAATATTTCATAGATTAAAAGAAAAGGAATCTGAATCTGAGGGATAAATGGATCTAAACTATTTTCACCATTTATTATATTCAAAATACACATATCTTTTGGACTCAAAAATTGTGATTCTTCATGTTAGGGTCCAGTCATCTTGGACCCTAAGCCTGATGTCAATCTACAGTCATTGGATTTAGCTAAGCTGCCTTTATCTTATTCTTATCATTTTGAAGAGGTTCTTGGTTGGCAGTGAAAATGCTCTCTGAATGGTAGAGGTTCTCATTATAATAAAGCTCAGGTTAATAACAGTACTGTCAAGGATAGCTGGATGCAGTCATACCAGTTTGTATTTAGACAAGATTAGAAATTAGAAGAGAAACTACAATCCTAACATTTTTAATTTCATAAGGAAACTAGGCCAACAGAGCTTAAATGACCACAACTAATGTCTTAAAATCTTGAGGGTGCTAGAAAACTGTAAAATAGAAGCCAGGAAAACTTGCTTTACAGAGCTAAGTGCAGCTTGTTATAGAGCAGTGGTTCTCAAACTGTGGGTCGCAACTCCTTGGTAACAATGAAAATACATCCCAGCATTAGGAAGGTTGAGAACCACTGTTATAGAGGGAAGGGAAAGAGGGAATTGAGAGAGACCTCTCATCTTTTTAAAGATAGCAAAAGTAGGCTCAGCACCTGTAGCTCAGCGGCTAGGGCGCTGGCCATATACACTGGGGCTGGTGGGTTCGAATCCAGCCTGGGCCTGCCAAACAACAATGACAACTACAACAAAAAAATAGCTGGACATTGTGGCAGGCACCTGTAGTCCCAGCTACTTGGGAGGCTGAGGCAAGAGAATCACTTAAGCCCAAGAGTCTGAGGTTGCTGTGAGCTGTGATGGCACATCACTCTACTGAGGGTGACATAGTGAGACTCTGTCTCAAAAAAGAAAAAGATAGCTAAAGTATTGTGCTGTAGAAATTTTTCTGCTGTTAGAAGCTGTCCCGCTCACCTGTTTTTCCAAAGTCTTTTTCTCAGACAGGTGACTAGCCAACTGCTTCATTGAAGTGGAGATTAAGTACTTTCTCTCTAACTCCTTAGAGAATTATGGAATTATTACCAACTTGTCTCCTAACTGACCAGTTGTATCTGCATGGGAAGACTGTGTTCTATATTATGTGTTCTAAAATTATGCAGTTTATTCTTTAAGAAGTGGAAGAGGAAGATAGTAGAGATGATGGCAACTTCTTAGTCTTAATAATGTAATAAAGACAATGTTGCAGCTACCCCAATAGAGCAGGTAGTTTAATTATACATCAGATTTTTATTTTGTGACTTTATCTCCTGGCTTGCTCAGGTGAACATTAGTCAAGTTCCATTTTAGCTATTCTTCTGGAGACCAGAGCAGAATAATAGAAGAATTATGGAAGATGTTCCTGTCTTATTTCTAACCTAAAATAAGGATGGTCTTGAAAAGCCAAAAAAAGAGAAGGCTCATTTAAGGGTTTGTTTATTTTGGTTTTTCTGAGACAGAGTCTCACTCTATTGCCCTGGATAGAGTGCCATAGCATTATTAACTCACTGCAACCTCAAACTCTTGGGCTTAAGTGATCCTCTTGCCTCAGCCTCCTGTGCAGCTGGGACTACAGTAGCCTGCCACAACACCCGGCTTAGTTTTTCTATTTTTAGTAGAGATGGTGTCTTGCTCTTGCTCAGGATGGTCTCTAGCTCAGGTGATCTACTGGCCCCAGCGTCAGCTTCCCAGAGTACTAGGATTATAGACACAAGCCACTGTGCCCAGCCCATTTGAGTTTTTTAGTTAATAATTTAGTACTTTAGACGGGCATTGTGGCGGACGCCTGTAGTCCCAGCTACTCTGGAGGCTGAGTCAAGAGAATCACTTAAAACCCAAGAGTTGGAGGTTGCTGTGAGCTGTGATGTCACAGCACACTACTAAGGGTGACATAGTGAGACCCTGTCTCAAAAAAATAATAATAATAATTTAGTAGGGCGGCGCCTGTGGCTCAGTCGGTAGGACGCCAGTCCCATATACCCAGGGTGGCGGGTTCAAACCCGGCCCCCGGCCAAACTGCAACCAAAAAATAGCCGGGCGTTGTGGCAGGCGCCTGTAGTCCCAGCTACTCGGGAGGCTGAGGCAAGAGAATCGCTTAAGCCCAGGAGTTGGAGGTTGCTGTGAGATGTGTGAGGCCACGGCACTCTACCCGAGGGCCGTACAGTGAGACTCTGTCTCTACAAAAAAAAAAAAAAAAAGAAAGAAAATTCTGTGGTCCCTTAAGGGCCAAGAAAAAAAATAATAATAATTTAGTAGTCAACTTCTAACCTGTTCTTTTTCTTTACTTTTTTTTTTTTTTCTCTTTTTGAGACAGAGTCTTACTTTGTCACCCTTGGTAGAGTCTGTGGCATCACAGCTCACAGCAACCTCCAACTCTCTTGGGCTTAAACAATTCTCTTGCCTCAGCCTCCCCAAGTAGCTAGGATTATATGCGCCCACCACAACACCCAACTATTTTTAGAGATGGCATCTTGCTCTGGCTCAGGCTGGTCTCGAACCTGTGAGCTCAGGGAAATCCACCCCCTTTGGCCTCTTAGAGTGCTAGTATTATAGGCGTGAACCACCACACCTGGCCTTTTTGTTTGTTTGTTTGTTTGTTTGTTTGAGATAGAATCTCACTCTGTCACCCTAGGTAGAATTCCATGGCATCATAGCTCACAGAAACCTCAAACTCTTGGGCTTGAGCAATCCTCTTGCCTCAGCCTCCCAAGTAGCTGGGACTATAGGGCCTGCCACATTGCTGAGCTAGTTTTTCTATTTTTAGAAGAAACAGGGTTTCGCTCTTGTTCAGGCTGGTATCAAACTTCTGAGTTCAAGCATTCCACCCACCTTGGCCTCCCAGAGTGCTGGGATGATAGGCATGAACCTTCCTAACCTGTTCTTAGCCTGAGAAGAGCTACTAATAATCAGGGTAATCTATAGTCAGAGATGAAGGTCAGCAGGTGAAGCCCCTTTGGAGAATCCCTAGAGCATATTTAATAACAATAGAAACTGCCGCAACAGCATTTATCAGACTGTGTTCCTGGCAACAATGCTAAATGCTTAATATATGACATTTCATTTAATTCTTATAGTAGCTCTGGGAGATACATACTAGTATAATTTTCAGTTTACTAATGGGAAAATTGTGGCTTAAAGATATAAAATGACTTCCCTAAAGTTGCACAGCCAATAGTAGAGGATCTATTTGAACCTAAGTTGGCTATCTTCAAAGTCTATTTATTTCTCTTAAACATTATCCCCTCCTACTTACCTTCACCTTTAACTTCTATTTGAAGAAGTCCTTCTTCCTTTATCTCATCTTTTCTTTAACCAAAGCCCTCCTCTACGTCTTCCTAAAATAGTCCACATTTATGGAGCTTTTCATAGATACTCTTTTTTTTTTTTTTGAAACAGAGTCTCACTATGTCACCCTCAGTACAGTGCCATGGTATCACAGCTCACAGGAAACTCAAACTCTTGGGCTTAAGCGATTCTTTTGCCTCAGCCTCCCAAGTAGCTGAGACTACGAGTACTCATCACAATGTCTGGCTATTTTTTGGTTGCAGTTGTCATTGTTGTTTGGCAGGCCAGGGCTAGATTCGAACCTGCCAGCTTCAGTGTGTTTGGCTGGCATCCTAGCTACTGACTTAACAGGTGCCAAGCTGTAGATATTCTTTTATGTGAGATTTTTCTTTCTACAAGGTCAACTAAGAAGTTTTTACATATTACATATTACAAACAGACCCAACATTTAAGAGGTTTGTTCAGGCCAGGTTGGGTGGTTCTTGCCTGTAATCCTAGTACTCTGGAGGTGAGGTCAAGAGTTCAAGATGAGGCTTAGCGCCCGTAGCTCAGTGAGTAGGGCACCTGCCACATACACCGAGGCTGGCGGGTTCCAGCCCAGGCCAGGCATGCTAAACAACAATGACAGCTGCAACAAAAAAATAACCATACGTTGTGGTGGGCACCTGTAGTCACAGATACTTGGAAGGCTGAGGCAAGAGAATCTCTTAAGCCCAATAGTTTGAGGTTGCTGTGAGCTGTGATGGCATCATAGCACTCTACCCAGGGCAACAAAGTGAGACTCTGTCTCAAAAAGAAAAAAAGAAGAGTTCAAGATCAGCCTGAGCAAGAATCAGAGCCTGTCTCTACTAAAAATAGAAAAAATTAGCTGGGCACTGTGGCAGACACCTTTAGTCAGCTATTCAGGAGTCTGAGGTAGGAGGATCACTTGAGCCCAGGAGTTTGAAGTTGTGTGCCATGGCACTCTAGCCTGGGACAATAGAGTTGAGACTCTGTCTCAAACAAAAAATAAAAAGAGGTTTGTTCATTATACAGATTTGGTGAAAAACAATCTACCCTTTTAGAAAGCTGTTGGTGGTATTCACAGGTAAGTGTCACCCATAAGTTATAGTAAAAATTGAGACTAATAGATGCTAGTAAAAGGTAGATGTGGAATGTAACTGGTTGTGATTCAAACTAAAACATTTAAGTCTACTAGAAAATTAAAATGCTTTGGGCTGATCCAGCAGATCTTGGAGAAGGAAAAAAAAAGCGTACTGCACATGGCCCACATTTAACTTATGAAGTTTGGCTGGGTATAGTGGTTCACATCTATAATTCTAGCACTCTGAGGCTGATGTGGGTAGATTGCTTGACCTCAGGAGCTCAAGTCCAGCCTGAGCAAGACTCCGCCTCTACTAAAAAAAATGTAAAAGGCTAGGTGTGGCAGCTCACACCTATAATCCTAGCACTCTGAGAGCCTGAGTCCAGTGGATCATCTGAGATCAGGAGTTTGAGACCAGCCGGAGCAAGAGGTAGACCCCATCTCAACTAAAAATAGGAAGAAGGGCGGCACCTGTGGCTCAGTGGGTAGGGCGCCAACCCCATATACCAAGGGTGGTGGGTTCGAACCCGGCCCCAGCCAAACTGCAACAAAAAATAGCTGGGTGCTGTGGCCAGCACCTGTGGTCCCAGCTATTTGGGAGGCTGAGGCGAGAGAATTGCTTAATAAGCCTAAGAGTCGGAGGTTACTGTGAGCTGTGACACCACAGCACTCTACCAAAGATGATAAAATGAAACTGTGTCTCTATAAAAAAAATAATAATAAATAGGAAGAAAAAAAAACTAGCCAGTAGTTTTTTAGCTACTAGCCTACAGTCTCAGCTATTCGAGAGACTGAGGCGAGAGGATCTCGTCAGCCCAGGAGTTTAAGGTTGCTGTGAGCTATGATGACACCATGGCACTTTACTCAGGGCAACAGAAAGACTGTCTCAATAATAATAATAATAATTTTAAAGGCTTGGCGTCTGTAGCTGAGTGGCTAGGATGTCAGCCACATACACCGGAGCTGGAGGGTTCAAAATACAGCCCAGGCCTGCCAAACAATGACAACTACAACCAAAAAATAGCTGAGTATTGTGGTGGGTGCCTGTAGTCCCAGCTACTTGGGAGGCTGAGGCAAGAGAATCACTTAAGCCCAAGAGCTTGAGGTTGCTGTGAACTGTGACACCATAGCACTCTGCCAAGGGGGACATAGTGAGGCTCTGTCTCCAAAAAAAAGAATAATAATAATTTTAAAAATAAAATAAGAAAGTAACTTATGAACTTTAATCTTTCCTGGCTATCAACTACTTGATAATTAGAAATATCAATTCTGAACCTGTGTGCTATCCTGGCTTAAGGGAGATTCAGACTATGCTCAGTATTCAAGTTTTGCGGCCTGAACTATTTGAATATCAGCTATGGTTCAGGGGTGTGGGTTATTTGATGATAAAAGAAAAAATGAATATCACCTATGGATAAGTATAAGGTCATACATATGGACAGAGAAAGGGGTATGTACGATAAAGGGTTATCTTTCTCTATATATATATCAGGGTTTTGATTAGTCATAACCCAAGAAAAAAATCCAGAAATTAGCCAGGACTGGTGGTGCATGCCTATAGACTCAGGCTAAGGCAGGAAGATAGCTTGATCCCAGGAGAACAAGACTGCAGTGAGAATGTAAATGTCTTAATACAATAACTAAGAAAATGCCAGGAAGGCTATGTTAACCAGTGTGATGAAAATGTGTCAAATGGTCTATAAAACCAGTGTATGGTGCCCCATGATCGCATTAATGTACACGGCTGTGATTTAATAAAAGAAAAAAAAAAAAGACTGCAGCGAGCTATGATCCCACCATTGCACTCTAGCCTGGGTAACAGAGAGAGATCCTGTCTCAAAAAGAGTAGGAAAAAGAAAGATTTCTGTCACACTTATCTGTACAAGTAAAAGTTAAGACACCCATAATATCCATGTGTAGGAGATTGGTCAAATTATTTAAAAGAATGATATTCTAACATTTAAAATTGTATTTTAAATTATACCTAGGCCAGGTGTGGTGGCTCACCCCTCTGATCCCAGGACTCTGGGAGGCTGAGGCAAGAAAATCACTTTTAGCCCGTGTTTGAGGTTGCAGTAAGCTATGACGCCACTGCACTCTACCAAGAGCAACAAAGTGTGAGAGTCTGTCTCAAAAAAAAAAAAAAAAATTATACCTAATTGACACAAAAATGTTTTTAATGCAGTAAAATTCTGGTAATCTGGCCTTTTGTAATCTGAAAATTCTAGTTGGTCTTGAAGAAAGTTGCCATATTCAAGAATATCCAGAATGGTCTGGTGGTCTTACTATAACTCATTCCTATGGTAGAATTGGGAGGGTAAGGATTGCTGGCTGGATGCAGTGGCTCACACTTGTAATCCTAGCATTCTGGAAGGTGAAAGCAGGTGGATTGCTTGAACTCAGGAGTTCACGAGCAGCCTAAGCAAGAGTAAGACCTTGTCTCTAGTAAAAATAGAAAAACTACCTCAGCATGGTAGTATATGCCTGTAATCTCAGCTACTCAGGAGGCTGAAGCAAGAGGATTGCTTGAGCCCAAGAGTTTGAGGTCGCTGTGAGCTATAATGCTACGTACTCTACCAAAGGCAACAGAGTAAGACTGTCTCAAAAAAAAAAAAGGATTGGGATTGGTGTTTTCTGTCTGCTTACAACACTTAACGAGGTGGAACATTTTAACGATCATTCAAGTACTGTGTTTAAGGATGATGCAAAAAATTTAATTTTTTGAAGAGCAGGAAGGGTTTGAAATGTTTTATGTCATAAACACACATAAAAGACTCATTTACGGCTCGGCGCCTATAGCTCAGCAGCTAGAGCGCCAGCCACATACACAGGGGCTGGAAGGTTCGAACCCAGCCTAGGCATGCCAAACAAAAGACTGTGATTTGGACAAAACAAAGATTTGAAGGGGATATGATCAAATATTTAAAAATGCAAAGATTTTAAAGAACATTGGCTTTTGAACTCCAGGAACTGATCCAATCAGAATGAATCCAAGGATTTTTGTTAGTGTGAAAAGAAACTGTCTCTTTCCACTGAGTTTGGAGTTATAAGCCTGTAAAGCTTTAACTGCCATAGCTACCTGGCCACTTGAGAGAAGAGCCTAGTTGAAAATGGAGCTAGAATAGAGAAAGCAAGAGAGGGAGGCATAGAAACTGGATCCCTATGACATTTGAGCCCCTACATTTAGGCCATGCTTGACTTAGACTTGCTCAGTTTCATGAGAGCCACTAATTGCTCATTTTGCTTAAGTCAGTTTGACTATGGTTTTCTGTCACTCGTAACAGAAAAAGTCTTAATACAATCTCCTTATTGATCATTAGTCCAACTACTTCATTTCTTGAAGTTGAAATTTGGAGAATAAATGGTAGAAAACTGGAACTAAACCCCTGCTACCTCCTTTATAAGCTTTATCAGTTTTAGTAGGTTTGGAGTAAACTCTGTGATGGATTTGGGGATTTTTTTTTTTTTTTGTAGAGAAAGAGTCTCACTTTATGGCCCTCGGTAGAGTGCCGTGGCCTCACACAGCTCACAGCAACCTCCAACTCCTGGGCTTAAGCGATTCTCTTGCCTTAGCCTCCCCAGTAGCTAGGACTACAGGCGCCCGCCACAACACCCGGCTATTTTTTTTTTGGTTGCAGTTCGACCGGGGCCGGGTTTGAACCCGCCACCCTCGGTATATGGGGCCGGCGCCCTACTGACTGAGCCACAGGCGCTGCCCGGGATTTTTTTTTTTTTTTTTTAATAGAGTCTTGCTGTGTCACCTGAGCTAGAGTACCAGGGCTTCAGGTAGCTCACAGCAACTTCAGACTCCTCTTTTTAGTACAGATGGGGGCTCTTGCTTTGCTCAGGCTGGTCTTGAACTCCTGAGCTCAATCAATCCTACCACATGGGCCTTGTAGAGTGCTAGGATCATAGGCATGAGCTACTGCACCCCAGCCTTGAAGATGCCATTGAAGATGAACTAACAGAAGTTAGCCCTACTCTTACAGTGTCTTTTGGAATGACAGTGACTGCTGATGGAATAAAACTGACCCCAATACTATAGTTCTTATTTTTCTAAGACATTGGATAAGTGTTCTTTTTTTCTTAGATACCATGGACCATAGTATCTTCAGATTGTTGGCTTAATAACTCAGTCATGTGTAAACTCAATGGATAACATTTGGCTAGCTTTTTTTTTTTTTTTCTTTTGGAGACAGAGTCTTAACTCTGTTGCCCCAGACAATGGCATCATCATAGCTTACTGCAGCCCCAAACTCCTGGGCTCAAGCAATCATCTTGCTTCAGCCTCCCAAGTAGCTAGGGCTACAGGTGCATGCCACCACATCCAGCTAATACTTCTATTTTTTATAGTAACAAGGTCTCACTATGTTGCTCAGGCTGGTCTTGAACTCTTGGACTCAAGTGATTCACCTGCTTCGGCCTCCCAAAGTGCTAGGATTACAGGCATGAGCTGTTACACCCAGCCTTGGCTACCTTTTTTTGATGTTACCCATTGCCTGGGTCTCCTAAGCTTCTAGGATCAGCAGACTCATTTTCTAGGGGTATGTCTAGTAATATGTAATGGGATAATGGATTTCAAATATATGCCAGGCTCTTAATCTGCCTTAGGAGTTTGATATGCTGTTCCTACTGCCTATAGTATTCCATTATGGGGTCTTCATATGGAGGGCTCCTTCTCATCCTTCAGGTCTCAGTTTAACTCCAGCATCTTCAGAGATACCATCTCTAACTACCCCAGGAAGCTTCCATCTCATTGTTCTCTTATCATATGTCCTATTTGTTTCTATTTCTTTGTTTATTTGTTTGTTTTTGGTAGGGGGCAGTCTTGGGCTGAGCCTTGCTCTGTTGCCTGAGTTAGAATACAGTGGTATTGGCGGTGCCTGTGGCTCAAAGGGGAAGGGCACCAGTCCCATATGCTGGAGGTGGCAGATTCAAACCCAGCCCTGGCCAAAAACAGCAAAAAATAAATAAATAAATAAATAAATAAAAATAAAATCTATAAAAAAATAGAATACAGTGGTATCATCATAGTTTACTGCAACCTCCAACTCACAGACTCAAGCAATCCTCCTGCCTTAGCCTCCCAATAGCTGAGACTACAGGTATAAGCCACCATGCCCAAGTTCCCCCGTCCTTTTTTTTTGAGACAGCAGTCTCCCTAATGCCTAGGCTTTTCTTGAACTCCTAAACTCAAGTGATCTTCCTGCCTTTCTTTCCCAAAGTGCTAGGATCACTGTGTCTGCCCTCTATTTGTTTCTTAATAGCAGTTTCTAATTTATACATATTTACCTGACTTTTCATTTACCAACCCATACCCAGTACACAGGAGCCACACATAAGGGGTACTCAATAATTATTTTTTTTAATGATTGAGTTCTGTATTTCTAGGGCTTGAAAAACATTAAAAGGCCACTATTTGGGCCCTTTCCCCAGTTCTGTCCCAAGTACCTTAATTGCCCTTATATCTTCACTGACTGATCACATGCCACAAATCCTGAAGACAAAGGAAATTGAAAACTGTACTCAACTACTATACAAATAGATGTCTCAGGCAGTTTTGAATTAATATTTTATTATCTCTATTTTATAGTTTATCATGCCTCATTTTTCTCTTTTCTGTAACTTCTCACCTACCCACTTGACTCTGACTCAGATTCCTCACACTAAAAGGGTGTATTAGAAAAGTGAGGTGGCCCTGAGCACCAGAGAGGATGTATGGAATGACAGGGGCCACCAGAAATCTCTTTCATGACTAATCACTCTCAGGTCACAGTTTAGAGTCTAGAATGAGAGGGACTTTGAGTGCCTCTTTTTCCTGCTTAGTGCCCTCAGCTTGAGTGCTTAGCTGGCAGACGGGCACCTTTTCCTCCTCAGTTACTGTCAGAGCAACATGAAGGTCAGGCTGAGAGAGACAAATGAGAGCAGCTCCGGGAAAGGAGGTTACCACGGTAACAAGCAGGCAAGCCTGCTATTTGGAAAGAGGCCTAATCTTTCTCCTCCTTCTCCCTCCTTCTTAGCACAGGAATATGGGTATTGTTTAGCTGACCTGCATCCATGGGATGAGAGGCATAATCCCTTTCTGACAGTTACCAATGACACTGGGAGTGAGCTGCTTTGCATTTTAATTTGATAAGTAGCAGCCACAGTTTTCTCAGAAGTGCTGGAAACATGGCCTTTTTTGGCTCAATTCCAGATAGGATATTCTGGTTGCCACAGGGTGGGAGTGATGGTGTTGTATTGTTTATTTCTCAACAAAGATTTTTCATATTTGCATATATGTAGAAGATGGTGCTTGGTAGATAATTAGAATCAAATGAGTACAGGCTGTCTTTCAGTTATAAATATCTGCCTTAGAAAGGCCATAGAGCTCTTAGGACCACCCAGCTGTTCTAGGTTCCACTGACCTGTACAATGGATATTCTAACTTTATTTTATTTATTTATGTTTTTTGTGGTTTTTGGCCAGGGCTAGGTTTGAACCCGCCACCTCCAGCATATGGTAGACCGGTGCCCTACTCTTTGGGCCACAGGCGCCACCCTGGATATTCTAACTTAACATCCTCTACTTATAGGCCACTATTCTTACTCTCTCCCTCTACCTGCTCATTTCCTACTAGCCCAGTTCTTTTATAATAAATCTTCACATACATAAACATCTTCCCTTTTTCTTCAAAATAAAAGGAGCAGGCTGGGCACAAGGGCTCACTCCTGTAATCCTAGCCCTCTAAGAAGCCAAGGTGGGTGGATTGCCTGAACTCAGGAGTTCGAGACCAGCCTAGGCAAGAACAAGACCCTGTCTCTAAACATAGGTGGGTTTTGTGGCAGGTGCCTATAGTCCCAGCTACTTAGGAGGCTGAGGCAGGAGGATCATTTGAGCCCAAGAGTTTGAGGTTGTTGTGAGCTAGTGATGCTACAGCACTGTACAGGGGCAAGAAAATAAGACTCTGTCTCAAAAAAAAAAAAAAGTTCAGGCTTGGTGCTTATAGCTCAGTGATTAGGGTGCCAGCCACATATACCAGGGCTGGCAGATTCAAATCCGGCCTGGGCCTGCTAAACAACAATGACAACTACAACAAAAAAAGTAGCCAGGCATTTGTAGCGGGCTCCTGTAGTCCTAGCTAGTTGGGAAGCTGAAGCAAGAAAATTGCTTAAGCCCAAGAGTTTGAGGTTGCTGTGAGCTGTGACGCCATGGCACTCTACCGAAGGCAACATAGTGAGACTCTGTCTCAAAAACAAAGTGTTTAAAAGTAGAATAATACTCAATATAATGAAAAATTAAATGCCAAAAATGCTTTTAGGGGAACTAAAAATCATCTACTGCTTAGGTATCTTTCCAGATCTGAACCTCTAGTCCTATCTGCTGATCTACACATTATATGCATAAGAGTCGTATATAGGCTCAGCACCCATAGCTCAGTGGTTAGGGCGCCGGCCACTTACACCAGGGTTGGCAGGTTTGAACCCGGCCCGGGCCTGCTAAACAATAATAATAACAACAATAAAAAAACAGCCAGGTGATTTTTGAAATTATCTTTTACTTTTATTTATAAATATTAGTTGTCTATTTTTTGAGACTTTGGGAAAAAAAAAATAAGAAGTTAACTGATGACTCTGTACTGAACCTCAGAGTCAAAGCATTCTATAATAGACATACTCTTATCTGACAATGTGAATCTTACTTTCTATGCATTATTATTATTATTATTATTAGTGCTTAATATTTTGATACAGCAATCGTCTGATTCTTTTCTGAATGTATTTGTCGTTCGTTCTTAACGATGTTTTTGTTTCTAGTCCTTATCTTAAACATTGTTATTGTTATTAAATTTTAAGCCTTTTTAATTCTGTGAAGGCAAAAGTGGAAACCTAATAAACACATGTATATGTAAAAATAAAATAAAATAAAATAAAAATAGCCAGGCATTGTGGCAGGCGCATGTAGTCACAGCTACTTGTGAAGCTGAGGCAAGAGAATAGCCTAAGCCCAAGAGTTTGAGGTTGCTGTGAGCTGTGACGCCACCGTACCTCTACCAAGGGCGACATAGTGAGACTCTGTCTCAAAAAAGAAAAAGTCACATATACTTATATAGAGATCAGTTTAACATCAATGGGCTAATGCTACATTATAACCTGTTTTCCTTTTATTCACTAAAAACTACGTTAGTATCTGTCCTTGATGGTAGATAGAGATTTATGCTATGGTGGATATATAGATTATTTATGATGTTTCTATTTCATTATTAAAAATAGTATTGAAGCAAACTATGCATCGTACATCTTTTGTACATATCCTATTATCTTCTTGATACAAATTCTAGGAATGGAATTTGGGGACAAAAGAGCATGCGCATTTTATTTTACACTTCAATGCATATTGCCAACTGCCCTTCTAGAGAGCACCAGCTAATACTAAGAGTGCCTGTTTTTTTACATATTCTTGCCAATTTGGGTATGTTCAACACTTTCGTCTTTGCCAGACAGGTGATAAATTATATTGTGTGTTTGGGAGGGGGAGGTTGTTTGTTTATTTTGTTGTGTTTTTAGAGACAGGGTTTTACTCTGTCACCTAGGCTGGAGTGCAGTGGCATGATTACAGCTCCCTGTAGCCTTGACTCAAGCAATCCTCCCCTCCTGCCTCAACCTCCCAAAGTACTGGTATTACAGGCATGAGCCATCATGCCTGGCTATACTTCATATTGTATTATTATTTGTATTTGTATATTGTTCTTGGGTCCTTAAAAATATTTTATTGAACTTTTTTTTTTTTTTTTTAGAGACAGGGTCTCACTTTCTTGCACTTGGTAGAGTGTGTGGCGTCACACCTCACAGCAACCTCCAGCTCTTAGGCTTAGGCAATTCTCTTGCCTCAGCCTCCCAAGTACCTGGGACTACAGGCACCTACCACAACGCCCAGCTATTTTTTGTTGCAGTTTGGCTGGGGCTGGGTTCGAACCCACCACCCTCGGAATATGGGGCCGGTGCGCTACTCACTGAGCCACAGGCACTGCCCAAGTCTTAAAAATCCTCAGATTATACGCTAAAGACCTAGCTGCTTCTTTTCCTGTAATATGTTTTCCTTATAGTGCTGGCAGTTGAGCAAAGTAAAAAAAAAAAATTTAAATAACCCAATCACACTTTTCTCTATAACCTACATTCACTTTTTTTTTTTTTTTTTGCAGTTTTTTTGGCCAGGGCTGGGTTTGAACCCAGCACCTCTGCCACATGGGGCCAGCGCCCTACTCCTTTGAGCCACAGCACTGCCCTTATAACCTACATTCAAACCAAAACTAAAACCTATTTCTTAGCTGGGTGCAGTGGCTCACACCTGTAATCCTAGCACTCTGGGAGGCAGAGACGGATCTGAGCTCACAAGTTCGAGACCAGCCTGAGCCAGAGCAAAACCCCATCTCTAAAAATAGCCTAGTGTTGTGGCGGGCATCTGTAGACCCAGGTACTTGAGAGGGTGAGGCAAGAGAATTGTTTAAGCCCAACCATTTGAGGTTGTTGTGAGCTGTGATGCCACGCACTCTACCAAGGGCAACAAAGTGAGACTCTGTCTCAAAAAAAAAAAAAAAAAAACCTGTATCTTTTTCTTGGAATGGACAGTAATCGAATACCATCCAAGGCCAGGGGCAGTGGCTCACGCCTAGAATCCTAGCACTCTGAGAGGCTAAGGCAGGAGGATTGCTTGAACTTAGGAGTTCAAGACTAGCCTGAGCAAGAGCAAGTGTTCATCTCTACTAAAAATAGAAAAATTAGCTGGGCATTGTGACAGGCACCTGTAGTCTCAGCTACTCAGGAGCCTAAGGCAGGAGGATTGGTTGAACTCAGGAATTTGAGGTTGTTGTGGTCCAGGCTGATATCATGACATACTAGCCTGGGCAACAGAGTGAGACAGAGTTATTTATTTTGGGTTAAAGAGTACAGGGAGAATGGAATTTGGAGGAGTAAAATAAATAAATATTTATTTATTCTAAAAGAAATAAATAAATAGGGTGGCACCTGTGGCTCAAAGGAGTAGGGTGCTGGCCCCATATGCCGGAGGTGGTGGGTTCAAACCCAGCCCTGGCCAAAAACTGCAAAAAAAAATAATAAATTTAAAAAATAAATAAATAAAAATAATGCCATCCACTCAAATTCAAGCTCCAAATACTGGGATTTTTATGTGTTTTCATTTATAGCTATATCCTCAGTGCCTAGAGTAGTACCTGGCATGTATTAGGTACTTGGTTAATATTTGTGAAATGAATCATCTCCCAGCTATCTGAATCAGAAATTATAATCATACCAGACTCCTTTACTGATTACCAACATGTCTGATGCCTTGCAAAGTCAAATTGCTTATAGGTCCTAAATGTCTCCTGAGTCGTTCTCGTTATCCCCCTACTTCTGACCTTTATTACTTATTGTGTTTATTCCTAGGAGCCCTCCATTTCAATTTCTTTAGTTTACTCCTCTCCTTCCATTAATTTTATCTTTAAATATACAAATCTGATAAATTACCCTCAGTGGCTTCTTAATATCTGCAAAGGTAAGTCCAAATTCCATTCTCCCAGTACTCTTTAACCCAAAATAAATAACTTGCTGTTCTTTGAATATAATTGTGTTTGTTTATGCCTGTGAACCTTGGAACAGGCTGTCCTTCTGGTTGGAATATACACTTTTCTTTTTCTCTTGGGTAGCTGCTTCCTTAGATACACACCAGTACCAAGTCTTCCCTATTCCCCATGGCAGTTATTCCCTGGTTAGGATACAGGATATTTGCCCTTCTACTGTGATTCTTTGTTTACCAATTCATCTCTATTTTTTTTTATTTTTAAACTTTAATATGAGGGTACAATATTTAGGTTACATTGTTATCACTTCCAGTGTTTACCAATTCATCTCTAATCTAAAAAGTTTTATAAACAAGGATGTGAAATTTGTATCAATTCTACAAATAGAGGTTATCTATTTTCCTGAGACTTATAGAGTCTTCATTTTACTTTTGGATGTATTGGTGAGAATTAGAGAATAAGGATCATGTTTAGTAGAAAAGAGCAGTAAAAATCTGTTAACTATTATAGAATATAGTGACAGTTATATTATCGGGTTTGCTGGATGTTCTACCTTAGTTAAAAAAAATTTTAAGGACAGAGCAATTTCCAATATAAGAATACTCTGATGGCTTTCTTAGTTATAGTATTCAAGAAACTTAAATTTTTGGGCGGCGCCTGTGGCTCAGTCGGTAGGGCGCCGGCCCCATATACCGAGGGTGGCAGGTTCAAACCCGGCCCCGGCCAAAACTGCAACCAAAAAATAGCCGGGTGTTGTGGCGGGCGCCTGTAGTCCCAGCTGCTCGGGAGGCTGAGGCAAGAGAATCGCTCGGGCCCAGGAGTCGGAGGTTGCTGTGAGCTGGGTGAGGCCACAGCACTCTACCAAGGGCCATAAAGTGAGACTCTGTCTCTACCAAAAAAAAAAGAAACTTAAATTTTCGGTCCCTTGAAAAATAAATTGCCAGCCAGGCACACTGTTGCTCACACCTGCAATCCTAGCACTCTGGGAGGCTGAGACAGGAGGTTCAGGACTAGCCTGAGCAAGAGTGAGACCCTGTCTCTACTACAAATAGAAAACTAGCCAGGCGTCATGGTAGGTGCCTGTAGTCCCAGCTCCTTGGGAGGCTGAGGCAAGAGGATCACTTTAGCCCAAGAGTTTGATATTGCTATGAGCTATGATGCCATGGCACTCTTACTCAGGGCAACAGACTCAAAAAAGAAAAAAAAATTGCCCCTCTTAAATTCTATAGGATTTTGTAAGCTCTAAATGTTAAAAATGTTCTACAAAATTCTGAATTATATATAGTCTTCTTATTTGTATTTTGGTTGTTTGTTGGTCTGTTTTAGAAAAGGTGAGCTAAGGAATAGTTGTTGAAAATTGAAATACAAATTTTTTTTTTTTTGAGACAGAGTCTCGCTATGTCACCCTCAGTAGAGTGCCGTGGTGTCAAAGCTCACAGTAACCTCAAACTCTTGGGCTTAAGTGATTCTTTTGCCTCAGCCTTCCAAGTAGCTGGGACTACAGACGCCCGCCACAATGTCCAGCTAATTTTTTGTTGTAGTTGTCATTGTTGTTTAGCAGGTCCAGGCCAGGTTCGAACCTGCCAGCCCTAGTATATGTAGCCAGCACCCTAACCACTGAACTACTGGCACCAAGCCTGAAATTTTTTTTTTGAGAAAGAGTCTCACTTGGTCACCCTCAGTAGAGTACTGTGGTGTCTTAGCTCACTCACAGCAACTTCAAACTCTTGGGTTCAGTTGATCCTCCTGCCTCAGCCTCCCAAGTAGCTGGGATTACAGGCCTGGCTATTTTTTAGAGACAAGGTCTCGCTCTAGCTCAGGCTGGTCTTCAACTTGTGAGCTCAGGCAATCCACCCACCTTGGCCTCCCAAGTGCTGGGATAACAGGTGTGAGCCACCACACCTGTAAAATATAAATATTTTACAGCTGAAAAGTAAACTATAAATTTTTTTAAAAGTAAACTAAAATATAGTTTATCAATATAGTTGTTGGTAAGTGAAATACGACAGATATTTCAGCTCCACATTGCAGGATATTTGTACTGAAAAATCAGAACCATGTTATGATGCAACTTTAAGTAGAATCAGTATTTTTAGGTGCCTATTGCATGCTATAACTTGTTACTGTCCTTTTGGTCTGGTACGTTCCACTCACCATGGAGTTAAGCTGTCACATCCTCCCATTTGTTCACCTCACTCCTTACCACTCTGTCCTGCATGTTATGCCCCTTCCTTACCCAGCAGCTAGCTAGGTCCTGTGATTTGGCCCGCTTATTCTGATGCCACCACCCTAGTTGAACATTTTCATTATTTTTTAAGTAAACTGGTCTTATTTATTTGAGACAGAGTCTCACTTTGTTGTCCTCGGTAGAGTACTGTAGCACCATAGCTCACAGCAATCTCAAACTCTTGCCCCAGCCTCCCAAGTAGCTGGGACTACAAGCGCCTGCCACAACACCTGGCTATTTTTAGAGATGGGGGTCTCACTCTGGCTCAGGCTGGTCTTGAACTTGTGAGCTCAGGCCATCCACCTGCCCCGGCCTCCTAAAGAGCTAGGATTATAGGCGTGAGACACCTTGCCCTGCCAGAACCAGTAGTTTTTAAACATCTTGTTTAATAACAAAATTCTTTCTCCCCATGAAACTCAGAGCATAAAGTGGGAGAAGAAGAGTAACGGACTATGAGGTTAGGGAAGGAGACAAATCGTTATAGCATATATTGAGCAGGAACTAAGCTAGACAGTGTGCTAAGGGTTCTGTAGGCCTTTTCTCTCCCACTTTCAACAGCTGTCTGCGATAGTTAAATCCCCATCTTACAGATCAGGATTCATTTGTGTGGAAAGTTTAAATCAGCTTACGAAGGTCATAAAGCTAGTGGAAGGAGAGCCAGACCTCTTATCTAAGAATGTACAAAAATTCCCGTGGGAATTCAGATTTAAAAATAGATACAAATCATTGAAAAACCTTTGATTGTCTTTTTTATGGAAGATGAATTTTCTTCAGCAGAGAACTACTAAATGGCAAGTGCCTTCTTTTTTTTTTTTTTTTTTTTTGTAGAGACAGAGTCTCACTGTACCGCCCTCAGGTAGAGTGCCGTGGCGTCACACGGCTCACAGCAAACTCTACTCTTGGGCTTACGTGATTCTCTTGCCTCAGCCTCCCCAGCAGCTGGGACTAAAGGCGCCCGCCACAACGCCTGGCTATTTCTCTGTTGCAGTTTGGCCGGGGCTGGGTTTGAACCCGCCACCCTCGGCATATGGGGCCGGCGCCCTACTCACTGAGCCACAGGCGCCGCCCAGGCAAGTGCCCTCTTGTTTGTTTGAGAAAGCAACTCAAGTTTTGGTTTTCTTTTCTTTTTTTTTGCAGTTTCTGGCCGGGGCTGGGTTTGAACCCACCACCTCTGGTATATGGGGCCGGCGCCCTACTCCTTTGAGCCACAGGCACCACCCTCAAGTTTTGATTTTCAAGTGTCTAAGTCAAAATTAATCATAATGGAGAATGTTGAAAGAATTTGCACATGTAGTCAGTGATCCTGTTGTCTAGGTTATTCTGCTAAATTGGGCAAAGACTTCGGATAGGCAGATGTCCAAATCTTCAAAATTATAGACCACAGAGCATAACAATGATCTTCAGGAAAATCCTAGAACATAATATAAACAGATTGTGAGCTACTTTCATGTCTCCCTTCTCTACTTCTAAGCTTCTTTGGAGTATTATGATATAGCAGAAAAGACCAAATGCTTTAAAATCAGACATACCTTGGTTCAAATCCCAGCCCTGCCACTTAATAAAGCTGGCTAAGTAATTACAAGCAAGTCAATTAATCTTCCTGTGGCTCTGTTTATTTTCTGTCAAAGCTGTCATCAGCCAACTTCAAAGGAGTATTTTGAGATTTAATGAGGTAACATATGTAGAACTTGCACACAGTAGGCATACAGATTCTAATTATCTTCCCTTTGCCTCATCTTGCTCTCCTTGGCCCAGTGCAGTTTTGCTTTTGTGTCCTTTTTCTACAAGTAGAACTTTTTGTTAAGTTTAACAATAGCCCATTTATTTATTTAAACTCCCATTTCCCCTTGACTTCTTGTGACATCATTCATGGATTCTGAAGCCAAATTTCCTGAGTTTGAATCCCAGCCTCATCACTTACTAGTAACCTTGGCCAAGTTACCTACCCGCCCAGCCTTAATGTTTTCACCTTTAAAAGTATATGCTAGCTAAGTGCAGTGGCTCATGCCTATAATCCTAGCACTCTAGGAGGCTGAGGCAGATGGACTGCTTGAGCTCAGGAATTTGAGAACAGCCTAAGCAAGCGTGAGACCCTGTCTCTGCTAAAAATAAGCTGGACACATCAGCATATGCCTGTAGTCCCAGCAGCTAAGGAGGCTGAGGCAAGAGGATTGCCTGCACCGAAGAGTTTGAGGTTGCTGTGAGCTGTGATGCTACAGCACTCTATGCAGGACTACCGAATGAGACTTTGTAAATGAACGAATGCATAAATGAATGAAAGCATAAATGTATATGGTAATAGTAATTACCCCCAGATGATTATTTTAAGGCATAAATGAAATACACATAAAATACTTAGAAAAATGTACACAGAATAAGCAATAAATTAAAGTATGATTTTATCATCATGATTATTATCATTTCCAGACTACTTTGTGGTCTTTTCTTCCTGGATTTACTCCTTTAAATGTTGATGTTCCCAGGTTTTCACCTCAGCTTTCTTCCTTTTTTTCTCCCCATCCAGTCTCCTTGGGCTATGGCCTGAGCTGTGTCTCCCAAAGCAGCCCATGAATTTCTTTAACTATTGCCCTGACTTTTCTCCTACGTTCCTGTCTTTTATATCCAGTTACCTACTTAACACTGTGTTTCTGATTCAGTCTCACCAACAATTTATGTCATTATTGTTGTTGTTGCTGCTGCTACTGCTATTTTCTTGTTTCTCCTGTCTGAGATAATGGCACCAGAAACCTTGAAGTCAGCCCAGATTTTTCTTAATTCCTTAATTGAGGCAATCTCTGAGTCATACTAATTCTACCTATAACCCATTTCATTTTTTGCATTAAACTACTGTCTTGGTTCAAGCCATCATTGTATCTTACTTGGACTGTTATAGTGGACTTTAACTAGTGTCCTCGCCTTCTGATTAATGTCCCTCAAAGCCAAAGTAAAACTTTTTTTTTGAGAGAGAATCTCATTTTGCCCTTTTTCGAGTGCCGTGCATCATAGCTCACAGCAACCTCAAACTCCTGGGCTCAAATGATTCTCTTGCCTCAGCCTACCAAGTACCTCGGACTACAGGTGCCCTCCATAATGCCTGGGTATTTTTAGGGACAGTGTCTCACTTGCTCAGGCTGGTCTTGAACTCTTTTTTTTTTTTTTTTAATTTCAGTTTGCTTGTTCATTCTTCTTTGTTTGAAGTACTCCTTTTTTGTTGATTTTCTTCTTCCTCTGGTGGTGCTGGCTGTTTTTGATGTTGTTAGTAGAGACGGGGTCTTACTCTGTCTCACTGCTGCTCATAATGGTCTTGAACCTCTGAGCTCAGACAATCCACCTGCCTTGGCCTCCCACAGTGCTGGGACTACAGGCGTGAGCCACCACGCCCGGCCTGGTCTTGAACTCTTAAGCTCAAGCAATCCACCCACCTCGACCTCTCAGAGTGCTATAATTACAGGAATGACAAAGTAAAACTTTTTTTTTTTTTTTTTTTTGAGACAGAGTCTCAAGCTGCCCTGGGTAGAGTGCTGTGATGCCACTCACAGCAACCTCCAACTCTTGAATAAATAAAAGGAAGGTACATACAACTCTAATAAAGAGAAAGTATATACCCAACTCTATATAGTAGAGTTGACTACCCAAGGGACTTTAATAAACTGGTCGACATAAGGAACTAGACCTGCTATACTGATACATACATGTGGTACATGTCTGGTCTACGAAAATTAGGTCAACTTAAGGAGGTGGTCAACTATGGAGGTTCTACTGTGTGTGTGTGTGTCTGCGCGCCCACGCGCTATGTATTTGTCTCACATTGAATGGTTCTGGAAAAGGGAACTGAGTGTCGGGATGGAACAGAATCTTTTCACTGTATATCCTTTGCTACTGTGTGTGTTTTTAGTTAAAAATAATCAGCTATTATAAGTACAGACATTTAGGAAATCTTGCTGATTAAAATTTGTGTAGAGAATCATGGGGGGACTTTAATGGATGTGAAACTCAATTTGAGCTTTCAAGAATGACTTGACTCTCAGCCAATAATGGCAAGGCTAATAATGGCTATCATGTGAGATTGCCAGAACACTGTAGCTAGGCACGTGACATATGTTATAGAATTTAATCTTTTCAGTCACGCCAATATAGTAAGTTGTTTTCTCCACCCACCTAGGCAGTTTGAGGTACAGTTTAAATAGAAATTTTAGACTACCTATTATGAAAATATTATACCTTAAAAGTTAAATTAGATGATTTAAGGTTCTTCCATATTGTGATGCTATGATTTCGTTTATGCATATTCTTTTAGGAACATATACATGGTATACAATATATAAATATGCTTTGTGGGAACACAAGTCTGCTTTGCTGCTTAAAGTACATTCTTTAGATAGGAATCACCTCTCATCAGAATCACCCATTATCTCATTTCAAATCCATGAGTCTTATATGCAAGTTATGCAAATCAGTAGATGTTCTGGGACCTCTTCCAACACAAAATTACCTAGGGGTGATTTTGGTTTCCTGTAGGAAAACGATTTCTCCAACCTTACTCTACTATAGGAGGAGATCCAAAATCACCTAAGTGATTTTGTGTTGGAGAAGGTCCCAGAACATCTACTGATTTGGGCATTGAATGCTATGTAAAGAGATAGGATAGATTCACTTGGGCATTGAATCCTATCTAAACAGAAGGCCGTTTCCTGTGTGGTTCAACAGTGCTAAGGTTGCTAAGGTATCCATAATCAGGAGTTAACCTGTATTATACAATACCCTTCATACGATTTTGAAGTTTTATCTCTACACTTTTAGCTTAAATGGCAAGGACAAGGAAGCTTTTGTAGGAAATGATGACTCCTGGTTAATTAAGAATGATTTTAAAATTTATTTTAGGTAAGAGGATGTTTAATTTCTGAATTACTAAATTATAATTTCAGAGAAGTCTTATTTATCCTTCCCAATTGCAAAACAAATAGTTACTATAAAGAGTGACTCCCCTAACCCCTGCCAAGGGTAAGGGGCAATTTTTATCAGCAGTTGATGGACATTCCTCATTCTCCCAGATATTTTTACTCAATTGCTAAAATGTATTAATGCCTAATTTGTAAACATTCTTACTTATAAAATCCTCAGTCTAGCTGGGTGTGGTGGCTCATGACTGCTTAAGCTCACAAGTTCGAGCCCAGCCTGAGCAAAAGTGAGACCCTGTCTCTAAAAATAGCTGGGTGTTGTGGCGGGTGTCTGTAATCTCAGCTACTCAGAAGGCTGAGGGAAGAGAATCACTCAAGCCCAAGAGTTTGAGGTTGCTGTGAGCGAACACCTGCGAACACCATGGTACTTTATCAAGGGTGTCAAAGTGAAACTCTATCTCAGAAAAGAAAAAACAAAAATCTTCAGGCTGTGGATCACAGCAGCACTCACTTCTTTCTATTCTACTGTTGCTAACAAATTTCTCTGCTTTCTTATCTCTTTTTCCTTTACCTTTCCTTTCAAACTGTCCTGTTGTGGCAAAAACTGTTGTTTGTCTAAAACTGAACAGTCAATCTTCCTCTGCTTCATCCCTACTAGAATTCCAGTTTTGTTTAGGAATCAGATGGACATATGCTTCTGGGGCAGCTGATCTTGTCCTCAGTCTCAGATCTTGAAATTTGATTCGTTATCAAAATTTTCAGGGGTTCTGCAAGGTCAAAACTATTTTCTTGATAATACTGAAACATTATTTGCCTTTTTCACTCTGTTGACATTTGCACTGCTGGTGCAAAAATAATGGTCAGCAGATGGCTGGCATTTTGGCACTGAATCAAGAATGACACGAACCTGTACTAGTAGTTATCAGGTTTTGTTTTTGTTTTTGTTTTTAAGAGACTAGGTATTGCTCTGGTCACCCAGGCTGGAACGCAGTGACACAATCATAGCACACTGCCATCTTGAACTCCTGGACTCAAGCAATTCTCCTGCCCCAGCGTCCCCAGTAACTAAGACTACAGGCATTTCACAACCATGCCCAGCTAATTGTTTTCTTCTTTATTGAGTGATTGATCGATTGTAGAGATGGGGAGAGGTCTTGCTGTGTTGTCCAGACAAGTCTTGAACTCCAAAAAATAAATAAATAAATAAATAAATAAATGAAT
Source organism: Nycticebus coucang (assembly GCF_027406575.1). Lineage (NCBI taxonomy): Eukaryota > Metazoa > Chordata > Mammalia > Primates > Lorisidae > Nycticebus > Nycticebus coucang. Next base: position 67,154,738 of record NC_069785.1, read on the forward strand.
AAATAAAAAAGTCTTGAACTCCTAGTCTCAAGTGATCCTCCTGCCTTAGCCTCTCGAGTTGCTAGGATTATAGGACATTCTTTACCACTGTGTGCTCAAAGTGAAAGATAAAAAAATTAAAAGCTAGTTTCATTTTTAAATGTTTTTAATAATGCATTTTAAATTATTAATTTTATTAAATCCCAGCCTTTGGATACATGTCATTTTATATTCTTTTTTTTTTTTTTATCTCAAGATACTTAATTTAATCATAGCTTCAAGGACCCTTTCCCCAAATAAGGTATCATTCACAGATTTCGGGGATTTTAGGTAGGTGTCTGCCTACCACAAATGATCTAATTGATTAATACTATGGATAGATTTATTTTAAAATGAATAAGTAGGTATTTGCCAGGCAGAGAGGAAAGAGAAGACTGTGTACATGGGAAAGTTCCCAGAATGTGCTCCATGAGGATTATGCTGTATTTCACCAGATTCATGAACTGCCCTCCCACCCCCACCGCCGCACCGTGGCTGGAGGAATTCTTGTGTTCACGCACACAGGCGTGCATATATGCAACTTTTGTTTCAGCTGCATTTTGGACTAGTCTTTTTTTCTTTCTTTTTTTTTTTTTATTGTTGGGGATTCATTGAGGGTACAATAAGCCAGGTTACACCGATTGCAATTGTTAGGTAAAGTCCCTCTTGCAATCATGTCTTGCCCCCGTAAAGTGTGACACACACCAAGGCCCCATCCCCTCCCTCCGTCCCTCTTTCGTCATTTTATATTCTTTGTGACAAAATGGGAAGTATACATAAAGCACTTCTGCTACATGCCCAAGTACAATATTTGTCTCTAGGAAAAGCACTTACGCAATTGAGTTGTGAGCTGAACCAGTTTGTTTATGGAATGCCATTTTTATTTAAAAGAACAACTGACATAATTACTCAGACTTGGTTGTTTGGCAGATATTTTCTTTAAAATATGAACCTATGAAATGAACCTATTACTCCAAGGAGAACAATGGTTAATATCTGTTAATGATAAAACTTGAGCTTTTAAGGAAAAATTATAATTTGAAAAACTTGTATTTGGGGCAGTGCCAGCCCCATGTACCGAGGGTGGCGGGTTCAAACCTAGCCCCGGCCAAACTGCAACAAAAAAATAGCCGGGTGTTTTGGCGGGCACCTGTAGTCCTAGCTAGTCGGGAGGCTGAGGCAAGAGAATCCCCTAAGCCCAGGAGTTGGAGGTTTCTGTGAGCTGTGATGCCACGGCACTCTACCGAGGGCCATAAAGTGAGACTGTGTCTTAAAAAAAAAAAGAAAGAAAGAAAAATTTGTATTTGTGAGCGTGACAGTTTACCAGTGCCTAAAGTCTTTTCTGATGAGATCAGAGACAGTATTTCAGATATAACTTTTTGATATTAGTGAAGTATTTCGATATTTGAAAGAATTATATAACTCACTAAATCAGTATGTTCATAATGACCAATGGGTGTTAAATCATGCATGGATAAAAGAAACATTCAAAGTACAGGATGGACCAATAAATTTTAGTGTAAGAGAGTACAAAAAGTTCATTGATACAGTCTCAGATTCCACATTGCTACTAACATTTCTAATCTTTAAGAACTATCACTTTTGGCTCTGCACAGTGGTTACAGTGTCAGCCACATACACCAAGGCTGGCAGGTTTGAACTTGGCCTGGGCCAGCTAAACAACAATGACAACTACAACAAAAAAAATAGCCGAGCATTGTGGCAGGCGTCTGTAGTCTTAGCTACTTGGGAGGCTGAAGCAAGACAATTGCTTAAGCCCAAGAGTTTGAGGTTGCTGTGAGCTGTGAAGCCACAGCACTCTACCGAGGTCCAAAAAAAAAAAAAAGAACTATCACTTTTACCCCTGTAATCCTAGCACTCTGGGAGGCCAAGGCAGGTGGATTTCCCGAGCTCAGGAGTTCAAGACCAGCCTGAGAAAGACCAAGACCTTGTCTCTAGGCTGAGCACCCATTGCTTAGTGGTTAGGGCGCCGGCCATATGAACTGGGGCTGGTGGATTCAAACCCGGCCAGGGCCTGCTAAGCAAAAAAAAAAAAATAGGGCGGCGCCTGTGGCTCAGTCGGTGGGGCGCCTGCCCCATATACCGAGGGTGGCGGGTTCAGACCCAGCCCCGGCCAAACTGCAGCCAAAAAATGGCCGGGCGTTGTGGCAGGCGCCTGTAGTCCCAGCTGCTTGGGAAGCTGAGGCAAGAGAGTCGCTTGAGCCCAGGAGTGGGAGATTGCTGTGAGCTGTGTGAGGCCACGGCACTCTACCGAGGGCCATAAAGTGAGACTCTGTCTCTACAAAAAAAAAAAAAAAAAATAGCCAGGTGATATGGTGGGTGTCTTAGTCCCAGCTACTAGGGAGGCTGAGACAAAAGAATCGCTTGAGCCCAAGAGTTTGAGGTTGCTATGAGATGTGACACCCTGGTACTCTACAGAGGGCAACAAAGTGAGACTCTGTATCAGTTAAAAAAAAAAAGATCTCATTTCTAAAACAAGAGCTGGGCATTGTGGCGGGTGCCTGTAGTCCCAGCTACTTGGAGGCTGAGGCAAGAGAATCACTTGAGCCCAGGAGTTTGAGGTTGCTGTGAGCTATGATAGCACAGCACTCTACCCAGGGCTTTAAATAAAAAGTACTCTTTTTCTTTTTTCTTTCTTTTGGAAGCTAGCTTTTTTATTTAAACTTTTATATATGTTTGTATGTATTAGGTTTTTAAATCATATTTTAAATAAGTTAATATGTATTCAATTTTGTTTTTTGATTCTTTTTTTTTTTTTGTGGTTTTTGGCCAGGGGTGGGTTTGAACCCGCCACCTCCGGCATATGGGACCGGCGCCCTACTCCTTGAGCCATAGGTGCCACCCTGTTTTTTGATTCTTGTATGATGAATATCAGTATATATCTCTCACATCAATAAAAGTTCTTAGGGACTCAGTGCCCGTAGCTCAGTGGTTAGGACACCAGCTACATACACCAGGGCTGGTAGGTTCAAACCTGGCCCTGGCCTGCTAATCAACAACAATAACAACAACAACAACAACAACAACAAATAGCCAGGCATTGTGGCAAGTGCCTATAGTCCCAGCTACTTGGGAGGCTGAGGTAAGAGAATCACTTAAGCCCAAGAGTTTGAGGTTGCTGTAAGCTGTGACACCACGGCACTCTACTGAGGGTGACATAGTGAGACTCTGTCTCAAAAAAATATATATGAGGCTCGGCGGCTGTGGCTCAAGCAGCTAAGGTGCCAGCCACATACACCTGAGCTGGTGGGTTCAAATCCAGCCCAGGCCCACCAAACAACAATGACTGCTGCAACCAAAAAATAGCCAGGCATTGTGGCAGTCTCCCAGCTACTTGGGAGAAGGAGGCAGGAGAATCGCTTGAGCCCAGGAGTTGGAGGTTGCTGTGAGCTGTGATGCCCAGGGCGACAGCTTGAGGCTCTGTCTCAAAAAAAAAAAAAAAAAATATATATATATATGAGACAAAAGTTCTTGGGCAGGTCTCAATTTTTTATTAATTATTTTATTTTGAGATAATTGTAGTTGTAATAAAAAATACAGAGAGATTTTGTGTGCCCTTTTGCTAGTTTTCCCTCATGGTAATGTCTTGCAATATCGTAATATGGTATCAAACTGGAATGTTGGCGTTGAGGCATTCACCTATCTTGTTCAGATTTTCCTCATTTTACTGGTACTTATTTCTGTGTGTGTGTTTGTTTAGTTCTGTGCAATTTTGTGACATGTATCCATCACCCAGTCAATACAGAACAGCTTCATCACCATAAGGAACTCTTATGTTGCCTTTTTTATTTTTATTTTTATTTTTGAGACAGTCTCACTCTGTCGCCCTGGGTAGAGTGCGTGATGTCATAGCTCATAGCAACCTCAAACTCTTGGGCTTGAGCAATTGTCTTGGCTCAGCCTCCCAAGTAGCTGGGAGTATAGGCATGCATCACGACACACAACTAATGTGTCTATTTTTGATAAAGTCTTGCTCTTCCTCAGGCTGGTCTTAAACTCCTGAGTTCAAGCCATCCACCTACCTCAGCCTCTCAGTCTTGTGTTGCTCTTTTTTTTTTTTCCCCAAGGGAAAAAATACTTCATTTACAAATCATTACAGTTGACAACAGAGGAAACAAAGTAAGACCATATAAAATAATTTCTGAAGGATCTTGTGTTGCTCTTATGATCACCACACTCACCTGACTCCTCCACTTTCCCTGCCCTCAGCCCTAATCCCTCGCAATTACTAATCAGTTCTCAAATTGTTATTTATATCTTTTAATTATAATTTCTAATACATTAAATATCAGTAAAAAGAGCCTACATAAATAAAAACTCTTTAAGGCTCTCAATTTATAAGAGTTTCCTTGGCCAAAAACTTGAGAACAGCTGGCTTAGAGCCAAGAGAAATCATTCCATTTCTCCTTTCTCGACTACAGCAGAGCAAGATGTGGTTTGTGATGTCTCCATTTAGAATTCTTCTGTTTTCTCATAGGACTGTTAATCTAAATGATGATTCATTAGTTTTTTTTTTTTTTTTTGTAGAGACAGAGTTTCACTTTATCGTCCTCGGTAGAGTGCCATAGTGTCACACAGCTCACAGCAACCTCCAACTCCTGGGCCTAGGTGATTCTCCTGCCTCAGCCTCCCAAGTAGCTGGAACTATAGGCGGATTCATTAGTTTTTTAGTACAGTTTGATCCAGCCATATTACAGGTTAAATAAGCTTGTGTGGGCTGGTCTAGAAATCACTGTTTTGAAACATCTGACATCTATAATTCTGAATGATTCAGAAAAAGGCTTTTAAGCTTTCTTTTATGTTAACTTTAGTTTGTAGGTTTTTTACTTATTTTGTTTGCTGGTTTATTTTTATATTCTGAGGGACAAAATAATGGAGTAGAGATAAGACACACTCAAGCTTTGACTTTTTACGAAGTGCATTATGAAAGAAGGTAAGAGGTATGTTCAGGAAGGACGTAGTTACAGTAGTTATTTATTTTGAAGAAATGAATTCTAGTGCTTCCCTTGGAATGATACAGAAATGGGAGGGATCATCAGTCTTCTGTGGCAAAAATACAATCACTATCAGAGGGAGTTCTTAGGTCTTTATCACCACTCATCTGCTGCAAAGTTAATAGCTTTCCTGAAGGAAAATGTGAGTTTCAAGCAGGAAGAAGGTTGTAGAGTGAAAAGACTTAGGAAAGAGCAAGTGGAGATGCTTCATTCAGCAGTCGTTTATACCTGTAATCCCAGCAATTTGGGAGTTTGAAGGAGGAGGATTGCTTGAGGCCTGGAGTTTGAGACCAGCCTGTGCAATATGGCAAGACTCCCATTGCTCAAACATATAAATAAATAGATAAATAGATTTTTAAATAAAACTTTGCAATAGTAATGGATACTGCCGTGTAATATATGTTGTGCATTGATTTCACTTATGAGATATTTTTTCCTTTGCTAATTTCACATGCAGGGAATTTAAACAGACTTGAATATTAAAATTGTTTGATATGCTATTTCTTTCTCTTTACCAGAAAAAGTCTTTAGGGGCTGAGCCTGAGACCATATAGGGATTACTGCAGAACAGGATCTGTAGTCTTCAAATTAATGTGATCACTACACTTGCATTTTCTGGTGCACACTGGAATGGCCTTCACTGCTGACCTGGAGCAGATGCTAATTGGTTAAAATTAAGTGCTGAAATAAGTCTTCAGTGAATAATAGAATATGTAGTTTCTAAGAACTATTTGAAGACCGATTATATTGCCACATATGGTGTTCTTTCTCTCTTTTGCCTTGTTGCCTTCTGCTACCAGAGTTACAATCAAATTAAAGCAGCCTGGAAGCTCAGGAGACCTGGAGCTTCTTTTTTTTTTTTTGCAGTTTCTGGCCAGGGCTGGGTTTGAACCTGCCACCTCCAGCATATGGGGCCAGAGCCCTACTCCTTTGAGCCACAGGCGCTGCCCTGTCTTTTTTCTTTTTTTATAAAGGTGGGGGGGAAGCAATGTATAAGTGTATGTGCTTAGTGTTTGGAAAGGTGCTAGATTTCCCTCACAAATAGTTAAATGTTGTAGTTATTTTAGTATTTATTCAGTTTATTCTTTTTCTGACATGAGCTGTGGAAAGGAGGCATTAAGATTTCTCCCTTTAGGGCAGCGCCTGTGGCTCAGTGAGCAGGGCGCCGGCCCCATATACTGAGGGTGGCAGGTTCAAACCCAGCCCCGGCCAAACTGCAACAAAAAAATAGCTGGGCGTTGTGGCGGGTGCCTGTAGTCCCAGCTACTCAGGAGGCTGAGGCAGGAGAATCGCCTAAGCCCAGGAGTTGGAGGTTGCTATGAGCTGTGTGACGCCACGGCACTCTACGGAGGGCAATAAAGTGAAACTCTGTCTCTACAAAAAAAAAAAAAGATTTCTCCCTTTATCCTCAATTATTCCATGATTTCTGCCTATCAGCTTCTTGTGACAAGTAATTGATGATTTTTTTTTTTTTTTTTTGCAGTTTTTGACCAGGGCCAGGTTTGAACCTGCCACCTCCGGTATATGGGGCCGGCGCCCTACTCACTGAGCCACAGGTGCCACCCAAGTAATTGATGATTTTTAATATCTTATTAACATAGTACAACTATTAGTGTATTTGATGACATTCTATTTTCTACACAGTCTTATAATTCTGAATAAATCTGAATGTTCAACTATTAGCCCCAATTTATCTTTCCATTCTTGTTTTTGGTTGGGGAGACAGTCTTATTCTGTTGCCCTGGGTAGAATGCCATGGCTTCATAGCTCACAGCAACCTCAAACTCTTGGGGTCAAGCAATCCTTTTGCCTCAGCCTCCCAAGTGGCTAGGACTACAGGCATGTGCCTCTATACCTGGCTTTTTTTTTTTTTTTTTTCTATTGTTAGTAGAGAAGGACTCTAGCTCTTATTCAGGGTGCTGTCCAACTCACCTGTAATCCCAGAACTCTGGGAGGCTGAGGCAGGTAGATCCTCTGAGCTCATGAGTTCAAGACCAGCCTTAGCAAGAGCGAGACCCCCATCTCCAAAAATAGCCCAGTGTTGTGGTGGGGATCTGTAGTCCCAGGTACTTGGGAGGCTGAGGCTCTGCTATCACTATTCTATGTCACCTGCCTATCAGCACTCAGATCCTTAATAAGTGCCATTAAAGTAATACCTGAAGGTGAATTGAAAAGAAGTTATCATCAAAAGATAAAAGACACAAACTGTTGGAAACTCCAGAGATTTCCTCTTCAAATTCTCTGTAAATCCCTTTTCAGTTTTTTGTTTACTTCTCTGGTAAACTGAGCCCCAGGAGCCATAGTGGCACTTCTTAGCGTCTTAGAGACTGAGAATTGACATAATTTTAGTTGTTGCTGTAGTTATTATATTAAGGCACTTAATGACCTTAACTTTTTAACATTTCTATTCCTTATTTTCCCTGATGGGATCAATCTTCTGACACTCCTTGCTCTTGTACCCTGAGTATATGAGAAAGATGGTAAAATGAGTTCTTTTCTGATGTTTATCTTCTCCTGGAGAGTGTTAAGTGAATAGTAGAATTCACTTTTTTTATTGCAGTGAATAGTAGAATATGAAATCCTATAAAGCCATCTAAGTTATTAGATGAATATCACAGAGCTGCTTAATATGCACTATGGCTTAATGAAGGTTATAAATGTTACCAAATGATAATTAGCAGAGCTAATTAAACACTATTATTCTGCTATGATCTCTCCTTAGATTTCTGTTGCAAAGTAGAAGAAAACTGAATAATTCTAAACTCATATATGAATTTCTTCACTTCTCCCCACCACTAAACATTTCTTTTAATTAATTAAATAATTAAATAAAGTCATCCTCATACAGAGATCCTGAACTCCACTTAATAATTGATCAGTTAAGAGTGGTTTGTTACATACATATTAATGAGCTCCTCATGTGTATGAGTCAGTACTGTTATTTTATTGATCAGTCCAACCTGAGTTTTTTCTCCTAGTGTGTTCTTTAGCAGGATTTAATCTGGCAAACTGACTACAAGAGTGGTGTTTTCAATTTACATCTTAGGTGTTGTCTTATGAATTTTTCAGTACAGAATCAGGGGCTTGGCTTTGTATAAAATGTAGTAGCATATCTTCCTCCTGGCATCCCAGGAGCACTGACTAGCAGGAAATAAAACCACTTCCAGAAAAGAGCTTTCCTTGATGACTGAGTGAGTATATAGGTGTCCCACTGGGGACTTAGCTCCTTCTGTGCCTGGGATTGCTGTCTCAGCTGTGAAACAATTTGGTGATAGGTTGTGCACAAGCAAGGCAATCAGAAAGTTCACAGGAGTACCTGGAAGATTTAGGCCAGTGCCTGTGTCCAAGAAAGAGGGACCTTGAAAGAATGCCCCTTGCTAATATAAAGTATACAAAAGGGACAAGCAAAAGAAATGCACAGATTGACCATGAAATTGCTTCTGTCTCAGTTCTTTTCTTTTTTTTTTTTTATAGAGACAGAGTTTCACTTTATTGCCCTCGGTAGAGTGCCGTGACGTCACACAGCTCACAGCAACCTCCAACTCCTGGGCTTGGGCGATTCTCTTGCCTTAGCCTCCCAAGTAGCTGGGACTACAGGCGCCCGCCACAACGCCCGGCTATATTTTTGTTGCAGTTTGGCCGGGGCCAGGTTTGAACCCGCCACCCTAGGTATATGGGGCCGGTGCCCTGCTCACTGAGCCACAGGCGCCGCCCTGACTCAGTTCTTTTCTAAGAGAAAGAACAAAGAAACAAAAGTAAAGCCAAGAGTAAAGATGATTATATATTCTTTGTCCACAATTTCCTCTTTCTAGTGACTCTCTAAGGTTTCTTACAGCATTCCTGAAAGAGTTTAAGGATTAGAGTGACATTCCAACCCTACGAAGGAATAGCAAGGAGGCTCCAGTTTACTTTCTCTGGTTACTTTTTATCTTCAAATCAATACAAAGAAAAAAAATTGTTTTTTTTTTGGAGACAGTCTCACTTTGCTTCCCTCTGTAGAGTGTTATGGCGTCATAGCTCACAGCAACCTGAAGCTCTTGGAATTCTCACATCTAACCCTCCCAAGTAGCTGAGACTACAGGCACCCACCCCAACACCTGGCTATTTTTAGAAACCAGGTCTCTCTCTGGCTTAGGCTGTGTCAAACATGTGAGCTCAGGCACCCCCATAGTGCTAGGATTACAGGCATGAACCACTGCACCTGGCCACAATACAAAGAAATTTCAAAGGGTCTTTCCAGGATCTACCACATATCAAGAAAGTTGCCAAAGTAAATTATAAATGCTTGATTTTCAAAAAAGCAAAAATGCCTTTTGGCATTTATCATAAATTCAGAACATTGATTTTATGAAAAAGGTAGAATT